>NC_134269.1:198750281-199350281 GCF_031893055.1 Leptodactylus fuscus | reverse complement strand
GAAGATTATTTGATTGGGTAAGTAAAGTGAGCCATAAGCTACACCCGCCATAGGTCTCCTGCTACTTTATTTTATGAAGGTTATAATCATGTAATGTATGAAAAACATTGTTATCCTTTAAAACTGAATGCTAGATATAGTTGCTTATGCTTGAAACTGGTATAATGTTACATGATAAGATGGCGCCTGCATCCAGGATGGGTGCAAGAAAAACAAATTCTTGGTGTTGCTGCCAGAAGACAGCTCCCCAAGGTTACCACGCAGGACCGGGAGTAGCTGGCTATATATGGCGCTGCTTAAACTTTTTCTGTTTGATTGAGATGTACCATACCAATCAGGAATGAATATGAAAACTTACGTTGTTGTTATCTCTCTTCCTTTCTCTGATACTATTTAACTCAAAGTTGTTTTAATAAAGAGCACACATTCCTTAGCTGAGAGAGAAACGAATACCAACAAATAAAGTGGTGTGACTTCTTCACCGCCTGGCACTCAGCCTAATTAATTAGGACGACGACAGTTACCCAGGATTATTGGTCAATTAGCCATAAACACAGCTTTGACCTTATCAATTTCACCTATCAGCAACTGAACCCCAACTTTCATCTGCCCAAAGACCAACATGAGGGTGTAACGGAGGGAAACTACCACATAGAAACAAAGCTTGGTGGCTTAAAAAAGACCACATGGTCCACCTTGTGTTTTCTTATACTATTTCTGTTTTATCTTAGGATAGTCATGTCTTTATCCTAGACCTGTTTTATTTTGACTATCCTCTACACCTATAGATAGGTGTAAGTGTAGACAGATGTAAGTGTGAAACTGAGTAAGTTGTCTCTCTGATCTCAAATAGATTTTAACTTTTCCCATCCAGTAAATTCAACATTCCATGGTGAAGTTGTAACATCCCTGATAGGGTATCAGGGTAGAATAGGCCCACAGTAGTAAGATGGATGCCATCTTACTACTGTGGGCCTATTCTACCCTGATACCCTATCAGGGATGTTACAACTTCACCATGGAATGTTGAATTTACTGGATGGGAAAAGTTAAAATCTATTTGAGATCAGAGAGACAACTTACTTAGTTTCACACTTATATCTGTTATACAGATACAAGACATATAAGAAATACTGCTAATGGTAGAATCACAATTTAAAAAAAAAATTTAAATTTTGTTTACATTTTACATTGTTGTCCTGGACTTTTGATAAATTAGTCCTTGTTTTTGGGAACTTTTAAAGCGTTCCAGGGTCTCGGCATTCACGAGAGTCACTAGCTTTGCTCAATGCTGACCTTCTTTGATCCTGATCCTTGCCACCCGCCTTTGTTGAACTCAAGTTTGCCTTTGACTGTGAATTTGTACTTTTGTTTGTCCCGTCTGTTTTACCAAATATCTAGCCTGTCTAGTAACTATAGCTGCATAAACAAAGGCTGGAGGCAACTAAAAACCTGATGAATGAATATTAGTTGTAAGGAAAAAGGGCCAGCTATAGGTGAAAAGCACAAAGAGTTAGCTATGAATACAAGATTCCAAACAGAACAGCGGGCATAACAGGGAGAAAATACACATCTGTTGGTTTGGGTGGCGGCCACCATTGTATGGTCAATGACTTTGTGTCTCATTTGAATTGCTGGAGGCAACCAGGATATTATTCAATTCCAGAAATCTAAAGATTTTGCTTAATACCCAACCAACCTGGACTAATGGTTGCTCCACCATGACTCCACTGGGGTTGAGCGATCAGGATCGGAAAAGATCGGATTCCGATCGGTGATCGAATATATTTCATGATCGTGATCGGAATTCCGATCCCAATCTTTTCCGGCGGGATCGAGTTCAGAGGTTATCTCAAGATTGGCTCAACCCTATTCATGTATATTTCATGAATAGGGTTGAGCGATCGGGATCAGGAAAGATCGGATCCCAATTGGTGATCGAGCAAATTTCACAATTGGGATCGGCTGGAAAATGATCGAAAAATGGATTTTAAAATCGATCCGGAAATCTCAAGATCAGCTCAACCCTAGACTCCACTCATATTAGAACTAAGATAAGACTGTCCATTATGTATCATACAATGTTGGGGGAAATACAGCTTTTGGGTATTAAATAATACTGCCATAAGATAGAAGTAATATTTGTATACAATGAATACAAATGTTACAATGTATCAGCTGCTTCCTGATTGGGCAGTTTAGTTGTTATTGTTGATGGTGTATTTAATGTGTATCGATGACTTAAAATATCCACCCAAATGGAATGGCAGTCTCTAAAAATAATGCAGTTCACACCATATTCCATGAGACATGTCTTGTATACAATTTACATCAAAGTTCCACAACTATATCATGAGAAAATGTCACATTTTTAAAATTGAATTTTTTTCCCCTCCCTTTACATGTTGTGTATCTTGAGATATACTAGCTTTCATGCTGGGTTACACCACACACTTCTATCAGACATTGCTTATTTAACACAATTCAAGTTTCAGCATGTGCTATCCAGACTTGGGGAGGGCGAGCAGAGTCATCTCATTATCATTACAATTACACGGTCATTGGTCTTTTACTCTGTTGGAGGCCTAGGTAATAAAGGGTTACATATTAGGTGACAAAGTGAACACACACATCTAAGCAGTTACAAAATATTTGACAAAGTACAAGTCGTACAATGTAGGTATCCTTAGGGTATAAACAACAATATGCAAAACCATAAAGTGACCAGACTAGTGAGCCAGGGGAAACTAAACCATTATAGTGGGTTGTATTCATTTGTGTCTAAACAAATGGACACAATGATCTATCTTAGTGAATGGGACATTTGGAGTGACCTGTCCATTAGCAGTCTTGGTCAGTAGTATGAACACTATAGAGAAGAAGGTCTTTTTTATCAGGTCAGAGGAGGGTAAGTTGTGGAGCCATAAGTGTTAGGAGCGACAAGTCAAGAACTCCAAGAAACTCACTGTGTACCAATCCCTACAAAGGGACTACACCATGGCCACCTACCTGGAGAGAATACGCCACCCCAAACACAGACAAACCCTGAGACGGTACAGACTGAGCCCCCACAACCTAGAGATTGAAGCGGGGCGACACAGGCAGATGTACAAGCCACGGGAGAACAGACTGTGCCAGCACTGTGACAAGGAGGCCCTAGAAAACGAGGCCCACTTCTTGCTACACTGCACCAAATACTCAGCTGTGAGGGCCGTCTACTACCAAAGATTCTCTGCCCACATCCCAGACTTCACATCCTAGACGAGAAGAGGAAACTCTACATCCTACTGGGAGAAGAAGAGGCCACTGTGGAGATCGCTGCCCAATACGTGTCCAGCTGTCACCAAACAAGAGGAAGATGAGACTCCACGGACTATCAAACCCCCCACCCCCAGAGACTATTAAACCCCCCCACCCACCACCCGAACACCACTAAGTGCCTCCCCATCACCTGTTTACCCCATACCCACCGATACCCGCACACCCCAAACAAGAACGACCAGACCCTAAGGACACTCAAACCCCAACCCACAGACCCCGTACCCACCCCCCTACACCACCTCCAACCCCCTTTTCTGCTTTGGCAACACCAAATGTTTTATTCTTTGGTAAAACTAATAAAGCTCATTTGTATCCTTGTATCTAAAACTCCAACTCAAGCCAGTAGGCTCTCTTTCTGACCTCCTTTCTAGTTGTCATACGGTAATGTGGTGGTGCTATGGTGGTCATGTGGAGTGTGGTATCAGCATGAAAGCCAGCCAAAAAGGGCCAGCCAAAGTTTAGACTGTTAGTCATAGAGTGTCCCCTTTCGATCAGGCAATCGGGGTGCTCGCTTACAAAATGGCAGGTGGTGACTCCTTAAAGGGGTTACACAGGGGAAAAAATGAAAGCTTGGATAAGTTTTAGTACTAATACATAGGCAGCTCCCTCAAAGCCCAATGATTACATTTGCAGAGCACAACTGCAGCGACTCCAACTCTCTAAATCCTATGTACAAAGGATTGCTGTTACATACCAACAGAGTTAATGGGATGTCGGGAATGGCTGAACTTCATAACCCTTCTCCTACGCTTCTCCCTATAATGTGTGCAGAGCTGGACACAAGAACCACAAGAACCACAACCAGAATGTTACTTATAAGGATAAAATAAGGTCTTTTAATATAGGAGAGCAAGTAAACAAACTGAAATGGTAAGGAAATAGTTAAACAACCACGGCCCGTGCAAAGGGAGTCTCCTTCTCTCTCACACTGAGTGTAAGGGTCCATTTACACGGAGGAAAATGGTGAGCAATTTGGTGTGGAATTTCAGCGTGCTGAAATGGACCCTAACAGGGAATGGATCCTAACAGTGGAACTGACAACTTAATCCTCTGGTTGTAGCCAAGATGGCTATCTTTTCTTGTGTATTCGTCAATGACCCCTTGCTGCCTGTTCTGTCTCCCCTGCTGATACTGCTGTACTTGCACTTGGTCCTTGGGCAAGGACTTTATGTCACCCTTCAATAGGAAGATGACTAGAGATGAGCGAACAGTGTTCTATCGAACACATGTTCGATCGGATATCAGGGTGTTCGCCATGTTCGAATCGAATCGAACACCACGTGGTAAAGTGCGCCAAAATTCGATTCCCCTCCCACCTTCCCTGGCGCCTTTTTTGCACCAATAACAGCGCAGGGGAGGTGGGACAGGAACTACGACACTGGGGGCATTGAAAAAAATTGGAAAAAGTCATTGGCTGCCGAAATCAGGTGACCTCCATTTTAGACGAATAGTGGATTTCAAATCCGGGTCATATGAGAATGTGAACTTTGTGACTATGAGACAGGGATAGCTGTACAGGCAGGGATAGCTAGGGATAACCTTTATTTAGGGGGGAATGTTATTAAAAATAACTTTTTGGGGCTCTATCGGGTGTGTAATTGTGATTTTTGTGAGATAAACTTTTTCCCATAGGGATGCATTGGCCAGCGCTGATTGGCCGAATTCCGTACTCTGGCCAATCAGTGCTGGCCAATGCATTCTATTAGCTTGATGAAGCAGAGTGTGCACAAGGGTTCAAGCGCACCCTCGGCTCTGATGTAGCAGAGCCGAGGCTGCACAAGGGTTCAAGCGCACCCTCGGCTCTGATGTAGGAGAGCCGAGGGTGCACTTGAACCCTTGTGCACCCTCAGCTCTGCTACATCAGAGCCGAGGGTGCGCTTGAACCCTTGTGCACACTCTGCTTCATCAAGCTAATAGAATGCATTGGCCAGCGCTGATTGGCCAATGTATTCTATTAGCCTGATGAAGTAGAGCTGAATGTGTGTGCTAAGCACACACATTCAGCTCTACTTCATCGGGCTAATAGAATGCATTGGCCAGCGCTGATTGGCCAGAGTACGGAACTCGACCAATCAGCGCTGGCTTTGCTGGAGGAGGCGGAGTCTAAGATCGCTCCACACCAGTCTCCATTCAGGTCCGACCTTAGACTCCGCCTCCTCCAGCAGAGCCAGCGCTGATTGGCCGAATTCCGTACTCTGGCCAATCAGCACTGGCTAATGCATTGTATTGGCTTGATGAAGCAGTGCTGAATGTGTGTGCTTAGCACACACATTCAGCTCTACTTCATCGGGCTAATAGAATGCATTGGCCAGCGCTGATTGGCCGAATTCCGTACTCTGGCCAATCAGCACTGGCTAATGCATTGTATTGGCGTGATGAAGCAGTGCTGAATGTGTGTGCTTAGCACACACATTCAGCTCTACTTCATCGGGCTAATAGAATGCATTGGCCAATCAGCGCTGGCCAATGCATTCTATTAGCGTGAACTGAGTTTGCACAGGGGTTCTAGTGCACCCTCGGCTCTGCTACATCAGATTGCTACATCTGATGTAGCAGTGCCGAGTGTGCATCAGATGTGTAGTTGAGCAAAACTGACTCAGCACTGCTAAGTCTGCATTCGCATAGGAATGCATTGGCCAGCCTTCGGCCAATCAGCGCTGGCTCTGCCGGAGGAGGCGGAGTCTAAGGTCGGACCTGAATGGAGACTGGTGTGGAGCGATCTTAGACTCCGCCTCCTCCAGCAGAGCCAGCGCTGATTGGCCGAATTCCGTACTCTGGCCAATCAGCACTGGCTAATGCATTGTATTGGCTTGATGAAGCAGTGCTGAATGTGTGTGCTTAGCCCACACATTCAGCTCTACTTCATCGGGCTAATAGAATGCATTGGCCAATCAGCGCTGGCCAATGCATTCTATTAGCGTGAACTGAGTTTGCACAGGGGTTCTAGTGCACCCTCGGCTCTGCTACATCAGATTGCTACATCTGATGTAGCAGTGCCGAGTGTGCATCAGATGTGTAGTTGAGCAAAACTGACTCAGCACTGCTAAGTCTGCATTCGCATAGGAATGCATTGGCCAGCCTTCGGCCAATCAGCGCTGGCTCTGCCGGAGGAGGCGGAGTCTAAGGTCGGACCTGAATGGAGACTGGTGTGGAGCTATCTTAGACTCCGCCTCCTCCAGCAGAGCCAGCGCTGATTGGTCGAGTTCCGTACTCTGGCCAATCAGCACTGGCCAATGCATTTCTATGGGGAAAAGTTAGCTTGCGAAAATCGCAAACTGACAGGGATTTCCATGAAATAAAGTGACTTTTATGCCCCCAGACATGCTTCCCCTGCTGTCCCAGTGTCATTCCAGGGTGTTGGTATCATTTCCTGGGGTGTCATAGTGGACTTGGTGACCCTCCAGACACGAATTTGGGTTTCCCCCTTAACGAGTTTATGTTCCCCATAGACTATAATGGGGTTCGAAACCCATTCGAACACTCGAACAGTGAGCGGCTGTTCGAATCGAATTTCGAACCTCGAACATTTTAGTGTTCGCTCATCTCTAAAGATGACATAACGAAATCATATAACGACATAGAGGAAAAATGTTACTCTTTAGCAGACATCTTATAACCTGGAAGTGGACAGATGATGTCTCGAAACCTTGATTCAGAAATAAATGTGATGCCAACAAAGTGGTTCCTTTTTTTGCAGTTCATCAAATATTTGTCTAATAAAACGCATTCATTCCTGTCTGTATTCTAAATAGGCCGGTTATAAAGGGAGTTAGTTCCTTGTCCTGTATCACTGACACAATGATAGAACTGCCTTTCTAATATGCAAATGTCCGTCCTGTTCTTCCAGTTTGTGCTGGCAGCAGGCAGTGTAGGAAGTGTTTAGTTCTGCAGTGTAAGTCTAATTACTGTATCCACAGCATTAAGGCAGTGTTCACTATAATTAGCCTCATTAGCCCTGATTAAAAGATTAGCATTGGAGATTTCGCCCTACAATGAATACGTCCACTTGGACACAGGCGTTATTTAGTGCTATAGGTGTAATTGCTATCCAGCTTGTATCATTCTTTACACTCGCTTTGTGTGTTGCTTTTCCTATGTGGGTGAGCGTATGATGGTGATTCTCCCAAAATGTGGTGTTTACTGTAAGTTAGATAAGCAGAGAGTGCAGCAAGTCCTCCAGTGACCTAGGATTGGTGAGTATACGGCATTTTTTGATAAATCAAGCCACTAGATGGCATTGTTTAGGCTATTTATTTAACCCCTCACAGGCCAGTGATTTTTAGCTTTCTGGTACAATTTGACTTTCTTTTTTTATTTTACTCACATGTGGGATATCGTTAAAATATAGCTTTTCGTTTTCGTTAACCCTTTAAGCCATTTGTAACTAGTAGCGTTGAGCGAGTAGTATTTGATCGAATACCTCGCCGGCATAGGAATGCGTGTAATCGGCTGAACACCAAGGGGTTAAACGCTTTGAATAGTCAATGCATTTAACCCCTTGGTGTTAGGCTGTTTTCACGCATTCCTACGCCGGCGAGGTATTCAATCGAATACTACTCGCTTATCACTAGTAACTAGTATAGTACTAGTATAAAGACGGCGTCTGAGACCCTTCCTGTGATACTGACAGCTCTTTTGGTTTTCTTATGTACTGTGGTCAGTATTGGATCTCTCCAGCCTCATTCAGTCCTATACAATTCTGACTCTATATGACCCTAATTTCCTGTACTGCTTGTGCTGGGAGATCGGGGCTCCTTGTATTATAGTGATCTATGATGTAAGGAGCCTCTGCCTCCTTGTGGCTACACTATCCAATACTGTATATAATATGAGAGAGTGTAGCCCGGAGGAGGCAGGGACTATCAGTATCATAGATCACAGTAATACAAGGAGTCCTAGTATCTTAAATGGGTAACGTACAGACGACATATTCACCTGCATGTAGGAGACCTCACACTACTTCTGTGTATATAGATGAAATGTATCTGTAGGCCTCCACTTACCTGATAGAGCCTGAAAGAATGTCTTTTTGGCTTCCATCAGACTGCTATATGTCTGTATGTCTCTTTATGCTGTATTGAATAGTGCAGTCTGTTGCGCATCCCACAAATAAACAGAATACAATTAGGTCTAGTTCTCATCTGCATTCGGTATTCCATACGGGGAGTCCGCATGGGGACCCCTGAACAGAATAGCGAATGCATTGGCAAGCGGTGAGCTTATGAAAGCACATGGACCCCATAGACTATAATGGGGTCCATGTGTTTTCCGCGCGGTGTCTGCACGGAATATGCGGAGAGAAAAGTACTTTCCTCTCTGCGTGACTTGTGCGGACTCTGCACGGAAAGCACACGGATCCCATTATAGTCTATGGGGTCCGTGTGCTTTCACTGCTCACCGCTTGCCAAGCCAATGTATTTGGTAATCCATTTGGGGGGTCCCCAAACCGGAATACCGAACGCAGGCCTTTTAGGCGAGATATGCCACTGAATATCTGTTCAGTGGTGGACATATCTGATGCCGGACTATGCTAGGAAATCCTCCTAATATGTACCAGCAATAGTTCAATAAACCATTAAAGCAGCTTGTCAGTACATTGCATTTCTGGAGAGAAGAGAAGTGCTCTGTGGTTAGAGTTGCTCCACAATATCCTCACATTAACAGGGGCCCTTTGTTGGTGATGTCCCTGGTTAAGCTAATGAGATATAACAAGAGTTTAGTCAAATAGGCTTGTCGTCTCGTCAAGTCACTCGCTGTGACATCACCAGGAAAACTCATGTGACCTGCGGTAACCTACTGTGACCGCACAACCGTGTTTCTGACAGAAAACCGTTCTATCATAACAAGTGTGTTCTTAGTCAGGAAAGCTGCTGTAACATCATTGGTGATCACATGAGAGTTTCAGTCAGACAGGCTGCTGTGACATCACAGATTTCATTCTGTCAGGTTATGACATCACAAGTGGTTTTCACTCCGTACATGTCTGTGACACCAGATAGGATGCTCAGAAAGCAATTGCGAAAGCTTCATGAGATATCGAAGAAGAAACTGACTAAATGTTCACATGACCTCAGGCATTCATGTATAACATAGCTGACCAGCTCTTAGGGCTAGTTCACACAGGGCATGGGACCGCGTATTTTGGTCCTGATTTTGACGTGGGAAGCTGCGTCAGAATAGGACCAAAATGCACCTGCCGCAACTGTTGCGGCTTCTGACAGTCGCGGCTTCCTGCTCCGGAGTAGGCCCAAATGAATGGGCCTAGTCCAGAGGGTGCTGTCGCAAGGCGGACATTGCGGCTGAATCAGCTGCAGAATCCGCCTGAAGAAATGGCAGTTCGCTTCTTTTTTCTGTGAGCCGGAACATACCGCTCATGGAAAAAAGGACGCTAACGGTCTACTGTGAGGAGGCGGATTTTGATATGGATTCGGCGTCAAAATCTGCCTCATTTTTCCCTGTGCGAACGAGCCCTTAAGAAGCAAAATTGTATGTGGGGAATTTATTAACCCACCTATGCCAGTCTGGTATAGATGTGTGGAACTGTCGTACATCTTTGGCACACGGCCTTTTCTTGCAGTAGAGACACATTGTTTTCGTGCTCCTTGCTCAACACTTTGGCCTGGTTCACATCTGCGTTCAGTATTCTGTTCAGTGAGTCGGCATGGGGACCCCCCAAATGAAATACTGAACGCATTGACAAGTGGTGAGCTTATGAAAGCTCACGGACCTCATAAACTATAATGGGGTCCGTGTGTTTTCCGCACGAGTCATGACTTGTGCAGAGCAGACACCGCACGGAAAACACACAGACCCCATTATAGTCTATGGGGTCTGTGTGCTTTCATAAGCTCACCGTTTGTCAGTGCATCCGGTATTCCGTTCGGCGGGGTCCCCATGCCGACTCCCTGAACAGAATAACAAACACAGATGTGAACCGGCCTTCGTGTGAAGTGGCACAGAGTGTGAAGCAGGTGAGGAGGGACCTCGGCCCCACAAATTTATTATAATTCATGCCAGAAAACTTGCGTAAGTTATATAGGAAACCTATGTGTGTTACTTACTAAGGTCGGTGCCCCATATGGTGTAAATACTGTAGAAAAAAATGGTGTTTCCCATCCGTACATTGCAGAAAAATATGTGCGGTGGCCACACTGACATTTCGAAAACCATCTCCGTTTTAGAAATCGCAGCATGTCAATTACTCCTACGCAAATGCTGGCGGTTTCGTGGGAATCTCTGTGAATTTTTTGTGAAAAGTGCTGCAGGAAAAACTGTTACGCGTTGCCAGTACAGTTTTTCCGGCAGTGCTTTTTTGCTGTGGACCGCTACGTGGTGCCATAGCCTGGATTTCAAGCCGTCTATCACATGTCCAAGATGTTATAAAGTCCCAACCTAATATATACGTGTATATATATATTATATCACAGTATGATACAGTGATGATATAAGCTGAGTTACATGGATCTTAATCCCTTCTGCTTTCCATACGGGGCAGGTCTATAAGAGTGACACATGGCGGTGCCCAATGGGCTTATATAAGGAGGAGTCGGTGAAGGAGCTGGCTGAGTGTGAACTCTTAAAGAAGTTGAGAAAATCTGACTGAACGGGAGGATGTGAAGGGAGAAAGGGAATATACAGACAAGATAGAGCCAGAGGAGGAGGAAAAATACCATAAAACAGACGAAGACTGAAGATACAAGTACAAGTTCTGGGGATAGGGATGTGGTTGAGTTTCCAGATGACTGTCCCGCCCTATGCACACCCTCTAAGCACACTGGTCATACTTCCCGTCTCGTGTACACAACCATTATTGTGAACATTACTTGACATCTATTGTGCTTTATCTACAAGTGCTACCTGGCATCACTACCATGACCTGATCTCTGTGACCCGTCTAACCCTCAGGGTCACTGAATAACTGGGGCTGTCGGATTTCTCCTACACAATGCTTCCCCTACAAAACAAGGCGACACTGCTCACACAGTATTATGTCCCCAGCATCAAGCTCAGTGGGTTTCCTCATGTATCACTATACAAAGGCATGGAGCGGAGAAGTTTCTCCACAGCTCACTCTTTAGTGCAGCAGCATGTGCAGTGTGTGCATTGTGGTCTATTCCCCCTCCCCCTAATGCTGCTGGAAAACTATCGCCGTTCACAAGTCAGCATTTTGCAGTATTTTTTTTTTTTTTCCAAAACCAAGCATGGTCCAACACACAGAGGAAGTGTAATGGAAATATCTGCACCTTGGCTGTGTTTTGAACTCATTCCTGCTTTGAACAAAAATACTGATGCAAAATACTGACCAAACACTCCCATGTGAATAGGGTCTAAACCTCCCAGTAACTGTTCATGAAATGTGAGTTATCTACTGCAGTTGGCAAAATATAAATCCTATTCTATATGCAAAAAAACATTCACGCTAAGGAGTTTGCAATAGAAATCACCTTTAGGTTTGTTATTAAGCACACAAAATACTGCAGTTTTTGTGATGTTTTTCATGGACTTGTTTAAGCTAAAGCCAGAGGTTGACATAAATAGAACAAAAGATATGAAGTAATGCCTTAGAATTCACACAGAGTTTTTTGCTGTAAACGCCTCAAAACCCGGGCCAAAAAGATGGCTCCCATTTATTTCAATGGGAGCCGCTCAGGAGGCTTTTCCGGGAGCCGGTTTTGCCGGCTCCTGGAAAAAAGAACGGACGTGTCCTTTCTCGAGGCGACTCGGCCTGAAGAAATCCCTCCTCCAGATTAGGCCCATTCATTGAGCCTGATCCGGAGGAGGGTGCACCGGCTTTCAGTTCCGCAACACGTTTTATGGATCAGAACCTGAGGCTGCCTCCTCCTCAGGTTCCAATCCAAAAAACTCTGTGTGCACTTAGCCTTAGAATTCACACGGAGTTTTTTGGTCAGGAATTTGGTCAGGTAACTGACTCAAATTCCTCCTCCAAAATCGCCTCATCATACAGTCCTATGGTGAGGCATTTTTAGGAGGAGGAATGTGAGTCAGTTTCCTGACCAAATTCCTGACCAAAAAACTCCGTGTGAACGCAGCGTCCATTCATCACACGGAGGAAAATGGTGAGGAATTGGGTGTGGAAAAAAAAAAACTCCCATTGACTTCAGTGGGTTCCTTTTTCTGCTAAGGAACCCATTGAAGTCAATGGGAGGCTTTTTTTTCAGCGCTGAAATTCCACACCAAATTCCATACCATTTTCCTCTGTGTGAATGGAAACTAAAGCCCCACGGGACATCCTGCAGCTGAAAAGCGCTGCGGGAAAAACTGCTGCGGGAACACATCGCTGTTCTTCCCGCAAACACTTTAAACAGAAAATTCACAGAGTTTTCCTCTGCGGACTTTCTGTTACAATTATATCTATGGGGAAACCGCCGGCATTTCCGTAGATATAATTGACATCCTGTGATTTCTAAAACCGTGACCTGTTTTGGAAATCACGGAGGTTTCTACCGCAAAGTGGGCATGGGATTCGCTAGAATCTCATCCACTTTGCCTGTACTGTAAAACGCCGCAATTTTCCCAATTTTTCCCAGCACTTCCGCCGCAGACAAATCCTCTTCTTGGGTCCACCTCTTGCCGCACTTACAGCATTATATGTACAGGAATAACTGTTTTTGACATGCTGAATTGTGTAGGAAATCTGTAGGTTTTTTTTGTGTGACTGTACCCCAAAAAGACATTCAGTGATACAAATATTATAAAATTCCATCTAATAGAATCCTTGCAGAAGAGGATACCCATCCCAATGGCATTTCTGCGGCAGTGCTGAAGACTCTGTGTCTCCTTAGTTCTGTATGTAGCAGTGCTCCTCTTTTTGGACTTTTTTCCCTAGATACAATACTTCTAGATGATTCATGATTAGAGATGAGCGAACAGTGTTCTATCGAACACATGTTCGATCGGATATCAGGGTGTTCGCCATGTTCGAATCGAATCGAACACCACGTGGTAAAGTGCGCCAAAATTCGATTCCCCTCCCACCTTCCCTGGCGCCTTTTTTGCACCAATAACAGCGCAGGGGAGGTGGGACAGGAACTACGACACTGGGGGCATTGAAAAAAATTGGAAAAAGTCATTGGCTGCCGAAATCAGGTGACCTCCATTTTAGACGAATAGTGGATTTCAAATCCGGGTCATATGAGAATGTGAACTTTGTGACTATGAGACAGGGATAGCTGTACAGGCAGGGATAGCTAGGGATAACCTTTATTTAGGGGGGAATATTATTAAAAATAACTTTTTGGGGCTCTATCGGGTGTGTAATTGTGATTTTTGTGAGATAAACTTTTTCCCATAGGGATGCATTGGCCAGCGCTGATTGGCCGAATTCCGTACTCTGGCCAATCAGTGCTGGCCAATGCATTCTATTAGCTTGATGAAGCAGAGTGTGCACAAGGGTTCAAGCGCACCCTCGGCTCTGATGTAGCAGAGCCGAGGCTGCACAAGGGTTCAAGCGCACCCTCGGCTCTGATGTAGGAGAGCCGAGGGTGCACTTGAACCCTTGTGCACCCTCAGCTCTGCTACATCAGAGCCGAGGGTGCGCTTGAACCCTTGTGCACACTCTGCTTCATCAAGCTAATAGAATGCATTGGCCAGCGCTGATTGGCCAATGTATTCTATTAGCCTGATGAAGTAGAGCTGAATGTGTGTGCACATTCCGTACTCTGGCCAATCAGCACTGGCTAATGCATTGTATTGGCTTGATGAAGCAGTGCTGAATGTGTGTGCTTAGCACACACATTCAGCTCTACTTCATCGGGCTAATAGAATGCATTGGCCAATCAGCGCTGGCCAATGCATTCTATTAGCGTGAACTGAGTTTGCACAGGGGTTCTAGTGCACCCTCGGCTCTGCTACATCAGATTGCTACATCTGATGTAGCAGTGCCGAGTGTGCATCAGATGTGTAGTTGAGCAAAACTGACTCAGCACTGCTAAGTCTGCATTCGCATAGGAATGCATTGGCCAGCCTTCGGCCAATCAGCGCTGGCTCTGCCGGAGGAGGCGGAGTCTAAGGTCGGACCTGAATGGAGACTGGTGTGGAGCTATCTTAGACTCCGCCTCCTCCAGCAGAGCCAGCGCTGATTGGTCGAGTTCCGTACTCTGGCCAATCAGCACTGGCCAATGCATTTCTATGGGGAAAAGTTAGCTTGCGAAAATCGCAAACTGACAGGGATTTCCATGAAATAAAGTGACTTTTATGCCCCCAGACATGCTTCCCCTGCTGTCCCAGTGTCATTCCAGGGTGTTGGTATCATTTCCTGGGGTGTCATAGTGGACTTGGTGACCCTCCAGACACGAATTTGGGTTTCCCCCTTAACGAGTTTATGTTCCCCATAGACTATAATGGGGTTCGAAACCCATTCGAACACTCGAACAGTGAGCGGCTGTTCGAATCGAATTTCGAACCTCGAACATTTTAGTGTTCGCTCATCTCTATTCATGATTATTTTAATGTTAATTTTTCTTATTTGGGAATCTTATTACAGATTTTGTATCATTGGAATATTTAGTCAAATAGGTACAGTATGCTGCCTTATTCGGTAACCTGTGACACCACAAGTAGGATTTATTTAGTTACGGTGCTGTGACACCACCAGGTCCGGGATATTAGTCAGAGAAACTACTACCTGTCAGAAAACATACCGTATATACTCGAGTATAAGCCGAATTTTTCAGCACAGTTTTTGTGCCGAAAAAGCCCCCCTCGGCTTATACTCGAGTCAAGCAAAAAAAAAAAAAAAATTATTTTTTTTTGGAAGGAGGGTGTCTATGACCAGCCGCAATAGTCATGTATAGAATCTCCCATAAAATAGTGAAAAAATAGAAGCTTTAAAAAAAAATTAATAAAAAAATAAAGTAAATGTTCTAAATCCCTCCTTTCCCTAAAATACATATAAAAGTATAAAATTACTGTGACACACATACACATTAGGTATCCCTGTGTCTGACTGTGGCCGGTCTACTGAATATAGGGGATCTGCACTGCTCCGTCAGGAAGGGGTTAATAGGAGCACTGCAGATCCCCTATATTCAGCCAGGCTGAATTCCAAGTGGGGGAAAAAAAAAAATCAATCCTCAAGCTCAGGGAAGGGGCAGACAGACAACCAAAACACCCCCTCCCCTTCCCCAGCACCCAGCAACTACTGCACCCAAAAACTCCGACCATTTTAATTTTTAAAATTTTCCAGTAGCTGCTGCATTTCCCCCCTAGGCTTATACTCGAGTCAATAAGCTTTCCCAGTTTTTTGTAGTAAAATTAGGGGCCTCGGCTTATATTCGGGTCGGCTTATACTCGAGTATATACGGTACTTGACAGCATAAGAAGAAGCTGCTTTATTATAGCAAGTGTGTTTTATAGCTACGGTAACCTCACTAGTAGGATAGTAAGAATCACCAGTGAGCTTCTTTGAGGGAAGCTTAATGAAGCTCACTGGTAATTTCGATGGCAGCGCTTTTTTTCAGAAAGTCCGCAGAGGTTCTGTTTCAATTATACCTATAGAGAAATCGCCATTGTGTCTGTAGGTATAAATGACATGCTGCAATTTCCAAAACCGCAATGGTTTTGGAAATCGTAGCATATCCACAGTGCGTATCTTCCCAAAAGGTGTGTATGGGATTCTCTAGAATCCCTGCTGTAAATTGTTTTTGTAGTACGGATGGATGAAATAGACAGCACATAGATGACATCTGCATGCTCTCTATGCACGCCACAGACCCATACACTTCAATCAATGAGCCAAACCAAAAAACAGACTGGATTAGACAGGGCCCTAAGCTTTTTGGGCCCAGTTCTGTGCAAATAACATAGTTATAGTCACAAGTCACAAAAAGGTTACATGAAGGTAGTTTGGGCCACTATGATTAATTTTTTCATAATTTTATAAATAAAATCTAGTTTTTCACCTGATCGCTCAGACCAATTGGCGGCTTCAGCGAAGGACACGTGACATCCCGGAGTCTCTTCCTGATGCTACTGAGGCCGCTGATTGGCCTCAGCAATCACGTGACTGTGGAGTCCAATCAGTGGCTTCATTGGAAGGGATCTGGGACATCACAGCCGGTGAGGAGTCAAGAAGACACTGGATCACCAGGAACAGACTAGTATGCATATTGGCCTATTTTAAAAATATTTTTTTTTTTGCCTGGAAAACCTCTTTAACGTGAGAAAAAAACCACTATACAGCCCACTTACGGTTCTGGTAGAGATCTTGCGGTATACTGTAGTCCTCTTGACCAAATTGGTGCGGTGGATGCAATGGATCAAAACCGCTCCGGCTGGAGCATGAACCTCATTATGGACCAAGCTAGGCCATGTCCTTAAAGAATCAATATTGTAACCAAATTTTTTTCTTAAGGACTTCACACAAGGCAAGAGGGGGCGGATTTTGGCGCGGAATCCATGTCATAATCCGTCCCCTCACGATGGTGGTCTATGTAGACCGCTAGCGTTCTTTTTTCCGCTAGCGGCAACATGCCACTAGCGGAAAAAAGAAATGAGCTGCCCTTTCTTCAGGTGGATTCCGTGGCTGAATCAGCCGCGGTGTCCACCTCGCAACAGCACCCAAATGAAAGGGCCTAGTCCGGAGCAGAAAGCCGCGACAGGATGCCGTGCACTGCCACAACGGAATATGCACACGCGTAATTGCGTGTGAACTAACCCTAAAAGGAGTCTGTCAGAAAGAAAATCCCCATTATACCAGCTCCAGAACTAGTGTTGAATGCCATGAGCACGGTCCTTGAATTTGTTTGCAAAATGGCTGCTTGGATTTCAAGAAAAAGTTTTCTTCCATATGTAAATTACATAGAAGTGCATCAGGGATCTGGCCAAGTGTATCTGAGCACATCATGCATTTGTAGGGAAAAGGTGGTTCCATCTTGAGACTAATGGCCCGTTCACATCTGCGCCCGGTCTCCGTTCATGCAGGTTTCCGTTTCCTGCACAAAACTAAGCAGGAGACGGAAAGCTGCAGGATTCTTTCAAACCCATTCATTTGAATGGGTTTGAAAGATGTCCAGCCGTGACCGCCGGTAAGCGTTTTATGCTCTCCACCGCGAAAACTGTTTTTCTTAAATGGGATACAGAGTCGGACATGCAGTATTCTTTGTCCGGTTTTAAAAAAAAAACGGTTTCGCAGCGGAGAGCATAAAACGCTCACCGGTGCACACGGCCGGACCCGGTCTGACAGCTGCATGCAGAAGACGGAAAGCGCAGAACGGACTCTTGGCGCTAGTGTGAACCCAGCGTAAGGCCCCACGGGACATCCTGTAGCAATAAAGGGCTGCAGGAAAAACCGTGACGGCAAAATATCGTGGTTCTTCCCGCAGCGCTTTAAACAGAAAGTTTGTGGAGTTTTCCTCCGTGGACTTTCTTTTACAATGATATCTATGGGGAAACTGCCGGCATTTCTGTAGGTATAATTGACATGCTGAGATTTCCAAAACTGCGCCAGTTTTGGAAATCATGGTGTGTCCGTGCCACAGTTTTTACCGCAAAGTGGACATAGGATTTGCAAGAATCCCATCCACTTTGCAGTTACTGTAAAACGCTGCGATTCTTCCTGCAATGTTTCCACTGTGGGCAAATCACGTCATTTCCGACTCGTGGGTCCGTGGCCTAAATGTGGAAAACAAGCTAAAGAGTAGTAAGAGCAGCTAAGCAAGCACTATAGAGAGCCATACTTATTGTAACAAACACATACAAGAAAATACATATTGGTTAGATTGTTAGGGAATATATATGAGCCACCCAGGCTGATCAGTTTATTATCTGCCATATGTGAACCTCCTACACAGCTACCTGGCATTGATACATGACCCTAAGCATGAATTCTTCTCCCTTGTTAGGGACCGCTATAGCTTTAATACAGTATATTTCCATTATTCTCTATAAGAAGGTGGAAATACATCACTAATGTGAAGAATTCATTATATAATAGGACTTGCAGTGAGCGTGCAGCAGAGTTCAGCAATATACACAATATTAGTACCCAAGGCCCTATTTACAATTAAAGACACACCCTAATGTTACATGTAATAACTAGCACCATTTTTACAGGCAATGTTTGTCTCTAAATCCTTTTAAGAATTTGATATCAATCTCTTTCATACATGTTGCCTCCGAAGAATAAAGTAACTGCTATAGCAAATATACATAGAATATGACACAAGCAAATGGTATTTTAGGGAGCCTTCACACGATGTAACGCTGCGCTCATTCTGATCATAAAAACACGTTCAGAATGAGCGCGTAAAAAGCAGCTGCCATTTATTTGAATGGGAGACGGCATATGTGCGCTCCCCACTGAAATCAATGGGAGGCTTTTTTCCCTATGCTTTCAATGTATTACGAGCTGAATGGATAGACTGGAAAATATTGACCATACATTAGATTAATATTGGTTGAACTCATTAGTTTAATAGGACTGAATGAGTGTCTAGGGCCCTACCATCTATCACATGATAGTTCGGGAGTTCAGTATTGGGCAGGTGGATCTTGACATTTGTTCTTAGGGCAGATAATTCACTGTTAGAAGTCTCTGGTAGCTCCTTATTTCCTCTACACATTGAAAGCGCATTCATACACAGTCCAGTCCCATTAATGTGACCACCTGTCAAAATCTAGAATAACCACCTTTGGCAGTGCGGACCGCTGCGAGACGTGCAGGAAGAGAGGGGATGTTGTGATGGTGGTCACTGGGATGTTGAGCCATGCCGACTCCAGTGCCGTGTCCAGCTGTACTAGGTTACGCGGTTGAGCATCCATGGCACGAACAACCCGATCGAGGTCCCACAGATTCTCGATTGGGTTCAAGTCCGGGGAACTTGCTGGCCAAGGGAGTACGGTAAACTCATCCTGGTGCTCCTCGAACCATGCACGTACACTGTGAGCTTTAAGACACGTCACATTGTTCTGCTGGTAGATGCTATCATCCTGAGGAAAAACAATTCACATGTAGGGGTGAACATGGCCCGCAATATGGATGCATACTTGTGTTGATCCATCGTGACTTCTACAATGATGAGTGCACCCAAATGGCTGATGACACGTGCCTTCTGCCATTGGTTATTTAACGTTGACGTCAAAAGTAGGTGGTGGTCACAGTAATATGACTGGACCAAGCATTTATGTATATAGGAAAGTTGGGAGGAATAGATGTCAGCTGAACATTAAAGTGCCTATTGCCTATAGGCCAAAAGCAAGTTCCCCCACCATCCCATACTCAGTTTGGAGGTCTTTTGTTTTCAGTGGGGATAGGTGAAAAAAGCAGTCTATGCCCATTAAATGTGTATTTGTTGAACTTGCTGATTTTGTCAGACCCAGTCGGCCATATATGTATAGGGGCCTCCCGAATCTCCCAAAACAGCAGATGGTGGGGAGATAAGGATCAAGTAGTTGGATTTCAATTGCTTGATCCTTTTGTTCATTGGAAGATAAGCAGAGGAGAGTGTCACTGATATTCTTGTATCTCCCCATTTAGGACCCATGTACTCCATGGTCAAGCCGAGTGTACATGTGTATGGGGATGTCAGGATATCTTATGGGTATGACCAACTTAAACTACCACTAGACACCTCTGGGTGAGGCATATCTCCAGTCTAGTACAAATATTTGGTCATGATGAAATTCATCATTTCTGATGTCCTTTCTCTGAGATCATCTGGTGGGGTACAGATGGGAGGCTCCTATACACATAAGGTAGTCTCATCAATTTGACAAGTTATACCAAATTTTCTCTTACTCATATGGGTGCCATAAACGGAATATGTCTTTCTTTATTGATAGTGAGAGATGACACTTTCTAATTTATTTTATTTTGGGATTAAGGATTTTTTTTTATTTTCTGTATTTTCTTCACAGTGGCCCCCAGACAGTACAATCTGCTCCACAGTTGTCTCCACACAGTGCAATCTGCTCTATAGTGGCCCCCACACAGTACAATCTGCTCCACAGTTGTCCCTACACAGTACAATCTGCTCCACAGTGGTCCCCACACAGTACAATCTGCTCCACAGTGGTCCCCACACAGTACAATCTGCTCCACAGTGGCCCCCACACAGTACAATCTGCTCCACAGTGGTCCCCACATAGTACAATCTGCTCCACAGTGACCCCCACACAGTACAATCTGCTTCACAGTGGCCCCCACACAGTACAATCTGCTCCACAGTGGCCCCCACACAGTACAATCTGCTTCACAGTGGCCCCCACACAGTACAATCTGCTCCACAGTGGCCCCCACACAGTATTTGTTCCACAGATGTGTGCCCACAGAGAGGACTCTAAGTGCCACCTCTGGCACGCGTGCTATAGGATTGCCATCACGGTACTAGACCATAATAGTCCGAAAAATGTCAATTGCTTCCACAGTTTAACACTGCTGATTTTTCACCGTAACTGTGGCAGTCCCAGATTTTGTGAAAATGTATAAAATAAACGTGAAATAACTTTGTAACATAATAAAAATTTCCAATGAACTTTTCTGCCGTTTGAGTAACAAGCTATAAAAAAAGGAAAAAAATTTGACAAAAAATTTTATTTTAATAGTAATACAATCTCTCTACAGTCACTGCCTTGCGATAGTGGATTAAAAAATATAAACAAAAAAAAAAAAATGTTTTTTATTTACTCTTTTTATGAACTAGAATCCTAGTAACTGAAGGGGATATAAAAACCGTAATTAAAGAAAGCTTTATGGGTCATGAATAACGAAAAATTATGACAGTGTGCATACTAAAAATGGCAAAGCTGTGTCTTGCCACAAAGTCCCAAAATACTCTGGGCCTGAACTAGACGAGCTCCTTGACCATGACGCGTTTCTGTAACGTGTTGATCATGACGCGTTTCTGCAACGTGTTGACCATGACGAGTTTCTGCAACGTGTTTTTTTTTTTGCTGCCTTTCACTACAACGGGTCCTTATAAATATAAAAAAAACTAACCAATGGACTTATTTCTACAAGTGTATTATATAAACTGGTAATGTGAAATAAGGGTATTAGAATGCGTTTTATGAATCGGGAACGTGGCCATTGAATGGGGCATTTAAGTATTTTTGTTCTTAGATTTTTTTTTCCCCTGATTTTTTTGTAATAAATGTACCAGAAACCAGGCAACTTAGAAAAAGAATGATTTACATGAAACAACACCACCAAAAGCTGTATTCTGACAGTTATTTAATATTGCAAGCATCGCAACGTGTTTTATTTAGGATATAATTAAGTGCTATTATGCAAGCGCCATTCCCACTGACGCTTCTAGGTCTGTCAACACGTTCATTGAGGACTGTGAGTAAGACTTGATATGCTGACAGAAAAGAAAAATTTAAGATGTAAGTTGAAAAACAACCTGTTAGCACGTAATTTTTGCTGAGTATTTTTTTCCAATCTGGGCAGAACAGTGGCCGTTTTCTTTTCTTACTATAAAAACTTACTGACATTGGGACATATGTATAGAACCACCTGTATGTGCTTAGATTTCCAGTATATCAGGTCCTATGCGCCTCACTTTTTGTGTAGGCGTGATCTGTTTTATACTGGATTCATTTTGCAAATAAAGTAGGTAAATAAGGGAGAGTAAAGTAAGGGGGATTCACACTACCATTGGTGACCGTCAGTAGTGTCCGTCGCTATTGCCCGTTACAAGACTTTTGCAACGTACATTAGCTGAACCGTCAGAAATCGTTAAAATTTTCATTCATCTCAATGGGATTTTATCTTGTGTCCGTTTACACCCAATCTGTCAGAAGTTCGTTTTTTTCCAGTGGAGAAAAAATCCTACATGCAGGACTTTTATGTCCGTTAGAAAAATCGGACGGCAAATGTCCATTATTTTTGGGCAACAGATTTATAATGGACAGTAACTGATAACCATCAGTTACTGTCCGTTATTTTGTGTCAGTTTTTTTCTGCACATGCTCGGAGAGCAGAAACAAAATAAAAAAACAAAAACGGACACTAACTGACAGTAACTGGTGCTAGTTAGAGATGAGCGAACAGTAAAATGTACGAGGTTCGATATTCGTTTCGAGTAGCCCCTCAATATTCGACTACTCGAATCGAATATCGAACCCTATTATACTCTATGGGGGGAAAATGCTAATTTCAGGAGTAGGCAACATTCGATCAAATTATACTTACCAAGTCCACGAGTGAGGGTCGGGCTGGATCCTCCGAGAAGTCTTCTCCTTGCAGCGTCCCCGTGGCATCTTCCGGCTCTGAATTCACTCTGCCAGGCATCGGGCCTGGGCAGAGCCGACTGCGCATGCCCACACTACAAGCAGACATGCGCAGTTGGCTCAGCCCAGGCCCGATGCCTGGCAGAGTGAATTCAGAGCCAGAAGACGCTGCGGGGAAGCTGCACGGAGAAGACTTCTAAAGGTAGGAGAAGAACCAGCGTTGATTGGCCGACTGTATAGCATTCGGCCAATCAATGCTGGTTCTGCATCGAACTTTTCCATTCGAATAGCGAGTGGTACTCAATCGAGTACGAGTTTTTCGAATACCGTAGTATTCGATCGAATACCTACTCGATCGAATACTACTCGCTCAGCACGTGTCCGTTTTTTAAAATTGATCCATTAAATGGATCAGTTAAAAAACGGACACATTAACATCAGTTAGTGTCCGTTAATGTCTGTCAGTGCCCGTTTTTTGGATTTTTTTAATGGATGAAATTCAACAGTAGTGTGGACCCAGCCTACATTTTTGTACAGTACTTCCTGTACTATAGGCCGATCACCAATAGTTTACACACAAGGTAATTTATCCTTTATGTTCTGGCACAAAGAAAAGTAGTAACCCTCTACAAAACTGGAGATAGTAGAGGAGCACGTGGTGCCACACCGAACCCCCGACCTTGTATTCCCTAACTAAACCTTCTAAGCTACTCCTGGTCAAACATTATTAGCAGTGCCTATAGTGTTGGCCAGAAAGTGGCTTCTACATAGGCAATTTATTGTAATGCGCCTTTAACCAAGCCCATAGTAAAGCACAATACACAGATCTTTACCAAGGTGCCATACTTTCCCTCCTATACTATCAGTAATTAGAAAGTTACAAACACCCTATTTGTCATCCTATGTCTTTCAATGGGGAGTGCCCGAGAAGGATGTCTTAAAATCTGTCAAAATACTGCCCCCCCAGGCAGTGCAGATTGCCTCCTGGGATGAAGTTCTCATCTTACCCGTTCCCTATCTTTCAAAGCCGAGACTTTTTTGTGATTTTTTTAAGAAGTAAAATAAATCTCGCTTACAATTTTTTTTTTATCACCCCTGGAAAAAATACTCCCTGAGTTTCAGGCATTTTTCATAGCTTTTTGTAAAAAAAAAATTCCTGACTTTTTTCAAAATCTAGAGAAAGCAAAAAAAAAAAAAAAAAGCTACAAACTCCAACAACTAAATAAAAGGACAAACTCAAAAAACTCTTTGTAGAGCTTTCAGTAATTTGCTATAGACTTTAACGCGACATCTATAGCATTTTAACCAATAAAAAAAAAAACCTGCGTAACTTGCCAACCAAAATAAGCATCCGGTCTAAAATTCTAAACTTTTTTGCATTGTACACATTTACACATTTGCACCGTCCGCATTTACAAACTGTGACAATCATAAAATCGCTGTGTAAAGCCACCCTAAAATAAATTTTTAGCTATAACATCCCTTTTGCTATTATTTACTATCTTATGTTTTTGAACCTTCATTTTTATAGAAATTTTTGTTATACAAAGTCTCGTGTTAAGAACACAGTGAAGGTGTATTTTCTTACTATGTTTTTCGGCATCCCATAAAGTTTATAGATAGATGCGGCTCAATTAGCGACACTATATTGGGTACATGTTAGTAAATAAGAAAATTTGAAATAAATTTTACGACCGTTGACCTTTTTGTTATTTATTAAAATAAATTTCCGATTTATTTTTATAACAAAAATTCTATTGCTTATGATACTTTATATATAACTATAACCTTAGTGATTTTTAGACGTATTTTTCTATTCAGCCGACGATAAGGGTTTAGTTATCTATGAAATGGTGATTTTTGTCAGGCCTTTTTGGTCCAAGAGGTCTCTGTCTCTAAATTCCGCTAACCAGGTGGAAAATGTCTACAAGGGCTACTACAAACACCAGGACCAAAGGGCCGAAAAATTAGTTTGCCTGCCCACTCTCATTCCTTACCTTCGCATCAGCAGTTACAGTCGGGCCCTGACCCTTGTGGGGGCCTACCTGTATTATAACTGGTACATAGTAGGTTGGGACTTTGTTAGAATTTTTTCATTTGGCCATTACGAGTTTCGATGTGTGCCTCTGCCTCTGTAACAGAGCCCCCCTCCATCCATTTTCTTCCTACAGATTATCCTGGTATTAACTCTTACATGCTACAGTATATACATTTCCGTGAAATTGTAAATTAGCGACGACTCTTAGAAGTTTTCCTTCGACATCACTCACAGCAATGAACATTGAGCGACCATCATTGCGTTCACCGTTAAATACACAGTAAAAACGATTTTGACGTTAAGACCCTACATTGCGGAAACGCAACATTTTTGGCCGATGTGGCAGAAAAAACGTTACCGTATCGGCAAAGTGAATGCAATTTTGTTTAATCTCCTAAAAAAATAGGTATATTTTTAAGAATCTGAATTTTTTTAAACAATGCATATACAGTTTAGCTTTGGAATCTCTATATAAATAGGGGACCAAAAACACAGAGAATTCTAAAATTTCATGAAAAAATTTCAGTGTTTTTCCACATTTTTTTTCATTTTAGCTGTGTTTCGCTACGTGGGGCTTTAGCTTAAGTCTGCAAAATTTATTAGTCATGTAATTGACTAACTAACTTTGGGCACCCATTGAATCTGATATTTTGTCATAATTTATAACTTTTTATTTTTTTATTTCAAAAATTTCCCCATTACTTTTCTTTATTATGTGAATTCTCTATTTTGTTATCGTTTTTTTTCTTTGTCATTAAAAGTTTTGTTAAAATTTTTCATGATACACCAACAGAGGGAGAAGGGGGGTTGGGGGTTTAGTTATCATTTTTGGAAATAACCTTCTTGGTCAGTTTTGGAGGTTAGACATCGTCAAACTCAGCTTTGATAAGAATTATTAACTATAGAGGGGAGGATGTATTTCCGTCTTTACTTTCGGTGGTTGTCGCTGAGAGAGACTGGTAATTCTTCAAAGTATAGGCTGCATTTCAGCTACATTTTTATAGGGATTCGCAGGGATTTCGGGCCTCTCTATAAACACCATATTGAATACAGACAAAGTCAAACACACGGGACTAAACAATTGCTTTTAAAATCACTTAACCATTTCATTTTGACAAACCTTTTATTGTGTGTGAACTCACAGAGCAAACCTGGATAACTGGTATTTCTTCCTCATGTGTGGCAGGCATTGCTGAGGAGGACGGGAGGAGGGGGCTCCTATCCTCATTATTTAATGAAACTCGACAGCTTTTTTAATGGAGAAAACTGCACTGAAATCCTTTGCATGCATTCCATCACATCTGTGGTTATAACACGCATGTAGCCTATTATTGCATCTCTTGATAACTTTATTTTTTATACACCTTATTAGTTATTTTAACCTTTTACGTGAAGGTCTACTGATGGGTCGATCGTACGTAGATACGTCATCACTTTTGACTCGCAAGTATAAAGGATTCCTAGTCTCGCCTGACAAAGCCCTATCTGTTAAACTTGTCCCAGCGTGTGTCTTGGGGCAACCCATGATCTGCTTTGACGGCAGTCCTTTTCAGAGCTACGAGAGCTACAGCTGCTGCTTCTGGCACAGGCACAACTCCAGGGCTCGGATCCATTGATCAGAAACCCTTCACTGCCTAATGAATCATCTATATTATTTCCCTATGATCATGAATTTAAAAAAAGCCTATAGTCTTCACATCGGCTACTAATACACGCCAGCTTGTCTGACCTCTCCTACTAAAAAAAGCAACAGATCTTATGTAACGTAACAGTAATAAGAATCATTTTTAGCAGTTTGCTGCTCAGTAGTGGAGCGACGTTCTACTTTCTGCTACCAAAAGGTTATAGCGTCATCTGTTGGCTTTCAGTGAAATGTGGCATAATAAAGCAGAGTGCAGGCAACGTTGAAGCTGCGTATCAGACGTATGAGTTATTGTGAACGCTCTTGCCCTTTTAATCCAAGCGGGGCAATTACATATCCAACCGTTCTAATTAGAAGTAATACATTAATCCTCAAAGAGGCATGGACACGACGTAAAATCTGATACATTGTAATGCATCCATGAACTGGAATATTATTCTTCTACACAGGAGTATTTTTAAATTATTATATTACCTACATGCATAATAAAATATAGAAATAAAATATACTTTGTTAAGTATTTAATATTTGTAGAATTTATATTATACATATTATAATATATATAATATGTATAATATTATATTATTAATATAATAATAATATAATAATATTATTATTATACAATTAATATTATAATTGTATATTTGTTAAAATGTGTTTGGTGGCAGGGTGTTAATAATTGATTAACATTTCTTTAGAACATTTATTTACTTAACTTTACTTAGAATATTTATTTAATTTATTAATATTTATTCAGAATATTTATTTACTTATCTTTACTTAGAATATTTATTTAATTTATTAACATTTCTTCAAAATATTTTTTATTTTTTTAATAAAATAAAATAATTTTAGTTTTTTTTTTTGGTATCTACCATCCTTTGATCTTTAACATATTAGGGAGCCTTCACACGGAGTAAACGCGCATGTATTTTTGCAAAATACACATGTAAAAATAAGACTCCCATTGACTTCAATGATATTTTTTACACGTGTAAAAATACGCCTGTAAATGTCATTGAAGTCAATGGGAGTCTTATTTTTACACGTGTATTTTGCAAAAATACACGTGCGTCTACTCTATGTGAAGGCTCCCAAAAAATTCAATATCAACAAAAAATATATCCCAACACCTCTCAACACTTCTATTGTAAAGAACGGAAGCCATAGGGACGATGATACATTTATTTCGTTTTGTAAAAGATGTTTTAGAATTACATTATAATAAATAACAGAATTTAACCAGCAAAAAACACCAAAAAAAAAGCTTTTGCTTAAATCTGTTTTATTCCCATGCTCTTAATTTTTGAAAAAAATAAAAATAAAAAAATAAAACAAAAACAAACAAACAAACAAAAAAATATTCACAAAAAAAAATCAAAAAAATCAAAAACATAAGTTATAAAAAAAATGACACTGCATTCTCTTATCCGGCACGACATCATTATTAAACATCCACACATCCACGTTACGGTTACCACAGGTGTACAATACACTGAGGAGAAGGAGGGGAGCAGGGGAGAGACACTTTGTGCATTTTATATGGAGTTTCCTTAGAGAAAGAACATTGACAAATATCTGGCTTAGGGTCGATTATTTCGTCATAGTATTGAATCAGAATGGAGACAACAAACCACTGTTAAAGCTACGACCAGAATATTTAGCTTTCTTTCACTTTTCGAGAGAATACGTTTCGTGACTGGCGAGCCAACTTACTCGGAAGGGCCCAGTTGATACATTGTCGCACTATTAGGTATCTGGG
Source organism: Leptodactylus fuscus (assembly GCF_031893055.1). Taxonomy (NCBI): domain Eukaryota; kingdom Metazoa; phylum Chordata; class Amphibia; order Anura; family Leptodactylidae; genus Leptodactylus; species Leptodactylus fuscus. The sequence goes on along the minus strand of NC_134269.1, from coordinate 199,322,327 downwards.
GGGGTGGGGGGTTATTCGTTTATCTTACATAGCATATAGATACATGGGGAGCTAAAAGATTGCAGATAAATAAGACTGACCAACTGATCAAAGCGTATGATAAATACAGCTATTGTGGGAATAGTCACTGATGGAGGCAATGTTGCGTATTTCGTTCGATCACTTGGATGGGGTCTTTTCATTCTACAGAAGGAACAAATAAATCAATAAAGGATGTTTTTTGTTTTTTTTATCTGGACAACCATTGAGAGTCATGCACTTGAACCAGTTTATCAAACTGTGGCACACAATCATTTGACACAATGTAGCGGCGGATATATATTTATATATTTACATATAACCTTTTTAAGTGGTTAACCCTTATTATTTTAATACCTAATAGTTTAATAATTCCTCTCTCCCGCCTCTCCCCCTAGACTCTTCCTCTGCAAATACCTGTTTTGCAGTGGTAAAGGATCACCGATCTCAGTGTAGACCACAATACATCTCCCCCATCTGCGGTGACTACCAAAAAATTTTAGAAAACTTTACCTCCACTAAATCTCTCTATAAAGTGGACACTGGAAAATCCTGTGCAAGTTCAAGTACATACAACCCGCATAATCCAGAGCGAAGATTGCAACTCATCCATGTGTATTAGGTCTTTGTGTCTCTTGCAAAACGTTTCTGGTCCTTTATCAAAGTCAAAAGTCCACAGGGCACAATGGTTTGATGCTCGGTCCATCAGCTGTTGTATTGACAAGCATTCAAACTAGATCCCGGACTTTGTAAGCTGCTATATCCAAAAGTTGAATGTTGCTTGGATTTAAGTCTAAGGCTAGCCAAGCTGGAATTACAGGTGTCCCTATAAACGGTGTAGGGGGAACCAGGAGGTCCATATGGACATGCTGTTGAAGACATAGCTGAGTTGAGCGAGGACCCGCTGATATTATTAAGATTATTGATATTATTTAGGCTTGAATTTGGCATGCCAGGTACACCAGAGTGCCCCATACTGGATGGCATACTCATTGAGGAGATAGAGCTTGGGCCAGAAAACATGGACTGAGAAGACAAAGGACTCATTGAGTTGAAGAAAGTGAAGCTTTTAGTAGACAGTGGAGCAGGAGTCAGGCTTTTGGTCGCCCAGTTGTTGTATGGATATCCTGCATACATGTCATCATAGGGTTGCATGAGGCCGCTGAATTGTGGGACATAGCCATTCTTACAAAGGTCCATCTGCTGGTTACGTTCCCTTTTCCTCCACTTGGCTCTGCGGTTTTTGAACCAGACCTGCAAAGTAAAAAAAAAAAGGAAAAAAAAAAGAAAAAAAAAAAAGGTTAAGTCATAAGTGTGACCACACCATACAAAGGTCACCCACAACCATCTAGAGGAGACCTCTGACAACACCTACACTTGGCTGACCTCAATAATAATACAAGAACAACTCTAAGGGTCAAGCGGCCAAAGAAGACAAACATTTCAAACCCAAATGGGAAGCATTTAGCAATTTCCTTACAACCGTTTGTGTTGGTGGAATAATGAAGTAGGCTTACTAGATGATGTCTGGTGCTCTGGATGTCTTAGATCTATAGGGGAAATATTAATCAATAAATCACAGTCATGCTTATAAAGGGAATTAATAGGCTCCTCCAGAGTGAGGCTTGAGAGAACCGAGAGCGGGACGTCGATGGTAGAGGAAATTAGGATATCTACCTTTACTTTATCATTTAATAGGCCTGGATTAAATCTAGCATGTCTAACGTTTTACAAGCAATACATAGACCCTCCCTTGTTCTCCCTCCATATTCAGATGGAACCGTGAAATAACATTGTATCTGTTATTATAGATCACTTAGTGGATAAAGGACTAAATAGGTTATTATAGACATTCATTTCGGAGAAGAAGTCAACAAAAATAGAACCAATTATAGGTCGAAATAAATCCATGTTATTTACCATAGTTCCATAATTATTACATTTCCTGTACGTACACGGATGTTCCGAAGTGTGGCTTAAGGCAATCATGTTAACTCCATTCTTTTGACGTGTTCTATGATAAGTGTTTATTATTTATTTATATTGTTTTGTAGCATTGATTGAATGAATCGTCCGCCATCATTGCCACTTTTTGCCCCAAGTTTAGCTATGGATTAGGATTTGCAGCTCCCCCATCTCATGTAATATAGGTTATTTTTTACATGACACCTATACTACACTATGTAGCAACAGCAAAACTTCTAATGGTGATTTCCCATTTTATTAATTTGATTCTATGTACAGCTGCTTCCACCCCTGCTCTGGATTGCAAGACCCTTCTGTCCCTGCCTTTAATTTGGCCCCTCTAGTTATGGCAGCCCCTAGTTTCTATAGTATATTAATTGGCCATGGTAAATGTTTTATCAAGGGCTTTTCTCTAATAATATAGTGTGCATAATAAAAATCCCTGCTTACAGATCATAAAAGCAAGGATTGGATTAGTCATGTTGAAGCCCAATCTTCCCACTGCCCTTTGGATATGCTGTGTATACAGGTAGAACTCATTAGGATTTACGGCCCTGACCAGTTGCAGTTGCATCTGCTCACATAGCCTTGGCTTTGCTTTACTTTTACAGAAAACACTCAGGGAACAAATAACGACTTTACAAAAAGCATTCCTAATTAAAAGGGTATTTGCAGCAGAAACTTAGCAGACAGAACCATTCATCATAGGCAGTTTCCGTAAGTAAAAGCCCCCTTAAAGGAAAAAACAAAAAATCATTAGGAGGGAAAACTGATTTATATAATAGTATTATGTGGAATCTTACAATTATTAGGATTGTGTTATTATTTTTCATTGTGCTTTGTGTACACTATATATATATATATATATATATATATATATATATATATATATAATTATATATCTATTTATTCATTTATTTATTTGTATTTTTTAAATCTTACATTGATACATTGATTTGTCCTGTCTGTGATGAATATTTTACCACAATGCAATGTTAGATTGATCTACAGGAAATGTCTTCCTATATATCATAGGTTGCCAGACTAAAATTACTAGCTTGCAATATTTACAGGCTACATTTATGTAAAAGATGCATTTAGAAGGCAAGGCTATTATTTGATGGCCAATATAAGTTTACTAAACTATGACATTGTACCATTTTACTCCAATTCTTATAACATTTATTTTATATAACATGCACTTTATTATCTATCTATCTATCTATCTATCTATCTATCTATCTATCTATATATATATATTTTTTTTTTATTTATTTATTTTCTTAATTATATTATAATATATAATATATTACAATATATATAATATTTTATACAACGCATATTATATGTATATATATATATATATATATATAATTTATTATATTATAATATATAATATATTATAATATATATATATAGTATTTTACTTAACACACACACACACACACATATATATATATATATATATATATATATATATATATATATGACACTATTTTATGTACTATACAATTGAAGGAAAACCTGAGTCACTGATTTAATGAACACTTAGGATTGTTGTAAACTATATTATCTATATTTTTATTCTACCATTATAATATTATATAATCTGAGCTCACACTTGAACCGCTCTTATAACCAACTATAAACATATATACATATGCAAAGATAAATTAAATCTATATGGAAATTTTTGTAAGCCTATTTTAATGTTTATATATATTTATGTATATATTATGTAAATGTAAAATATATTTGTCCTAGAATCTTATCAGAAACTGTATTATTCGATAAAGTCTTGTATCCCTGTCCCTGTACTTTAGGTATGTAAAGTGGAATCATTTTTGGATCTATTTATTTATTACTATACTTCATATTTTTATTTATGAACTCTTTTATATCAGTCATGAACTTAAATTGACAGATTTTTTGCTGTCCCTTCTATTTCAATCTTTCCATGGATTATTATATTTAGTTTTTTTTACACTAATAGTAATTGCTATTTTGTAATGTAAAAAAAAACCATAAGAACTAAAATAATTCAAACATTGTAAAATTGAAGCCATAAGTTCCATCCTCCTTCGTTGAAATAAACCTAATTTGTTTTCTAGGAATCTTCTAATTCCTTGTGCAACCTATTTCCTCAGTGTATTTACCTCTGAATAAAGTAATACCATTTTTATCTTGGAAACGTTTTTTTTTCTGTCTAGAGCAATGTCTTACTATGTAAATCACAAACACCCCCTTCTTCCCATTTTAATATGAATTTACATACTAGCGGAACTTTCTTTGCATACGCAAATCTGGAGTTTTGTATCGTAGTAACACAAAAACTGAATACATTTAGGAATTATATTTAAAAAAATGCAAGTGACTAGTTAGTTTAATAATACAATTTCCATAAGACGCCTGTATTATTATTATTATTATTATTTATTTATATAGCACCATTAATTCCATGGTGCTTTACATTTGGGATTTCGGGTTTAGTGCAAAGAGGTTTTTCTGAGCCAATTTAATATTTATCTTTTTTTGGAACACCATGTTTAATCGTATTAAGATCGGTTCCCAATTTATTTATTTTTATCTTTTGAATTTTATTTTTCATATTTTTTACAGATCCCTTATACTTTCTGCTTGGGATTTGATATATATGGGGTTATTGCGAATGATTTCATATATATTTTAAGTCCTGCAGATACAATAGGAGGCAAAAAAAAAAAAAGTCTAAATCTGCTATTTAGGAGTAACAATAAAGAATAAAATTTAATTTTTTTTTAGATACAACCACTAGATAAATAAAATAAATATAAGCCACTTCTGTGCTATTTTTCTATCTATCTATCTATCTATCTATCTATCTATCTATCTATCTATCTATCTATTATGTATCTTATCTATCTATCTCCTATCTATCTATCATGTATCTATCTATCTATACAGACATAGAAAGATAACACACTATATCTATTTCATATCTATCTATCTATCTATCTCTATCTCATATCTATCTATCTATCTATCTATCTATCTATAAATTTGTATCTATCTATATATATCTATATAGATCTCTCTCTCTCTGTATACATATATATATATATATATATATATATATATATATATAAAACTAGATCTCTCTCTCGATAGATAGATAGATAGATAGATAGATAGATGTGTATATATACTTTTACAGAGATCCATTGCTAGTATTTACAGTCAATCTTTCATACCAGTATATTAATGCATCATCTTGGTAGCCATAGAAGAGAGACAGGACTCAAAAATCCAGCAGCTTATTGAAGTTTCCACTGCCTAACCTGAAGCAATGCGTGTTCACAAGGAGTCACAAAAAGCCCCCGGTAAACGCAGCGTACACATAGAAAAACACCACATTTCCTTGGACCACCATAGACTTCACATACATGCATCTTATGTAAAATATCCTACTGAGCAGTACAGAATAACAACTGCTTGACCTTACGCAACAAGATTTAACTGTTATTTTTTACATGAAAATCATTTCCGTTTCTTCATTCTTTTATTAGGGGCCCTATGAAATGAACCTTTCAATCTGGCTTTGCCTAGAGGTTCAGCCGTGGGTTTCAAGTTTTCCATCTCGTCTTTGTTTGGGGCCAGTGCTGTTTTAATGTGTCTCTGTGCCACGTTATATTGGGTTTAAGAAAATTAGAAAGCAGGAGCGAAGGAGCAACATTATTGGGGTATTTTAGGCACAAAGGGATTGGGGTCTGGAAATGTGTTCCTGAAATCATCCTAATTGTGTATTAATAGTAGTATTACTATTAGATTTAGTGACAGCCCTACTGTATGGAAGAATAATACTATGTAACGAAATTTTCATTTATGTAACAATTTTCTGACAAATTGCAGAAAACCTGTAGTCTATGAATTGTCAGACACTAAACAAACCATACCTACTGTAATGTCAACTATTTCCCTTATCTACGTTTTTATTTACTCATTAAATGGACTGTAAAAGGAAGTCTTGGATGGAGATGAAATAATTCACATAGGTTTGTATAGAATAATTTAATAGAATAGTTTTTTTTCTCGAAATAATAAATAATAACCATCTTAAGTCATTGTAGTAGCAATAGCTAGATAGACCTCTGCATCCCTGAATGTAGAGAGTTGTAAGAATAGGTTATACTTCTGTATTACCAGATGCGGGCCATGCTAAAGGAATTTGTGCCTATGAAATAATAGGTGTCCTACTAGGCCTTTAGTTATTTTACATTTGGTTCGTGCTGGTTTTGTATCAGTGTCTCTATTGACCCCTCGGTTCACTATTACCTATGACTTTACTGGCTATGACAAAATGTTCAATAAGAGGCGAATAAAAAAAATGAAGTATTTCTACAATGTAACCGAGCTCTGAAAGTCAACAGTGTATAGTGAGTAAAGGAAACAGATCAGATTTCATAGTTATGGATTTTCCATTGCAGGTCCCCACTTCCCTCTCTGCTCCTCATTATGTGTTGGACATGCTGAGAATATCTATCTATCTATCTATCTCCTATCTACCTGTCTATTATTCTATTATTGTATTATCTATCTATCTATCTATCTATCTATCTATCTATCTATCTATCTGTTTATCCTTGTATTATCTGTCTATCTACCTATCTGTCTATTCTTATATTATCTATCTATCTATTATTGTATTATCTATCTATCTTTCTATCTATCTATCTATCTCCTATCTACCTGTCTATTATTCTATTATTGTATTATCTATCTTTCTATCTATCTATCTATCTATCTATCTATCTCCTATCTACCTGTCTATTATTGTATTATCTATCTATCTTTCTATCTATCTATCTATCTATCTATCTATCTGTTTATCCTTGTATTATCTGTCTATCTACCTATCTGTCTATTCTTATATTATCTATCTATCTATCTATCTACCTGTCTATCCTTGTATTATCTATCTGTCTACCTATCTCATATCTATCTATCTATCTATCTATCTATCTATCTATCTATCTATCCTTGTATTATCTATCTACCTGTCTATCCTTGTATTATCTATCTGCCTATCTATCTATCTATCTATCTATCTATCTATCTATCTATCTATCCTTGTATTATCTATCTATCTATCTATCTATCTATCCTTGTATTATCTATCTATCTATCTATCTATCTATCTATATCTATTCTTGTATTATCTATGTATCTATCCAACTACCTGTCTACCCTTGTATTATATATCCATCTACCCATAAATGCATGCCTATATATATATATATATCTGTGTGTGTGTGTTTGTGTGTGTATATATGTATATATATGTGTGTGTATATATATATATATATATATATATATATATATACACACACACACACACACACACACACTACACACACACACAATCTACACACACATTTACCCCCTATTAATACACACAGATACAATGTTGCTCTTACCCTGACTCTGGCTTCCGTCAGGTTTGTCCACACTGCTATCTCCTCTCTCATACTCATGTCAGGGTAGCGATTCCTCTGAAAGGTGGCCTCCAGCTCCTGTAGTTGTTGGCTGGTGAAGTGAGTTCTCTGTCGACGCTGCTTTTTCTTTTTGGAGGGGTCATCCACGTTGCCATCTTCACTTTTTGGCTCTCCACTCCTGTCTTTTTCTGTGGACAGTGCAGAGCCATACATTGGTAACAAAGCAATACTGGGGGGGAATGCACAAACCTGCACACGGCACTATACCAATAATGTAATGTTATGTAATTGAACAGACAAGTTATATTCTGGTTTATATGATCAATGTGCCACAAATCACCATTGTAATCATACAGGACCATTAGGTGATTAAACTATGTACAACTATAGAATTTTAAATTCTATTTAAGATATTTAAAATACAAACCCAGGATTAAACCAATGAGAAATGAAAATACTTAGTATTTTATTTAAACAGGCATTAACATAAACCTTTACCATAAAATATTCCGTATTATAGTTATACTACAAAGACAGTAATGTTTCATTTCTATGTAATGTCAATGTGTACAGAAGAACTGTCTGAATCTGAAAATTGTTAATTAAAATGAAGTTATACCGCCCCTCTATTACTATTACTACTCAGACTACTACAAATATAGAGCGACAGTAATAGTATTAATACAGAATTCTAGTATTAATATGCAATCCTGTATTCTTTTATAGCTACAGTTACAGTATAATATACTAATATTTTATACTAATTTTCAGATGAAACAAAATAGTCATAGAATTAAAGCCGTAAATATAAAATAAATGCAACTATTTTGATTATTTTAATCTCATTACTTACTATTATAACCTTGAGATAATAGAACAGAACTGTATTAAGGCATGTGTGATAGAAATAATAATAATATAATAATAGAATACTAGTAGCATTGCTATTGCATTTCGCTATTCTTTTGGAAGAATAAAGGAACAAATATTGATGTTCCTTGAATTACAAGGCCCTTTCAGTAGCTGCTTTCAATAGGCCACAGAGCAAAAAAAAAAAAAAAAAACCCTCTGGGAGTTTGTGATATTTCTGTGAGGTTACCTAAACTGACCTGTCTAATTTTTATATGTCTGAAGAAGGGAGAATGCAGACAAAGCATGCAAGTTATTATTATTATTGCTCAGAACTGATATGGTACGATAACAATGTATCGAAAGATAATCAATCTGGAATTTATCTATCCGTATATATGGACATGTATAGATAGCGAGGTCACAGTAAGCGTATAATAATAATAATTCTATTAGATGACTATGTGACCTCTAACGTGGATACTAGTACAAGGCCTCACTTAAGTCATGTAAAACTATCGATGTCTACAGATTTTCCCTAGATTTGATTCAGTGTAAGATGACTGCAAATATCTACATATAGATATGATATATATATATATATATATATATATATATATATATATATATATATATTTTTAATTTATATATATATATATATTAAAATTTATATATATATATATATATATATATATATATATATATATATATTTGTTATATAATCTTGTAAACCCACCAACTTTGAAATAAAACAGATCAAACGAAAACTAAGCTGTTTTAAATATATATATATATATATATATATATATATATATATATATATATATACAGGAATAATATGTATATATATATATATATATATATATGAATAATAACAGCACCAACCTAAACCCATATAAAAAAGAAACTACAACAAAATAACACTAACACTGCGTTATAAAGATACAATGTAACAATTATCTTAGCTATGCATTAACTAAAGTGAGCATCAAGTCTTTCTGTATTCTTCAATATGTTAGTAAAGCTAGATTTCCTCCTTATATCCTAGTGTACAGTATTACTAGTGAACTATATACAATAACCTATGTGTTTGGTAAACATTCGGTGTGAGGCGTACGGATAGGATTTCATAAACTATCTTGTTAATTAATAGTATTACCTGCAAGTTCGGTATCGGATGATTCGCTGGCTGAATTCTCAATTGGATCTCTAGTTTCAGTTGATCTTTGCAAATGGAAGTTGGAGGCCATGTCGTGAGACGGCTGGGGTCTTAAACTTTCAGGCAACCTCTCCAGATTCATACCCCCTTTAAAAGAATCCATGACAATACTGCTCATGAAAACTGGTATTCCACAAGATCCTATACAAACCAAGTCACATCCAGGTTCTGTCCTTGTAAAGGTTGGAGACCCATAAAAACTGACTTGGGGGAAAAAAAAAAGTTCCTTCTCCTTACTTTTTTTAGGCAGTCGACTGTATGTAGTTTCCCAAGCAGAGATACATTAGAGTGTTAGGAAGTACAAGCTGCTGGCTTGATAGTTTTTTAGCTAAAGAGATTAAAGGAGCTGCCCTAGTAGAAGTGGCTGCAGTCTACTGGAGCACCGCCCAACTGAGCTTAATACCTCCCTGTCTTACTAATAAATTACTATGTGCAGTCTTCAGCCCAACCTACAGTCTAGCTAAGGAGCAGCCTGAAAACTCCCCATAGATCTTTGGAGCTGCTCTCTAAGGTATCTAAGCTTTACTGGCAAGGCCTTTCTTAAAGAGACACCAATCCCTCTAAATAACCTTACTTCCCACCGTCAAGGGGATATCTCTGAGAATCAATGTGCAGAGAATAATTAGCTTTGTTTTTCATTAGTTCAGACCTGCTCTTTTTTTTTTTTTTATGGCTATGATGTCCCTTGAACTTTACAACTTAGGTGATTTATATGGTTTTGTATGGCTCTGAATACCTTGCCTTACTTCAAATATTGATAGACTCTTAAGTAAATATATACTTTCATACCATTCAACATACCATTCAACTATTCATGGCAGCCTTGCCGGTAACAACTAGATAACTTAAAGAAGCAGTTCCAAGGATCTTTGGGGAGTTTGCAGACTACTCCTTAAGTAGACGGCAGATTGGGGGTACTGATGGTATATAGTAATTCATTAGGGGGGGAGTACGATGATGGAAATAGTCTCTGCCAACTTTGTTTTGTATTATTGCAAAAATGAATACATTGAACGAATATATCTTAAAAAAAGAAAAAAAAATATATAAATAAATAAAAATAAAATAAGAAAATAAAATAAAATATAAAATAAATAAATAATAAAAAAAAATAATAAAATCGTAAGACACTCTAAAAAAAATAAATAAATTACAGCGATGTGTAAAGCAGCAATTTTAATCTAAAATAAATAAATATATATATATTATACAGATTTAAGTGCATGTTAAATATTACTAATTTTGTCACGGTTTATGGACATGTATATATATATATATATACATATATATATATATATACACACACACACACACACACACACACACATATATATATTAAACTATCCAATAAATAAACAATATATTCATACATTTCTTTGTCTCCTTGTTACAGCATTAAATTAATAACAATCTCAGAATTCTCAATGTATCATTTTAATGTTCTAACAAGTTTTATATAATTTGATTTATTTTAGAATTTTATATTTATATTTGTTTATTGTCAATATTTTATGTTTTTATTCTTCAGGCCATGTATTTGCAAGTATCTCCATTTTCTGAACAAAAATCAGGTTTTAGAACCGCAATCCTACAGCAGATTAAGAAGCGTAAGACGTTGCCATGCGACCCATCTTCTGCTGCGACTTGTTGTTCTACTGCATGTGTAGAATCTATCTTTGTTTTATTAAGACAAGCAGAATTCTTAGTAGAATAATCATTTCTATTTTATTCCATAGAGCAGGTTTAGTAGAAAATTCTCTAGACACGTAAAGGTATCTATGGGAAAAGTAAATTTCCAGGGTTCTGCTCTCTGAAAATGAAATATGCCACTTGTTTCTTTAGTGACTATAACATGCGAAGAAACAGCTGACGTTTGGTTCTAAATTGTCTTTAATATGTAACAAAAGCAGACAGAGGACAAAAACATTTTCATTGCTTGCACTTCTTCAAGGCTGCGTAGTTTACACCTCCATAATGCTGGACTACACAGAACACACACACTCACAAGTCAATATTGTGTAGCTTGCCACTTCATACAAGACAAAGCACAGCAGGTTAGGGCCATTCAATGGTAAGATAAACACATGTAGAGTGAGTGGTGAGGACCTGCAGTCTGTGGACCAGGGCTTGATAAGGGAATGTGATAAGATTAAATGTGTTTGCCTAGACACTGTCTAGGTTTTCTATTCTGTAGAGACCTTGAGACGCAGAAGAAATGTATACATCTCCTTTTCTATAGATAAAGTAATAATTCCAAAAACATTCAACTCATCTATACACACTAGCAAAGAAATAAGCAGCATTGAAAGACAAATCTCTGGATTATCAACTGTCTGTGGCCGTAAAACTATAAACGTTTACAAGTACAATATATAACTAATAACTATAAGTATGGGCAAGTCATGTCAATATAACAATAAACTTCTATAGTTAGTAAAGTAACAAACTATAATATAATACAATCTATTAGAATAACAATGAATAGCATTCCATCTACAAATGTATCTATCTACGCTACACATTGTCATAATGTCAAATTATATTCATATTCCTATTCAGCAGACCAATGGACGACTCTATGTTCCTAAAGCAATCGCAATGAATTAACCAGTTAAGTGCTGGAGAGACCTGTTCCACTAGGGTTGTTGTAGTCAGTAAGACCCACCTAGGACTCCACTGTTTAGCCAACAGGTAATCTTCCTAAATGCTCTGCTGTCTGCTGCGAGCTGCTCCCTGGAGCTATATGAAATTTGTGTATAGACTCAAATCAATTAGGCAAATCCTCTTAATGCTATAGGGGAAAAATCACATAGATTGCAAAGGGATGGTATAAATCCTCTCTATAGGTCTACTGCATCTGATCACTATCACAACTAAAATAAAGAGGAGAACAGAGCGCAGTGGCCCACTGAAACTAGTTGTGTATCCAGAATGATTGGAATTAGACTACTAGGTGACGTTGACGTGCAGTTATACATAGTCTTTGTAATTGTGTATGTGTATATTTTCCAGTTAGATAGAGAAAACCTTAAAAATGGATGTAATATGCCATTGTATTGACCTGCAAAACAGAATAGTAAATTACACCTATACGTAATGTTATTAATGGGGTATGTAATATATGGACTGATATAAAGTTCAAGGCCACTAGAGGGAGAAATAGGGCTCTAGATTGGGTTGTTTTTCTTATACAATAATGACATTATTCTTTGCTGATTCTGTCTATCCATCTATCTATCTGATCTATCTATCTATCTATCTATCTATCTATCTATCTATCTATCTATCTATCTATCTACTGATGTATCTAAACTATCTATCTATCTATCTATCTATCTATCTATCTATCTATCTATCTATCTATCTATCTATCTATCTACTGATCTATCTAATCTATCTATCTATCTATCTATCTATCCATATACTGTATATGTTATTGTTTATGTTTTCCTATGACTCACCAAACTGAACAGAGTAGCTGTAGACTAAAGACAATGGCATATTTTTGTTGATACGATAATACAACAATCTCAATAGGGCTTTCACAACACTTTGTAACACTGAAAGACATTTGTTTCATTATCATAACCCTATAGCTTTGTTATATCTGAAGCTCCAAACAAAATGGAAATCAAAAGAAAAACAATTTATCTCATGCTGAAAATGAGGATCAATCCAATAAATTTGCTTGTGAATTGCAGTTCAAAATATACGTCTAAGAGTTCCCAACAATTCATAGTTTTCCAAAAAGTATATTGTATCATTTTGAGAGAAACACATTAAAACCTCAGATATTTTTTGACAAAACCCCCCCGACAAAACGCAGATTTTTCAAAAATTTGAACTTGCCAATATAGGTAAAGATTCTTCTAGTTATTACAAGTCTAAGAAACCTGTAAACATATTTATAGGACTTAGTTGAATAGATAGAATATATGAGTCAAAATGTATCAATTTTCCTTTTATTCATATTTTTTTGTTATTCCTAACAATAATATTCTATATATATTGTATATAATGGTAAGATTAAATAAAGCGCACACACACAACTTTAGTATGTATTTTATGTGTTCCTATGTATTTAGTTTGTTTTGCTGATTGTTATGTAATAGTAATACAGAAATAAACAGGTAAGGCATAAATCTATCATAAGTAACTTATGTGTGTAGAATAGTGTCTAATTGTAATATATTTATAGAACGCACCAGAAAATTGTATTATTTATCATTTTAATCATGTTTTCTAATAATATATAAGAAGCTACAAAATAATATATAAATTAAAAAAGACACATTTTGCTTTCTTTTTATAGTTAAGCACACCAGTGTACTAAACAAAATATATATATATGGTAACTTTATAACTTATAAGACATATGTTCAGGAATGGGATTTAGATGATCTATTAACAGTAATACTAATAAAGATAATATTTAGATGTATCCAAACATATAGCTATAACACATATTTTATTATTTTATATTTATATATATATATATTAGTGAGGATTTATTATATATACATATATATCTTATATATATATATTGTATGTGTGTGTGTGTATATATATATATATATATATATATATATATATATATATACATATATGTCATATATGTATATAAGACATATCCATATATATATATATATAAGACACATCCATCATTGACATTATTTATCTTGTGGTATAGGAAAAATTAGATCTCATACAAATGTATAGATGACATGTAAATATCACATGCATCAACGTGTCCATTTTAGGATATTTGTTACAATCCTTAGTAACATAATTTGTCAATTTGACACTGTTTTATATGGACATAATACAGATTATTATTATTAGATTATTTAATAATTTGCAACATGTGTATTTTGTGTAATGTAAAGTCTTGCAATAGTGCAACGAAAACATTAATCTGGACATGGCAGCTTTATTACTGAAGGAGGAGGGCAGCTTGGATTTCGTAGAAATAATTAGAATTAGGAGTATGTAATATATTAATAGAGACAATATTACAAATTGGTAATGTATAATTAAGAATTTGATATATTGAAGCCAATGATATATATATTTATTTACAGACACTATATATATATATATATATATATATATATATATATATATATATATATATATATGCTATATAACTATTCTAAAGCAAATGATAGTTGTATAAAGTGCTGGAGTCCTGTTCACTCTCATCCAGATCTGTATGTTGGCTGTAATATAGATCTGGTTTATTTGTGTTATTTGTGGAAGTTGTTCTACTAGTCTCACAAAATGATAATGATATTAATAACAACTTGAAAGTGTGTGTACATGGAGAGGAAGCTCTGGAGCATTGTCAATGTAACCAACAGAATTTATGTAATAGATACATTACAATAACATATGTACACAACAGAGTACACAACATTTGCTTTCATACAAACTATATACTGCCTATTTACAGATGCACTGTCTATCTAGTATCTTTCTGCATTTATACACTTTATAGAAAGGGAGATAATGGAGTAGAATTTAGTAAAACCCAGGAGTGTGTTGTATTTAATTTTTGCTATAATATTCAATAAAGACTGAACAACCCAACTGATGTCATTTGATGTAAGCACTGAGGAATATATATATATATATATATATATATATATATATATATATATATATTACCATTGATCTATTAAACAGTAAACATTCAGAGCAATAGCTGTTAAGAACCTTTTCTATAATATCTATCTATCTATCTATCTATCTATCTATCTATCTATCTCATATCTATCTATCTATCTATCTATCTATCTATCTATCTATCTATCTATCTCTACATATCTATCTATCTATCTATCTATCTATCTATCTATCTATCTCTATCTCTCTCTCTCTATCTATCTATCTATCTATCTATCTATCTATCTATCTCATATCTATCTATCTCTCTATCCATCTATGTATCATTCACACCTAACAAGCTGTTGACACATTGTTGCTGCTGAGCCAATAGCCTCCCTCTATCTATGTTAATTTCATGTACAGGGTTAATGATATCATCAACTACTTCTGAAGCCAAACATACACAAGCTATGCAAGTTATACAATAAGGACATTTCCATGACCTACCAAACCCATAAAATAACCGATTAATGACATGGCCAATCCCTAATAACCAAATGAACTGTAATCTTAGGCAAAGCATAAAGCTTACATTATACAAGGTCTTTGTTCCTGGCCAAAGCTCCTATATCACTGCAGAGGGGGCATTGGGGTGACCTGCACTCTATGAATTACACAAAGTTCCTCAAGTAGTGATATTTACCTATGCATAGAATCTAATGACAAATATATTGGACATGTTAATATAATATTTTTCTAATCGTTTGATAGTGTTTTTATGAATTCAGCTGACTTTGGATCCACAAAAACTAATATATTATTGTATTGGTAAATGTATATTTGGATCAGTCACTGTGCAGGGTCCATTCTTATGTAATCTCATTGAATGTGGTCCATTTTTGGGTTCAATATTAACAAACAAAATAATAATAATAATAATAATAATAATAATAATAATAATAATAATAATAATATACTAACATAATATAAAAATAACTAATATAAATAATAATAATAATAATAATAATAATAAAAATAAATAGCAACAAAACACTAAAAATTACAAAAATGTTGCAAAAAAGGCAACATTTATGATCTATCTATAGCTATTTCGTATAGTTACATAGAATTATATGTATATAACTATTTTATCTATTACAGGAAAAAAATTGAATAAATGATTTAGGGATTAATTTCATTTTATTCATTATTATTTTGTTTAATTTCATTTTATTGATACAATTTTGGAATGTTTTATTATGTTTTATCAGTATGATCTATAATTATATAATCTAGAAATAGATTATTAGATTATTTATAGATTGTATTGAGGTCAATAGATTATTCGATTATTTGGAGGTCAATAGATTATTCGATTATGTATAGATTATAGATAGGTCAATAGATTATTCGATTATTTATAGATTATATATAGGTCAAAAGATTATTCGATCATATATAGATTATATATACGTCAATAGATTATTCGATTATTTAGAGATTATATTTAGGTCAATAAGCTATTTCTAGATTATATCGAGGTCATTACCACAATTCTTTCTATTTCGTCTTATTTTGTGGTTGACTTGGTTTTTATTTGTAAGCGAATAACATTGAGTGAAACTTACACACACAAATAAACAAAAGCTACAACTTACCTAAGTCAACATAGGAGGGGGCATTCTTAGAAAGGCTAATCTCCATAGCAGCACCTCTGTCAATAAAATAACATGGCAATTGTTAGTATTTTTTTGTTTTTCGCCTTAAAAATGCAAAGCCTTGTGTATTAATTCTAGATACAATGTTTTCTATTCCTGTAATAATCGGGAGGGAGATTAAATGTAATTTAATTCACATTGGAACCACCAGCAACTCCTTTTATTTCGATTTAATTTAATAGTGTAACATGCGGTCTCCTTCTTGGCATTTCTGTAATAATTGTACGGTATAAGGCGGACACTTTTTTAATTAAAACAATAAAAACAGTGGAAAATAGTAACACATTGTAAAAACCATAATTCTACATAACCGTCCAGAGTTGCACAAATGAGGCTTTAATCAGGTACTAATTGTACAGTAGCTCGCGTTCATTTGCATGAAGTTCCTGTCCATACAGAACATTGTTCAATAGATTTTCCTTTCTTTTTTTTTTTTTTCTATGGGAGTGTTAAGGAGGAAGATGGGGGAGGGTGAGCTGTATAATTCTTTATGGCTAACACTCTCATTTGGATACATAATACTGACAGATCATAACTTCTCCTTCACCCCTATTCATAATTATCAGAAGAAGAAATAATGAAGTCGCCCGTGTCATTATTCTTTTAACAATTTGTGGTTTCCCCTCTCAGAGATACCGATCTGTTACAATGAAACCTATAGTAGATCTCAACTCTTTTTTTTCTTTATGATGATCAATTCCTAATGTTGATGATCTGAATTCCGATCTTTCCTTAAGAACCGTTCAGCCTTTTACTGCCCCAGTAATGAACATTATTAAACAAAACATAAGGCGTCTTATGAGGGGGGAAAAAAATCTTTTCCCTGCCCCTTGTAAGTATTACATTTATTAGGCATTATAAAATGTGTGTCTTGTCAGGTCGCTCCATGTTTTGCATGGCATTGAATTTTGTGAGGAAGTCCTTGATATTGTAGAATAATAACATCCATAAATACTGCAAGGCTACCTATATGGTGAGATCCAGTCCAAGAACAAACTGTTTTTTTGCTTAAATCCTTAAATTTGTGAAGTGAGCTAAAGCCCCATTGGAATTATATTTTCTAACATATTTGTCAGATTTGACGAAGTGCAGGGGCACTAAAGAATTTATACAAGGTATAAAGATGTCAAGGACTTGACTTCAAGGCTGTGCTAAGAAATCAGCCCTACAAAAAAAGAAGACCTTGTCTGGAAAATGTGGACTTCTAGAAGCTTGCTCCCCCATTAACAATGGAGATGATGTTATTTCTCCTATCTATCTATCTATCTATCTATCTATCTATCTATCTATCTATCTATCTATCTATCATATCTATCTATAGTCTATCTAACAATCTATCTGTATCTATCTTTCTCAAGGAGTTTCCTGCTTCTTATAACTCATTACTATAAGAAACTTGAATTTAGAACTCCAAGGAACAAGTCAGAATATCAACAGAGGCCTGATGGTATAAATATAGAATAGTCATTGAGCCTATTAAAATGGGCATCTGTATTAGGAGGTCACATATAATCCGGATGACTATCTAAATAATGACACACATTTTAAGTGGTTAAGGATAACCCAAGCAATTTTAGCTGTCAACTGTGCACAACAGAGAAGGTTGGAAGCGAGGGGCCTCTGTAAATTGGGGGCTAATCAGAGGCAAAAAAAAGGGGGAAGCAACCAGGAAACCTTAATGTGCAAACAGATGTTTGCAGGAGAATATATAATAAAAATAATTTAGGGGAAAAACAACACCATTCAAGTTATGGTTTATTTTTTAATAGTCAGTGTTGACTAAACAAGACACTGGCGGTAATAATAATACAAATAAGTATTCTTGCAATTGAATAATAATAGAATATAATAATACAAATAAGAATTCTTGTGATTTAATAATATATAATAATACAAATAAATACTCTTGCAATGAATAATATATATAATAATACAAATAAGTATTCTTGCAATGAATAATATATAATAATATAAATAAATATTCTTGCAATGAATAATATATATATTAATACAAATAAATATTTTTGCAATGAATAATACATATAATAATACAATTAAATATTCTTGCAATGAATAATATATAATAATATAAATAAATATTTGTGCAATTAATAATATATATAATACAAATAAGTATTCTTGCAATTAATAATATATCATAATATAAATAAGTATTATTGCAATGAATAATATATAATAATACAAATAAGTATTGTTGCAATGAATAATATATAATAATACAAATAAGTATTCTTGTAATGAATATATAGAAAAAAAACCAAATAAGTATTGTTGCAATTAATAATATATCATAATACAAATAGGTATTGTTGCAATTAATAATAGTAAAATAATAATAATAATAATAATAATAATAATAATAATGTACAAATAAGATTATTATACTAATAAGTATTCTTGCAATTAATAATATAATAATAATATAATATAATACAAATAAGGATTCTTGCAAATAATAAAAATAATAATAATATAATAGAAATAACTATTCTTACATTAATCACTTATTCTATTAGTAACAATAATAGTAAGTATAATGCAGCAACTAGCATATAAATTTACAATGTAAATGACAGATTGTAATAGCTGTACTCCATGCAGTGTATCTTAACCTAAGGGTAGATGACTTTCTATTTTGTTTCCTTATCAGCACTGTAGCTGCAGGATTTAACCTTAGCACATGAGTAAATTCTTGAGAACTTCCTCAAATCAGAAATAGAAAAGGAGAGAAATAAAGCCTGGGTGACTTACCAGTGAAGTGATCTCTCTAGCCTGGAGTAGTGCAATATGCTCTCTGCTAGATCCCCTGTGATTCCTTGCTGTGACTGCAGTGAACAGATCAGGGAGACACTTCCAGCTCTTTTGGGTCCTCTCAAGGAGATCTGTAAAGATCAGGATGACGTCACTGGAGTTGTGTGTGTCTGTGTGCACTGAGCAGAGAGAGGCTGAGTGTGTGTGTGTACAGAGACAAGAGAGTAATCCCAGCAGTCTGATGAAACTTGCCCCTCACTTGTAGGTAATTTCATTGTTTCCTTTGCAGTTATAGGCAGGTACTGGATCACATCACCATTCTGTGTACTGGGATATACACTATATATATCTATATGGAGCTGACACATCCTATGCTATAACATAATGCCTGACTAATGGAGGAAAAAACACTTCCTGTTTAATAAATAACATCAGCAAATCTCTATTCTAGATCTGTCACTTGTCTTTCTCATGGTCCTAAACTTATAACACTGTATAGTATATATAGTGATCTTTAGTTCAATATTATCTATAGGCTTATTAGATTTAAGTTCTGTTTTGCGGATTTAAATTTGATATGTAAGTCTTTTATTCTGTATCTATATACAAACATACACACACTATATATATATATATATATATATATGTGTTTATTTGTATATATATATATATATATATATATATATATATATAGTATATCTATTATAAATATATAGTATATCTATTATAAATATATATATATTTATATATATATATATATATATATATTAAAAGAATAAAACACATTTTATATATATATATATATATATATATATATATATATATATATACACACAAACATATACACATATATAGTCTTTACATAGTGAACAATCTCCTTAAAAAAAACTCCTTGACAAAACCACCCCCTATCTAGACCACATTGTTCTTGGTGATCCTCTAGAAGACAATTTGTCAATGAAGTATTGGGTGGTCTTCAGACATATGGATATATCACTAGATACATTGTTCTATTTTACAGTTTTTTTCCATTATTTTTCATTATTGAAGCAATATATATGACTATACACAAAATATTATGTCCTTCATGTGTCAATGTTCACAAGATGCTAAGTTTCCTCATGATCACTATCCCTGCTAATGGCCGAGTCTTTGGGACAGGCACAACTTCATCTGTACATGTAAAGTGATATTAAGGATAGGTGCATGGCCTTTTTCTAGAGGGGTAGATATTATGATGTTGGAAGCCCATAACGAGAACTTCCTTTGGGGATTTCTTTATGTTCTCTGGCTTAATATCTACATTTGTGAAGCTAGCCATAGCTTTTATTAAATCACTAAATAGCAGGATACAGGGGGAGACTGCAAATTAAGGTCTAATAGGCTTGGAGTATTTAGAGGAGACAGCCTGCGTTGATGGAATTCATGTGGACATGAAAATCCTTTGCAAAAGCTACAGGGAGTTCATCATTTTCTGCCTTCCATATTATGTAATTGAGACAAAAGGTAAGACATTTTAATATCATACTACAGTGTAGATCTATCTATCTATCTATCTATCTATCTATCTATCTATCTATCTATTTATCTATCTACCATATTTCAATCACCTAAATTTTTAAATAAAAAAAATAATTAAAAAAAAAAAAATCAGTATTGTGGAAAAGCTTTTGGGCGGCCGTGGAAAAATTCTGCAAAATATTAATAATGCTTTAAAAAAAATAAGAGCGTTAATTGTTATTTTTTTTCAATTGACAAAAGAAGTAAATGGGCAAGAACAAATCAAAATTGCATCAATATTTGGTGTGAATCCTCCCCCACACCCCACCCGTTGCCTTCAAAGCAGTATCAATTCTTCTAGGTACACTTGCACACAGTTTTTCAAGGAACTAGCTAGGGAAGTTGTAGAACTTACCACAGATCCTAGGTGTATATAGATTTACTCAGGGACCCTATGTGTATATAGATTTGCTCAATCTATCCCATGTAATAATGGATGACGCTGAGATCAGGGGTCTGTGAGGGCCATGATATCACTTCCTGGACTCCTCCAAAGGCAAGCCAGATCAAATGTTATTTCAAATCGGGGCCACATGATGGCTCAGTAGTTAGCACTGCTGTCTTGCAGCGCTGGAGTCCGGGGTTCAAATCCCACCAGGAACAACATCTGTAAGGAGTTTGTATGTTCTCCCCGTGTTTGTGTGGATTTCCTCCCATACTCCAAAGACATACTGATAGAGAAAAATGTATATTGTCACAATCTACATGAAACAAGAGAAATACATTAGTTTGATTTTTCCATTCTCCTTATTTTATTAATTGGCAAAAATAAACTATTACCACTTTTACATTTGAAAGCATTCTTACTTTGCGTATTTTTTTCCATGTCTGCCTACAACCGTATATATGTATAATGTTGTAGTGGACTATAGCGACTCGGTTGCAGCACATGTGCCCGTAGAGAGGGATTCAATATCACATCTGCAGTGTGGATTCTCCACACTCCTGCTCAGGATGATTGTGATGAAAGCAGCCAGGGTATATGGCCGTTTATTGGCATCCATGAGCTACTACTTGTCTCCTAAAATCTCCCTAAAAGACACTTAAAGAGATGGAAGACCTCAAGCTAAGGATTTAATGGTGATCTGCAAAAGATTATTCTCAACAGTTTAATGCACTTAACTAAACCACCAGTTTCCCCTATCATAACTCAACTAAAATATGGAAAATATCAAGTAGATAACACCAGGACAGAGAAAAGAAGAAAATACATTCCCTTTTACTACATTTACTCCACTGGTTTCTTGGTCATGTTGACTCTGTTCTCCTAGGTAATGGGATTTTTTATATATTGGGGCCCCACGGGGCAGAAACGCCACAATGTGCCCACGGCGGAAACGCCACAGGAGAAATTGTGACGTATTATAGTACAGGCAACGTTTATGGGATTCAAGTGAATCCTATGCCCACTTTGCGGTAAAAACCACTGTGCGGACATGCCGTGATTTCCAAAACCGCTCCGGTTTTGGAAATCGCAGCATGTCAATTATATCTACGGTAACGCCAGCAATTTCCCCATAGGTATAATTGTAACAGAAAGTCTGCGGAGGAAAACTTGGCAGACTTTCTACTTAAAGCGCTGCGGGAAGAGCCACGATGTGTTCCCACTGTGCCACGGGGCTTTAGCCTCAATATTTGCTCTGGGGATTTTATCCTGATGTCACTGTATGGGTTAGGTGTCATGTGAGTAAGTCAATGATGGACTCGCCCAATCATATTATATATCAACCCTAAGGTTATGACCATAGATCAGTTTAATAGTCAAGGCCCACATTTTTGTAGCTGGATGCACCATGAAAGTGGTCAAAAATGTGCCATACTTTGACACATTTTTGGTACATTGTGGCACATCTCCACCTCTACTATTTTAGACAGTGGCTGGAATTGGGCAGGAATCTAGGTGGGCTGAAGCGGGGATGCCCCAGTCCGCCCGATTTACTATAATAGAAGTCAACCTGGAAACTTTCCATTGCATGTGAATGGAATTTTGGAAGGACCCCATTATCCACAGGCTTGGGGTGCTGATTGTTATCAGATTTGATGCAGGTTTGGGTGTGGGATATGACACATGTGAACATGGATGTGGTTATGAATTTTAAAGGTAAACACTAGAGATGAGCGAACAGTGAAAAGTTCGAAGTTCGATTCGAGTAGCCACTCAATACTTGACTGTTCGATCAAACATCGAACCCTATCATAGTCTATGGGGAATAAATACTTGTTTAGGGGGAAACCACTATTCGACTCAGGAGGGTCACCAAGTCCACTATGACACCCCAGGAAATGATGCCAACACACTGGAATGCAACTGGGACAGCAGGAGAAGCATGTCTGGGGGCATCTAACATGCCCAAGTCAATGTATCCCTGTCAGCTTACGATATGCGGAAGCTGACTTTTTCCCATAGGAATGCATTGACCAGCGTTGATTGGCCGAATGCCATATAGAGTACAGCATTCGGCCAATCAATGCTGGTTCTGCCGGTGGAGGCGGAGTCTGAGAGCGGTCCACAGCAGTCTCCATTCTGGTCTGATCTTAGACTCCGCCTCCTCACACATGAGCCTCCGGCAGAACCAGCGTTGATTGGCCGAATGCTGTACTCTGTATGGCATTTGGCCAATCAACGCTGGTCAATGCATTCCTATGGGAAAAAGTCAGCTCGCGCATATAGCAAGCTGACAGGGATCCTGACCAGATAGAGCCCCAAAGAGCTGTGTGAGTGTCATTCCCACCTAAATAAAGGTAATCCCTAGCTAACCCTGCCTGTACATCTGTCCCTATTTCACAGTCACATATGACCTGGATATTAAATCCACTATTTGTATAAATTGGAGGTCACCTGATTTAGTCAGCCAATTACTTTTTCCGATTTTTTTTCGATGCCTCTGTTGTCGTAGTTCCTGTCCCACCTCCCCTGCGCAGTTATTGGTGCAAAAAAAGCGCCAGGGAAGGTGGGAGGGGAACCAAATTTTTAGTTACTTTGCCACCTGGTGTTTGACTCGAATTGAACATCTCGAACAGCCTGATATCCGATCGAACATGTACTCGATCGAATGCTGTTCGCTCATCTCTAGTAAACACAAGTATAATGAAGAGTAATTTTTTAATACCGAGTAAACCCCATTAACATTCATACATAAATCTAAGATAAGGGTTTTAGGCCATGTCTTAAGTCATCCTAGTGTACAAGAAGCTTGGGTGGTGAACAGAAGCAAATAACTGAATACTATTATACTGTCCTGAGTGACTTTCTTGCATTGAATGAGAATATATAATAGGTGGCTTAAAGGTATGGAACAAAATAATTGCATTGAAATGATTATTTTATGATCTGACACATGCTGTCCTTACACATACACACGTACAATATATGGCAACAGCTACTTTCACTGTCTGTGCAAGCTATAGTCTTGAGGTCAATCATGGCCAAAGGATTACACAAATGCATTAAAGAATTTCCAAAGGTTGCAGACTGAAGTAAGTTACAAAATATCACTGTCACCTATTGAAGGCTATTAGTAAAAGTGTATATGTCCCCAGAAGAAGGCCAATCCTCTGTGGACTTTATCCTTCAATTATACCCATAAGTAAACCGCTACCCTTTCCGTAGGTGTAATTGACTTGCTGCGATTTCCAGAAACGTGACAGTATTTTTGTGCAATGTGATTTCTAGCGAATCCCAGCCGCTTAGCAGGGACCACGAAATGCCAAGTGCGGGGCTCCAGCGTTACATTGGCATTAATGGGCGATTAAATAGGAATGATCTGTAATGAACAGTCTCGCTAACAATCATTCAGCATGAACCATTGTTGTGCCTATTTGTGAGCCTTGTAGTCATGGGTTGGGTAAAACTGTATTGCAGTTGTGTTTAGTGTAGGTATAAGAATATCGTTTCACTTGTTTTGGGAAACTGGTATTTTAGTCACACACAATTCAACAATGTAACAGTAATGGAATATTGTGTCAAAAGTCCCACATGAGGCTATGTGATATACAGGCGTGGACAAATTACCTGTGTCCATACAGCTGCACGGGGGCCCGATGGAAAAGGGGATCCAACTGAGCTGGAAAGCGATGTGTGCTGTGTGTATAAAGTATATGAGTGATGCGCTGTATGTATCCAAATGTGGCTGCCGTGTGCTACATGCATGTAATTTGAGTGAGGGAGCCTTTACACGGAGTAAACGCGCATGTATTTTTGCAAAATACACGTGTAAAAATAAGACTCCCATTGACTTCAATGACATTTTACAGGCGTATTTTTACATGTGTAAAAAATAGTATTGAAGTCAATGGGAGTCTTATTTTTACACGTGTATTTTGCAAACATGCACGCACATTTACTCCGTGTGAAGGCTCCCTGATGTCTGGTATATAATATCGAAATGATATATGCTATCAAGGCAACACGGTGGCTCAGTGTTTACCTTTGCAGCGTTGGAGTCCTGGGTTCAAATCCCACCAGGAACAACATCTGCAAAGAGTTTTTATGTTCTCCCCGTGTTTGCATGGATTTCCTCCAATTCTACAAAAGACATACTGATAGGAAAAAAAATGTACATTGTGACATAGACAAAAGAAAAAAAAACAAATGATGTGTGCTGAGAGTTACTTGATGTATCTGTGTATGTATGTTTGGAGCTTGTACAGGATGCCTACATATGTACTATAACTCATACCAGTTTTCTGCAGTGAGTTATAATGCAAATCTATTCTAGTTCCTAACTAGTTCCTAACTGGCGTAGATCCTAATTCTGCCGCACGGGCATGCTCCTAATATATAAAGAGGCCGGATCTTTTTGCTAAATGTTCACCATTATGTTTCAAACAAAAAATAAAGCATACAGTACATGTGTACACTTAAAAAATGTAACTGTCCCTGGACACAGCTGATGGAGAAGTAAAGCAGGAAACTGCTATAGAGGACTAAGCAACCATTTACTAGAAGGATTACCGTATATACTCGAGTATAAGCCGAGTTTTTCAGCACAGCTTTTGTGCTGAAAAAGCCCCCCTCGGCTTATACTCGAGTCAATAAGTTTTCCCAGTTTTTTGTGGTAAAATTAGGGGCCTCGGCTTATATTCGGGTTTGCTTATACTCTAGTATATACGGTATATTAATGAGCTAAAAAACTTTGAGGACATCGGAAGCCACTGCTGTATCTCGTCACTGAGAAAAATATTGATTATTAAGTATAATACTGTATAGTAATATCAATTCGCCAGGGCCGCCGATAGGCCAGTACTACCGCTACTGGCGTCAGGGGCCCGGCCAAATTGAAAAATGGGGGGGGGCCCGGTTTTGGCCCACCACCGTGTGCCGGCCCCCTGGCGCCCGTAGCAGTCATTGTATGTCCTATTTCAACTCAGATCTGCATCCAGAGGACGCAGATCTGAGTTGAAGACATATGCGGCTGAAGCAAGGAGCTGACACAGGTCAGCTCCTCGCTTCGCTGCTGCGCGCCTCTCTCGCTGACACATATGCGGCTGAAGCGAGGAGCTGACTTGTGTCAGCTCCTCGCTTCGCCGCCGCCGCTACTGGCTTGTAGACGCGATGTGATCACATCGCATTTATAAGCCAGTAGCCGGCGAAGCGAGGAGCTGACACAGGTCAGCTCCTCGCTTCAGCCATCGCGTCTACAAGCCAGTAGCAGCGGCGGCAGCGAAGCGAGGAGCTGACACAGGTCAGCTCCTCGCTTCGCCGCTGCG
The DNA here is from genome assembly GCF_031893055.1 of Leptodactylus fuscus. Lineage (NCBI taxonomy): Eukaryota > Metazoa > Chordata > Amphibia > Anura > Leptodactylidae > Leptodactylus > Leptodactylus fuscus. The sequence goes on along the minus strand of NC_134269.1, from coordinate 199,295,439 downwards.
TGCCTCTCTCGCTGACAGATATTCGGCTGCAGCGAGGAGCTGACCTGTGTCAGCTCCTCGCTGCCGCCGCTGCTACTGGCTTGTAGACGCGATGTGATGATGTCACATTGCGTCTACAACTGTGCGCCAGTGAGAGAGAGGCGCGCAGAAAGCTGCGAGGGAACGAAGGAGAAGGTAAGTGTAATGTTGTGTACACTGAGGTGGAACGTGAAACTGGGGGCAGATGAAGGAGAGGACGGCATGACACTGGGGGCAGAGATGGAGAGGACGGCATGACACTGGGGGCAGAGATGGGGGGACATGAATCTGGGGGCAGAGATGGAGGGGACATGAATCTGGGGGCAGAGATGGAGGGGACATGAATCTGGGGGCAGAGATGGGGGGGACATGAATCTGGGGGCAGAGATGGAGGGGACATGAATCTGGGGGCAGAGATGGAGGGGACATGAATCTGGGGGCAGAGATGGAGGGGACATGAATATGGGGGCAGAGATGGAGGGGACATAAATCTGGGGGCAGAGATGGAGGGGACATGAATCTGGGGGCAGAGATGGAGGGGACATGAATCTGGGGGCAGAGATGGAGGGGACATGAATATGGGGGCAGAGATGGAGGGGACAAGAATCTGGGGGCAGAGATGGATGGGGGGACATGAAACTGGGGGCAGAAATGGATGGGCGGACATGAATCTGGGGGCAGAGATGGAGGGGGAGACATGAAACTGGGGGTAGAGATGGAGGGGGGGACATGAAACTGGGGGCAGAAATGGATGGGCGGACATGAATCTATATATGAAGCTGGGGGAGAGATAGAGGGGGGACATATAATGTACGGGTGACTGTAGGAGGATTATACTGTGTGCGGGCACATGAAAAATTAATGAGAATGGGCAGAGTCAACATAAAAGTGGGTGTGGCTAAATTTGCCGCGGCGCGCAATTTGTCCCTCTTTTGGTTCTTCAAAAGTTGGGAGGCATGGGTACAGGGGGCAATGGAAAGATGTTAGAAGGTGGACGGGGGGAGGGGGATTGTTGGGGCATCGGGTGTGCGGCACTGCGGAGAGGGAACTGGGGCAATAATATATAATATATAAGTTTTTAGCTGGAGAATAATAATGATGTAGGCTATGTTACTAGCATAGCAGCCTGTTTGGGGGTGGGACTTTCACTTTAAAGGAGTGTTCACATTGCGTTTTTGGCCTCCCTTGCTGGGATACGTTGGTAACCAGTCACAATCAGCTCCCCACTTATCCCTGCACGGAGAATTGCAGGCCCCCCTTTTTTTATTGGCCAGTTCTTCGTGCAGGGATAAGTTGACAGCTGATTCTGACTGGTTACCAACGTATCCCGGCAAGGGAGGCCAAAAACGCAATGTGAATAAGCCCTGAGGATTTATTAGGAGGGCTCTTATAGATGGTGTTGGCTCTCTATAGGCGCTGTCATACGTAGCAGATTTTACCTGCAAATAGAATCTGATTAAGCCTTGTAATGCTGCTAAATAAAGGGAAATGAAATACAGAATTGGTATGGCGCAAAATAAGGTAGTTTTAAAATGGCGAGGGGGGGGGGGGAGAGGGGGCCCAGACACTTAGGCTGTATGGGGCCCCAAAATTCCTGATGGCGGCCCTGCAAATCGCTCTACTATATTAGTCTGGAATGGTGTAAAAACACATCACAACGAATCAGGAACAGGCCAAATATTAATCTGGGTTTAGGTACTTCACCTTCTGTTCTGGGTGTTCCTGCGTCAATATGTAAACTTTGGATGAAGAGAAACATGGTGTTAGTCTGCCCTTAGTTCCAGTGCTTTATACTACTGACATTTAGAAGGTGGTCTGCAGACAACTTTAACTCAAGAAGTAGTTGAAGTTAATCTTTTGCGTAATGATGCCCATGTACAGATAGGGAAGCCTATGACTTGAGAAAGTTGACATCAAGACACTGGCCGCCTACAAACATTTCTGACTCCCATCAACACTTTTGTCTGACAGTCCATTAGCACCCTCCAATTACTTTGATTACTTTTCAGGTTACCTGTGGGGTGACAGAGGCGGCCCTCAATAATTACCAGTGGAGTGAAAGAGGAGGCCCTCAATAATTACCAGTGGGGTGACACAGGAGGCCATCAATAATTACCACTGGGGTGACAGAGGCGGCCCTCAATAATTACCACTGGGGTGACAGACGAGGTCCTCAATAATTACCAGTGGGGTGACGGAGGAGGCCCTCAATAATTACCACTGGGGTGACAGACAAGGTCCTCAATAATTACCAGTGGGGTGACAGAGGAAGCCCTCATTCTTTTAACCAGCAGGGGAAGGGGATGTATGGAAAATGACCAGTGCAAGTTTACAAAAACATCAAACAATATTCACTATAAAGTTCATGAAATACTTAAAGACTCAACTTTTTGCTCTATGACATAGAAATCACTCTCTCTGACAACAGCACACAGATAAGAACCTTTAGCAGGCTGCATGTAGTTGGACAACAGAAGGCAAGATCTGGATCAGGGGCTTCTGTTTTCCTTGCTGCTCTATTGTAGGCTAATGTCAGAAGAGAACATGATGTTGTGAGATGGTGTAAGTCTACCTCATGATCTTACTGCTGATCTGTGCTGACTGTGACGTGTACAGCATGTATGTAATGTGTGAGTAACATATTATCATGGTGTCTGTGGTATGTGTTTAATGTGTAAGCAATGTGTCTTAGCAGTATGTATCTGTGAGAGGACTGTATATAGCATGTACAGAAAGTGTAACTACAGTAGTATACTTGTGCAATGAGTAAATATCTCTGTGTCACTTCACCCAAGTCCACCATAGTTCATCTGATGTGTAACCATGACACAATGATGAAATACACCCCCTCACCCAGGGCTATCCAAAAAACGCGCCATAACATTAGCAGAATAGAGATATTAAAACAGATATGTAATAAAATTCACATGCTTTTTCATCCTGGGGACAAAGCAGTACTTAGGTTATCCTTTATATTAGATCTATCATATTGCATTTATTTTCATTGCTTATATAGCACCAAAATATTCTACTATAGAGACTGTACCATCACCTATGCACGTGCTTGTCCCACTTTATTCAATATATTATTAAAAAATGACATATCAGGTTTGTACCACTTACGCTTGGTTGACACCAGAGTTAGGGATTCTGTTCCCCTCTCCGCATTAAATATGAGCTGCAAGCAGAGGTGAACCTACTGCTTTCACCGCCCGAGGCGAACTACAGAAAGCCCCCCCCCCCGGGAGGAGGGGTCGGAGCGAAGGGGCGGGGTGGAGCGAATGGGGCGGGGCTTAGCGCCATTCGCAGGCAGAGAGCAGGCACGGAGAAGACCTGCTCTCTGCCTGAGCGTGAGGGGAGGCTGCTGGAGCAGCGCTGCTTCAGTGGCCTCCCCAAACCACCGCTCGGTGCTAAGCCAGTCAAGGACAGCTTGTTCTGGCCTGGCTTAGATAATCAAAAATGCCGCCCTCCCTGGGGTCCTGACATAGCGCCGCCTGAAGCGGTCGCTTCAGGTCGCCTCATGGGAGGTGCGGCGCTGGCTGTAAGCAGTGTTTTTCTCTGCGTTTCTCGCCCTTTTTGGGTGGAAACCAAGCGGAACCTATTGTAGTCTATTGGCTCCACGGGTTTCCTAAGGTAACTGCCTTTTTTTTATGCGGATTAGATTTCTGTTTGGGGGATCCCCTGAATGGAAACCTGAACGCTGATGTAAACGCAGCCTATGTGTTCATTATTCATAGAAAATAAGAATCTCCAGTAATAGCCTGATACTTCCTATTTTCTTCAACTCTCTTGTCAGTTTGGTGTGTAGACAGGACAGGGCCAATAAAGTGATATTCCAGTGATTACAAGTTATCCCCTCATAATTGTATGAGACATACCATATATACTCGAGTATAGGCCGACCCGAATATAAGCCGAGGCCCCTAATTTTACCACAAAAAACTGGGAAAACTTATTGCCTCGAGTATAAGCCTGGGGGGGGGGGTTAATGCAGCAGCTACTAGAAAATTTCAAAAATTAAAATGGTCTGAGTTTTTGGGTGCAGTAGTTGCTGGGTACTGGGGAAGGGGAGGGGGTGTTTTGGTTGTCTGTCTGCCCCTTCCCTGAGCTTGAGGACTGAGTTTTTTTCCCCCCACTTGGAATTCAGCCTGGCTGAATATAGGGGATCTGCAGTGCTCCTATTAACCCCTTCCCGACAGAACAGGCGCACTGCAGATCCCCTATATTCAGTAGACCGGGCACTTTCAGACATTTTCTACGTTTATATGTATTCTAGAGAAAGGAGGGATTTAGAACTTTTATTTATTATTATATTTTTTTTTAAAGCTTCTTTTTTTTCCCCCCACTATTTTTTATGGGAGATTCTATACTCTATACTCTATTCTATATTCTATTGCGGCTGGTAATAGACCCCCCCCTCCAAAAAAAAAATATATATATTTTTTTGCTTGACTCGAGTATAAGCCAAGGGGGCTTTTTCAGCACAAAAACTGTGCTGAAAAATTCAGCTTATACTTGAGTATATACGGGTAACTGCTAAATTCTGCCAGGCCCCCCACAATCATAAGAATGGGGGGTCTCGTGTTCCATTATGGAGTGGCATGTTGCACTTGTGCACCGCTGTTTATTGATATAGGACTACAGAATAGAAGCTGAATACAGCGCTCAACTTTCTTGAGTAGATCCATAGAATTTATTGTAGCAACAGAAAACATGAACAGCCTGTCGCTTTATTCATTGGAGGAGGGGAAAGCTAGGGCGTCTGTTCTTGTGACTGCTGGACTGGGGATAACCAGTGTATTGGGGATAAATTGTATGTAAAAGAATACGCATTTAATAACAACTCTCTTGTAATACAGGATAGTAACGGTAACATACAGATATCACTCTATGCAGGTCGCCTGTCACTTTTTCTGGTTCCAGCATTTTATCGCTTCCTACCAGCTGTTCTAGTATATGATTTTCTATAAAGGACACGGATCCTGCTGCACTGTCTAAAGACGGGAAGTGAGTATTTCTAACATGACCAGCCCAGGAATGTTTTTACTTTAATTTTCCTAACTCCTGTATATATATATATACTCTGTATTGCCATTCTCCAATTGAGAAGTGATGAACTGCGAGATTTTGAGTCTTTTCAAATTCTACCCCCAACTATAAAGCAACTAGTTATAAGTATATAGTACATGTAACTATATATATCAAACCTTGTAACATATGTAATAACTAGAGATGAGCGAGTTCTGTTCAGATCAGCCGATCCGAACAGCACGCTCACATAGAAATGAATGGACGTAGCCGGCACGCGGGGGGTTAAGCGGCCGGCTGCCGTCAAAGTGGAAGTACCAGGTGCATCCATTCATTTCTAGGGCACGTGCTGTTCGGATCGGCTGATCCGAACAGTACTCGCTCATCTCTAGTAATAACGTATGTTATTAAAGAAATCGACTTCCTATCCCACTTATTAGGCCATTCCTCCTTCCTTATCTTCCTTCAGACTGTGCGTTAAAAGTCTACTTTAGACTAAAGCCCCATGGGACGTCCCACAGCAGAAAAGCGCTGTGGGAAAAAACACAGCGGCAACGCATCACGGTTCTTCCGCAGCGCTTTAGACAGAAAGTTCATAGAGGTTTACTCCATGGACTTTCTGCTACAGTTATAACTATGGAGACACCACCGGCATTTCCATAGGTGACAAGCTGCGATTTCCAAAACCACGTCGTGTCCGCACCACCCAAAGTGGACATGGGATTTGCTAGAATCCTATCCACTTTGGCCTGACTGTAAAACGCTGCGATTTGTTGTTGACAGCTGTTTTGCATCCGTTCCATTTTTGATGGTCAAGTGTCATCTATTTTGATCTTACCCACTGATCCATATAACAAATGTCAATCTATTGAGATTATGTTTAAAGCATGTTAGTATTTTTTTTTAACAGCTGTGAAAAATGAACAGTTAAAAAATGGACATGTGAATAGGCACATTAAATTCAATGTGTTCTCAAAACAGAGGTGACCAATGGCAACACGGTGGCTCAGTGGTTAGCGCTGCAGCGCTGGAGTCCTGGGTTTGAATCCTAGCAGGGGAAACATCTGCAAGGAGTTTGTATGCTCTCCCCGTGTTTGTGTGGATTTCCTCCTATCCTACAAAGACATACTGATAGGGGAAAAAAAACATTGTGATCCCTATATGGGGCTTACAATCTACATTAAAAAACAAAACAAATGTGACGGCCTAGAACAGCCATCACACGTCTGTTTTTCACTGTCGTGTGAATAAGCCCTTGTCTTGAAAAATAGCAGTGTAAAAAAAAAAAAAAAGCAGGAAAATTCGTAGCATTTTCCAGTAAGTGCAAAGTGGTGAAAAACGGACAGTAAGTGCAAAGTAAGACACACCGTGATATCTAAAAGTGGCACAGTTTTGGAAATCTATGGAAATGCTGGCGATTTCCCCATAGATATAATGGTAACAGAAAGTCTGCGGAGGAAACCTCTGCAAACTTTCTGTTTAGAGAGCAGCAGGAAGAACTGCGATGTGTTACCGTCGTGGTTTTTCCCACGGGCCATCCTGTGGGGCCTTAGCCCTAACCTAAGGCCTCATGTTGCTGGCCTACACCCTATGGAAGCAGAAAGAGTGTCTGTGAGTTAGAGAGTGTCTGTGAAAAGCTCTTCAAGAAAAACTGCGGCGGCAACGCGTTTTGATTTTTCACAGAAAGTCTACAGAAGTTTTCTCTGTGGACTTTCTGCTTCCTTTAAACCTATAGGGAAACCGCCAGTGTTTCCTTAGGTATAATGGACATGCTGCGATTTTTTTTCCATGACCGTTTTGCACCTCGGTGTATGGCGAGTTCTGCTCGCTGTCAAAGGTTTTAATATATATCGGCTTGCGTTGCAAATCTCTTTGAGAGATCTTCCAATGTAAAGTCGATGGGAAATCCTTTCTGAGCTACACTAAATGCCTTAAAGGGTTTGCAAAAGTTCCCATAAAAATAAAACAAAACAGTAGTATTAATGGCGTTACTCATATGGCAAAGCACTTTGATTTTCTGTGAAAATACTATATGTATAAGTACGGGTACTCTGCCAAACAAAAGGATCAAGCGGATTTTAGTATTAATCGCAGCGTTGCTTAAGTGAAGACCACGTTCCAAGTCGCTCTAATATATCATTTCATGTTATACACACAACTTTTGTTTAACCATTTGACGTTTCGTTCCGACTCCGCTTCATCCGTGCAACGGTCTATAGGCCCCTTAGAAGTATCCTTTTATTTCGCACTTCTAGTAAAGCCCGAGACTTGCAAACAAAACAAATAACGCCATAAATATTCGAGCCTTGCTTATTTTACGGCATCTCTGTTTATGTGTTTGTGGGGTTATTTTCTGTCTCGCGACTTGATGAGCCTTTAATGAAAGCAATAGATTTATGAATGTTATTCTAGAAGATGTTTCATGTTGTCCTCTCCAAATCCTTTTCAAGGGTGAATATTTGGAATTAGTTATATCCGGGATAATCTCCGGGCCTCTTAGAGATGGGAGATTTAAATCTGTTTCTGTAAATAAGACATAAAAAGGATGCGACGTAGCGAAACGTCCCGAAACGTGGGGCAGTGGCTTTCAAAATGATAAAATATCAAGGTTAGTTATTAAAATGAATATCTGTCTGTAATATGGATTTCGTGTTTGCAAAGTTTTTAGGTATATTGGTGTCATGAGACTGATACGTTACAAACTGAGTTGATCTCGTTCTTTGTGCTGTTTATTATTGTCTGTGCTATATTGTACTGATATATTGTCCGGGAGTTTCTACAGGTAGCAGTCAATTGGCTTGCCATTAGAATTGTTGTATTCCATGAGAATGAGAGTGAGAATGTAACAGGCTGAGGCCCCACCTTGACGAAAAGCTGTGGTGTGGTTTTATTTTTTGCAGATTTTGCTGGGTGTTTTTGAGGCAAACCTAGACGTGGCTACCAAAGGAGTGGAAAATACAAAGGAAACACTAAAGGGTTCATTCACACGGAGGAAAATGGTGAGGAATTTGGAGTGGAATTTCAGCGCTGAAAAAAAAAGCCTCCCATTGACTTCATTGGGTTCCTTTTTCTGCTAGAAGGCTTTTTTTTCAGCGCTGAAATTCCACACCAAATTCCTCACCATTTTCCTCTGTGTGAATGCACCCTTATGGTCAGTGCACACAGAGTTTTTTTGACACTGATTTTGATGCTGAATCCGCCTCAAAATCAGCCTCCAAAAAAAGCCTCCCAATAGGACTCTATTGGGAGGCTTTTTTTGGAGACTGATTTTGAGGCGGATTCAGTGTCAAAATCAGTGTCAAAAAACTCTTTGTACACAAAGCCGTACACTCTTAGCTTTTGGCTCAAAAAGACGCAGCAAAAATGTAGCTTTTCTATAATGGGAATTATAATGGGGTCTGTGTGTTTTCCGTGCAGTGTCCGTACAAGTCATGCAGAAAGGAAAGTAGTTCATGAAGTACTTTCCTCTCCACATAATTCATGCGGACTCCGCATGGAAAACACACAGACCCCATTATAGTCTATGGGGTCCGTGTGCTTTCATTGATCACCATTTGTCAGTGTGTTCGGTATTCTGCTCAGAGGGTCCCCAAGCACACTCCCCGAATGGAATACAGATGTGAACCGGGCCTCACTTTTATTGCATTTGTGTACAAAGGAAGTGATAAAAAACCACTACTACTTTAGTTGCCAAATTAACTAATTAATTTTTTTTTCTTGTAAATGTACATTGTGAGCCCCATATAGGGATCATAATGTAATTTTTTTTTGTCCTATCAGTATATTTTTTTTAGAATGGACGAAATCCACACGAACACAAGGAGAACATACAAACTCCTTGCAGATGGTGTTCCTGGCAGGATTTGAACCCAGGACTCTAGCCTTGCAAGGTTGCAGTGCTAACCACTGAGCCACCACATCGCCTAACTAATTGACTTTTATAACAGCGGAATTGTCCTTGGCCATTGAATTGAGACGCCATTTAAAATCTTAACTATAGCATTTAGCAGTTTCTTTTACCCATTTTGCAAGAACCCTGTTTTATTACCTACAATGGGCAACAAAGGCCGTTTTTTCTTTTAGATGTTTTTAGAAATCTCCCCAAAATTGAGGATTTTTAGGGATCTTATATGATCTCTGCCAGGTAGCCAATAGCTCTAAAGGGGTTGTTATAGCTAATATTTATTTAAAACTAGCACTCGAACCCCCCCCCCCCCCCAAAAAAAAAAAACCAAACAAAAAAAAAACCCAACAACCTCTTTATCTCCAGACCTTCATTTTGGGTCTTAACACTAGATATTCTTCATGGGTAAAGCTCCTGGAAAAAAAGTAAATCAAACCATCATTCACAACCCATTGAACATTGTAGTAATATCTACTACAGGACAGTTGAATTAAATACTAAATCTATGAAAATCAGATGAAACTGCATTTTCATGGCCAATTTTTGTCTTTGGGACACCGATTTTCATGAGTCCCTCATAGACTGGAGTCTTAGTGAACTGTCAAAAATGGCCAAAAATGGTAAATTTTTTGACATGCTGTTAAAACGATCCATCAAAACAGAAGACGCATGAATAACCCTATAGACTCTTATAGTTCTGTCTGAATGGCCTTATGACGGTTATTTTTTTCACTGTCGTCTGAACAGAGTCTAACAGTTGAATTGATTCCACAAGTAAAATTAAAATAATGCTAAAAGTGAAAAGCAAATATTGAAAGCATTAGAGGATGGATGTAATATACATTCCTTCCCCCTTGCCTGACCTCTCCAGTTTTGCAACATTGTAAACAGTAGTCAGCACGGGGCAGTTTTTGGAAAAATTTTTGTTCGGAACCAAAACAAATTCTATACTTTTGGGGCTGTTTTAAAGGAAATATAAAAAATAACATCATAGGATATTTGTATTTATCAGTAACGCTCCTTACTGTTTGTACATTCTGGAAATAACATGAAAAGCTCGTTGGACACTGCACATTCCCTACATATGTGGATTTTTTTGGCAGGCATAGACTATTTTACAAAAACACACCCAAAGCCGATTGACATCCTACAGTTAAACTTATAACCATGTCCATAGTCTGTTGCTTGTCCTGCAGGTCTTCAGTAGTTGATATCTTTTTAATGGTTAACAAAAACGATGACCGATTGCAAGCTTTCGAGATTGCTAGGTCTCTTCATCAGGCATGGTGTGACACAATTTCTGAAGGCATATTTATACACAAAAACGGCACAGGAATAGGGTGATAAGAAATTCTATGGAGCAGCAGTGTAGGCAAGTGTCTTAAATGCATTATTGTTATCGCAAAGTGTTGGCCTAACAATTGTCTATATCATCCCCTTTCTTTTTGTTTCACCTCCCGTATCTGCAGTAATTCTTAATCATGTCTAATATGCTTTATAAGTGATACAATAAAATAGTACAGAGCTCACCTTTTGTCACCATATATAGTCAGAGAACCAGAACTAGAAAATTAGAGAACTAGAGAACTTGAACTAGAACTAAAGAACTCGAATTAGAACTAGAGAATTAGAACTACAGAACTAGAACTAGAGAACTCGAATTAGAATGAGAGAATTAGAACTACAGAACTAGAACTAGAGAACTCGAAGTAGAACTAGAGAACAAGAACTAGAGAATTTAGAGAACTCGAAGTAGAACTAGAGAACTCCAACTAGAACTAGAGAACTCGAATTAGAACTAGAGAATTAGAACTACAGAACTAGAACTATAGAACTCGAAGTAGAACTAGAGAATTAGAACTACAGAACTAGAACTATAGAACTTGAAGTAGAACTAGAGAACTAGAACTAGAGAACTTGAAGTAGAACTAGAGAACTAGAACTAGAGAACTTGAACTAGAGAATTTAGAGAACTCGAAGTAGAACTAGAGAACTAGAGAACTCCAACTAGAACTAGAGAACTCGAATTAGAACGATAGAACTAGAACTAGAGAACTTGAAGTAGAACTAGAGAACTAGAACTAGAGAACTTGAACTAGAGAATTTAGAGAACTCGAAGTAGAACTAGAGAACTCCAACTAGAACTAGAGAACTCGAATTAGAACTAGAGAATTACAACTACAGAACTAGAACTAGAGAACTCGAAGTAGAACTAGAGAACTAGAACTAGAGAACTTGAACTAGACAATTTACAGAACATGAACTAGAGAACTCCAACTAGAACCAGAGAACTAGAGAACTCGAACTAGAGAACTTGAAGTAGAACTAGAGAACTAGAGAACGTGAACTAAAACTAGAGAACTAGAACTAGAGAACCAGTGCTTTTCATTGACTGGATAAGCTAAACGAACGGGGAATCTTTGACCTTAAGTAACAGAAAAACTACAGAAAAACATCCATTATTTAGTCCTCTATACCAATATAGCACATCGAATGGCAGATCTGAGTGATATATGAATTTATTTATATAATAATAACATTACAAATACTTATATGAATGATTACTCTAACATGTTAGTAAAAGCGTTTTGCTACTCCATAAAATAGTAGAGAATCATTTTTATCTTACGTAACACGAAGCACAAGCACGAACTCGCTCCTAACTCTATTCATTCACAAGTGATCATTTCCAGAAGAATGTGAGTGATTGGCGAATGTAGAAAACATATGATGCACATGCCAATATAATGAGGGAACCTGCCTTGCACATTTTTTACTTAAGCACATGCACCATCAAAACAGACTAAGGTTTTCTTTATGAATTCGCAGCAGTAAAGAACATTTTTGTAATGTGGGCACCAGGTGACCTCATTTATTCCACTCCGGGTGTAATTTAAATATGCCTGAAATAATTTCTGGAGATTGAAGTGACCATAAATGTATCCTCAGTGTATAAGGAATCATGCATAAATGCAAACCAAACATGTATTTTATCCAGGTGAAACACTCTATATTGATGTCTTTAGCAAATACATAACAACCTGGGGAAGGATATTTCCTGTTTAGCATTGCAGACCTGAGAGATCAAGTAAAAAGGTGCTATGTAGCTGCAGCCATTAAGCAGCTCGCGCCGGTGGAGCGGGGGGGGGGGAAGAAAAGTAATTTGCTAACACAGCACAGCAACTGCAACGCGTTTTACAGCCAATGTCTGCTTGGAGCTATGAATGCTGATTTATGTAGCAATCAGATAAAAACACTTATATCTTGAAAGGGACTTGTTCTCCATTTCTGAATTAACTATGCAGTTAGGCGTTTTTTAAAGGTTCCTTATAATGCCTTCATTTTTACATATAGCTATTGAAGACCCAGGCAAGAACGCTGAATGGTTTTGATTCTTTTGAACAGTCAATGTCGAATTTCACAAATTTTAGACTCCCAAAAGCCAAGAAGGTGTTTTTTTTTTTCCTTAAGTGATGAATTTTAAATTCTATAAGGAACCAAGGCCAAGGGTGGGTATTTTATGTGTTTAGAGTAACTTCTTCAGGCTGAAATGACTGCGTGAGCCGCTATAAATTTTCCGAACAAAACTGGAGATTTATCTAGGAAAATACGGCTTGCTGTTTTTCTTTCTGCTTTGGAAAATTGTACATTGATTCTAATGGAGGTAAAGTAAACAGAGAGGAAGTCATTTCTTAATTGGAACTTTAGAACTGTTTAAATAGGGTCCTATCAAGCGATTACATACACTTACTTTGAAGTCATAAAGTATCAGAAGAACTAGACTACCATGGGTTGAAATGAAAAAAATGCCAATACTAGGACGCCCATATGGCCTGGAATTTGGCAACAACCTAAAATCCTCAATCCCAAATATGCATCATATGTAGAAGCATGTACTGGACTTGTAATGTCATTTATTAAAACTTTAATCTGAAGCTCTATTTTGGGGTACTTTAAGGGGTTGAACCGAGTGTAAAAGCTATTACCTACTCATACAGTAGGGACTCATAGAGATAGCCAAGTGCTGTACTCGTGATTGGTGGGGCAAAATAAATGACGTCACCAGCCTCAGAACAGTCTGTTTTTTCCAATATGAAACAAACATGGTACACCTAAGGGCTAATTTTTTGGCAGCGGATTTTGATGTGGAATCCTCCATAAAATGCACTGCCAAAAATGGCGCCCATTGACTTCAATGTAGTGGAAAAAAGAAGCGACATGCCCCTTCTTCCCACAAATTCTGCAGCTGACTCTGCGGCGCGAGACTCCCTCCCGATTAGGCCCATTCATTCGGACCTAATCTGGAGCGGAATGCCATTATGGGATGCACTGGCTAGCATCGCAGTATGTTCACGTGCAGAATCCATTTTCAATCCATTTAACCTAAGGGTGCTTTCACACTTGTGCACATTGTCCAGTTTGTGCATTCCACCAGCTGGGTTTCCAGCTTCTACCCCCGGCAAAACTGGACAGGGGATGGAAACCCGGCGGTCAGTTTTCATACCCATTCACTTGAATGGATTTGCAAAGGTGACCGCCTGCGTACGTCTTCTGCCTGTCCCCGGGGAAACTGGTTTTTTTTGCTGGACACAAGGTCAGACATGCAGGACACATTGCAGAGGGGTTAAATCTGTTGCATGGAATTATGTCATTGTACAAGAGCTAGGCATCATATCACCAATCAAAGGGACCATAAAAACTCAGAGGACCATCCTTTGAATTGATCATTTGTTTTTTAACTTATTTATTTGTGTGTGTACTGCTTTCCATTTGATTCCGATGCCTTTTTGTGTATAAATATGCAGCCTTCAGAAATTGTCATACCATGCCTGATGAAGTGACCTAGTAGTCTCAAAAGCTTACAATCTGTCATCATTTTTGTTAGCCATTAAAAAGGTATCAACTACTGAAGACTCAATCTTTATAAGTTTTGTCAACTTCATGGAACCAGGCAGAAATACATTTTTTTAATTTTTTTAATCCCTACTGTAACTTTTTTTTTCTTTACAAGGAGCTCTTACTTTGGTACCACTCAGTTATGTTTTTTAGTACTAAAGGGATCATTTAGATCAGTGGTTCTCAACCTTTCTAATGCCGTGACCCCATGAATTTAGCTCCACCCACTTTTATCTTGACTCCGCCCATTCTTTTTTCATGTGCTCCCACACAGTATAATCCTCCTACAGTCACCCGTACATTATATGTCCCCCTGCCATCTCTCCCCCAGTTTCATATAACCCCTTCATCTGCCCACAGTTTCATGTCCCCCCATCTCTTCCCCCAGTTTCATGTACCCCATCTGTACCCCAGTTTTATGTCCCTCCATCTCTGCCCCCAGTGTCATGCCGTCCCCCCCTTCATCTGCCCACAGTTTCATGTCCCTCCATCTCTGTCCCCAGTGTCATGCTGTTCCCCCCTTCAATTGCCCCAGTGTCATGCCGCCCCCCCTTCATCTGCCCCCAGTTTCATGGGCCCCTTCATCATGTTCCGCCTTAATGTTTAAAGCAAAAAAAACCCACTTATACTCACCTTCCAATGCTCCTCCATCGCTCACTCTGCAGTCGCACTCACTGATATAGTTGTAGGCGCAATGTGATGTCATCACATCGCGGCTACACATGCAGAAGCCGCAGCTCAGCGTGTGCGTTAATCGCTTGCGTGTTCAACTCATCGGCTTCCTCTGGGCGCTGATGAGTTGAAACCGGGACATACCTCCTACCGACTGGGACGGCTGGGAGGTATGCTTTAGGCGACCCCTGAGTTTTGGTCGTTCGACCCCCGCCATGGTCGCGACCCACAGGTTGAGAACCGCTGATTTAGATGTATTAAATATCTAAATTATTTCCCTGTACTATACTTGCTATTTTTAGTTCTTCTAGTGATGTGATTGCTTTTAAGGGGTTATCCTACGAATCACCTTCTGAAAGGCTGTTAATAGCAGTTTCAAAGAAATTTATGTAATGATTAAGGACTTTTGTTTGAAACACATAGGCTAATGGATACTAATGGTGATGGTTTTATCTGGGGTTAATCCTGAATAACTGTACGATTTTACTGGATCTGGAAAAAGTATTAGACTTTTGTGTAATCCCTATGTAATTTACACTATTCTGAGCATTAGAATATTTTCATAATGTTTTAATTCCTTACATCCTCCATGGTGCTGCTGCTACTCAATGCTACTGGGGACAAGATCTGGGCTGAATCTCTCTCCTCCACCTTCTGGCAGCTGACAATACTGCCTCTATTTACTTCTGCTACAGAAGGAGCATTCTTAGTTATACCACCATGTCAGGAAAACATCTCCAATGTTTAGTCTATGGTTAAGGCTGGGGCCCCATGAGCTGGAAATGCCGTGATTTGCCCGCAGCGAAGACGCAGTGGGAAAAATAGCAGTAATAGCAAAGTGGATGGGATTCTAGCAAATCCCACGCCCACTTTGCGGGGAAAAAACGCATTACGGACACGCTGCAATATCCAAAACCGATGCGGATGGATGCCAGTATATATAACAAAAGGAACGCTTCTTCTTCAGAAACAATGCCACACTTGTCCATGAAATGTGTCTAGTATAGCTGCTCATTTCCATCAGTTAATGGGGCCGAGCTCCAACTCCTTTATATTTATCAAATGAAATTCACAAAACTGGGAAATATACTTGACCGTTACATCCTAACGGCTGGAGAACTGATAACCAATTTGTAAATCTGCAACAGAACGAATCAGGTGAAAAAGTTTCTCTTTTCTACCCAATGACAAAAAGCAACGGTATATTCATACAAGGGACATAAGAAATTAGGCCAAATTGACTATATCCCAAAATCCCTGATATTTTTCCCTTTGCAACTCAAGGTCATTTGCGTTAAGTGAATAGTTGAATAGTTGGTGAATAGTTGGACAACCTTCCATAATGGGATTTTTTGTGCAAGTCACTTTTTATGACACCTTAGGTCACTTTATTGAACTTCAGTTTGATGAGTAATAAACTCCAATCTGAAAGCAAATTACAGCCAAAAAGAATTTTAAACCAAATGCCTGATGCCAGAAGTCACTTGGCCCTCCAGTCTCCTCTCTGTAAGTGGTATAATTGCACATTAATACCACATGCCACGACTAATGCGTGACCTCTCGCTCTTCTCTCATAGTTGAAAAATATAAGAACCATGTTATAGCAATTTATCTGCCAATCAAAGTTATAAATGTGTGAATTCATAAATTAAGTAAATTACATGAACATATTTCGATATTTTTATAGAACATAGACAAACTTTGCTTTGCAACCCTGTCCGAATCTGGTACGAATCTGACCAAGTACAATATCTGCAAGGAGCTCTGTGTTCTCTCTGTTTTCTTCCAGGTACTCCGGTTTCCTGTCACACTTAGTACTTATGGTTCTTCATCAAGAACCTGCAGGGACTCTCTGCACTGCCATGTAGGGTCTGCACACCTAGCTATGCAGGGACACTTATTGTTCTTTAGTTTAAGAAATTGATCAAGGCTGATGGACCTTGTATAAATTGCAGAAAAAGACTAATAAGTTATATCTTGGAAACTTCAATGAACAGAAACAGGGGGCGTCCACACTTGCACCCATTCTCCGCCTTGTGCCATTCCGCTGGGTTTCCCCAACCCCAAGAAAACGAACAGTGGACGGCTTCCCGGTGGTCAGCTTTACAACCCATTCATTTGGTTTTTAAAGGTGAACGCCAGTGTCCGGGCACAAAGTTGGACATGCAGGACTAGAGAGGCTGTAGGTAGACCCCAGCGGTCACCTTTAAAAACCCATTCAAATGAATGGGTTTTAAAGCTGACCGCCAGGTACCTCAGCATCCTCAGCCCCTATCCAGTTTCTCGGGGCTGAGGATGAAAACCCGGCAGAATGGCACAGGGTGGATACCGGGAGCAAGTGTGAATGCCCCCTTAGTGATATTACATCATAAATTCAATTTTAACAAATTTATTAGCTTCCATATCGTAGGATACAAAGCTTCTAAGCTTACTAAGATATTTATTTATTTGGATTTTTTTTTAATCAAAGCGATATAAAAAATTCAAAATTGAAAAATTGTTACCAAAGTTAAATGACTTCTTGAAATGACTTTTGTATTATTTTACATATACTACTGTACTACAACTACTGTTCTTCATGGTATTAATGGTAACACTTATGTATGAATTATTTATTTGAGAAAAATGCATGATTTTGTTGGTTCAATAGAAATCCAAAATTTTCTTCAATCTTTTCCTTGGACTGCAATACCATATTGTATCCAGCATTACCGATGGAGGGCACCACAAACTTGTAAGTCATTTTCAGCCAGGTGTCTGGATACTTTTGATCACGTAGTGTATGTAGCTCATTTGCATTGGTATTCTGGGTTAAAAAATGGAGAATTTTTTTAAAGAAATATGTCAGTCTGTTGTTTGTTGGATGAAACTGCAAGGAAAATAAGAAGGTAAAATATTTCACTTTTTTTTTTAAGACATAATGGACTACTGTTGAACTAATTTGTACAATCCCCCAAACTGATCCCTACAGGGAAGTTTACAATAAAGCCAAGGAAATTTTCTCTACTACCCAGTCCTACTTATTGTAGGAGCTGGGAAAGTCTTGATCTGAAATTTACATTTAAAATGTAGGTAATTCATCCATCCAAACTGCTAGACTACCCAAGTCATTAGACCGATATGAAAATTGCCCTTAGATTAAGGGCAAAATAAATATAATAAAATAAACAAAAAATTAAGGCTACATAACTTTTTGGACAGCGCAGGTTCCATTAATTAATTCGGAGGATAAATCCTATCAAGGAACATCATCCCAGTCAAAAATTCTGGTGACCATGCCAAGACATAAAAATTATTTTAGCAGTTGTCTAGTTTAGAAAAACCATTTTGTAGTCTCTATCAATTAGTTATAGATTGATTTGGCAATAAATATTTTTCTTTTTCCCTACAATGATATGCATGTTGGGTGACCAACTCAGACAACTTTACTATTTTGAAATTTTATTTTGCATGCACAAGCTGTGCTTGTTAACGATTAGAGATGAGTGCGTAGTATTCGATCGAGAAGGTATTCAATAGAATACTACGGTATTCAAAATATTTGTACTCGACCAAATACTATCGCTATTAGCAGTAAATATTCGATTCAGAACCAGGATTGATTGGCCAAATGCTATACAATGTATAGCATTCGGCCAATCAACGCTGGTTCTGCCGGAGGTTCGTCTGTGAGGAGGCGGAGTCTAAGATCGGACCACAGCAGTCTCTATTGTGGTCTTGTTTAGACGCCGCCTCTTCACATATGAGCCTCCGGCAGAACCAGTCTGGCAGGGATTCTTAGTAGAATCAATAAATATAATTCTTGGATGTGTTCTGGCTCACACATGGGCCGAATTTCATGGATAAACTGGGAAGTGTGAATGTAGCCTATCTTTTCATTATATAAACAACCAAGGTGCAACAAGTGGCTCAGTAGTTAGCCTTGCAGCGCTGGAGTCCTGGGTTTGAATCCTGCTAAGAACAACATCTGCAAGGAGTTTGTATGTTCTCCCCGTGTTTGCTTGGATTTCCTCTATTTCTACAAAGACATACTGATAAGGCAAAAAAATGTACGTTGTGATCCCTATATGGGGCTTACAATCTACATAAAAAGAAAAATCCTGTTATTTACTTAAACTGAACAACCCCTTTAAACTTTATTAAACAAAGCTATATAACAATCTGCTCTGTAACATGCTGTTCACGGATTGGTCACAAGATTTAAGAGCCGAGGGACAACACGATGGCTCAGTAGTTAGCACTGAAGCCTTGCAGTAATGGAGTCCTGGGTTTGAATCCTACCAAGGACAACATGTGCAAGAAGTTTGTATGTTCTCCCCGTGTTTGCATGGATTTACTCCCATACTCCAAAGACATACTGAAAGGGAAAAATGTATATAGTGAGCCCTATATGGGACTCACAATCTACAAACAAAAAAAAATTAAGGGCCGCATTAAGCTATCGTTTCTCATAGCCAACTTGAACATTGCATGCATAAGTGTAGTAATAATGCAAACTATACACAAGCAGAAGCAGAAGCAGTACTATATAGTGAGCGTCTTTCTGTAAAAGATAGCACCACGCTATAAAGCCATGTTACTGTTCGTCTACCTAAAGGAAAACGCCAACTCTATTCTTACTTGTAAAGATTAAAAGCAAACAGGTTCAAATATTATCTGAATGTCTACAATGTCACTTGTTGGAAGAGAAAGATAAAAAAAAAAACTAGTGGAGATTTCTGTACTGTGTATTGTGATCAGGTAGTGAGAGGGTAAGCCCTGAAATAATGCAGTAAAAGCTCTGGTTTGTTTACTTAAGGTTAAAGCATAGTAAGCTGCTGTCCTTAAAAGCAAACAATTAAATGCACTCACTAATCCTGTGACACACAATATATGATTATACAAGCACCCTGCAAGAAACCTTTTGCTTTTTACTCTTTTTAGAATAAGAGAACGATGAAATACACATTCACTGTAGTCAAATATGACAATCCAGAATGCTCAGGAACTCGATGGACAAGTATGCAAATAGAAAGTAAAAGATGTCCCAATCCCTTTAATAAAATTTGAAATACATAAACTCTTATTTAGGAAACAAAAAAGGTTATCCTATGGCCATACATAACGAGAAATCTCATTAAAATGCATTATTGAGTATACTTACCGTACCTACCGCACCTACCGTAAGCATCAATATAACACCATTTTACACATCGGAGTATGTCACCCATGTGCCGTTGCCTGCATTACAAAACAAGAATGCATAGCTACTAGAGATGAGCGAGTAGTATTCGATCGAGTAGGTATTCGATCGAATACTAAGGTACCACTCGCTGTTCAAATGGAAAGATTGGATGCAGAACCAGCATTGATTGGCCGAATGCTATACAGTCGGCCAATCAACGCTGGTTCTTCTCCTACCTTTAGAAGTCTTCTCTGTGCAGCTTCCCCGCGGCGTCTTCCGGCTCTTCATCCACTCTGCCAGGCATCGGGCCTAGGCAGAGCCGACTGCGCATGTCCACGCTACAAGAAAATGACCGCTTTGACTGTAAGCGGCCATTTTCTTGTAGTGCGGGCATGCGCAGTCGGCTCTGCCTAGGCCCGATGCCTGGCAGAGTGAATTCAGAGCGGGGACGCTGCGCGGAGAAGACTTCTCGGAGAATCCAGCCCGACCCTCACTCGTGGAGTTGGTAAGTATAATTTGATCGAATGTTGTCTACCCCTGAAACGAGCATTTTCCCCTCATAGACTATAATACGGTTCAATATTCAATTCGAGTAGTTGAATATTGAGGGGCTACTCGAAACGAATATTGAATATCGAGTATTTAACTACTCGCTCATCTCTAATAGCTACAAATAATTACTCATTAAGGACCATCAATTGCTATGGGAAACTCAACACTTAGGCTATGGTCGCATGTTGTGGAAATGCAGCGGTTTTTGTAGCAGTTTTTTAGGCTGAGGCCGCACGTTGCAGAAATGCAGCTTTTTTTGTTGGAGATTTTGCTGCAGTTTGTTAAGCCAAAGCCAGGAGTGGATTGAGCAGAAGGTAGTATAAGAAGTATAAGAGCTGCCTATATATTTTCCATTCCTTTTGTAGCCATTCTTTCCTTTGGCTCAAAAAACGCTGCATTTCCATAACATGGGGCTTTACCCTTACTTGGAGCTTTCTGTTAAACGGATTGTCTTGGTTAGAAAACCAATCTTACAATACCCTTCCAGGACTCCACCACTGAAGCCCCTGGGTTGCTATGGCAGATCAGGCCTAACAAAGACCCCCTTGTCTGCCATGTACATGAGCCTATTAGGCATGGTCCAACAGGCCGTCTGTCAGTACAACACTTAATAGTGTAATATACTGCAATACATGAGTACTGCAGTGTATTATCATGTTCAGTTCAGCTTTCTTACAGTTGAGGCATCCACCTACCTACAAAGTCTTAACTGTACATGGTCCTTGTAACTCTTCTTGAAGAACATTTCTTCAGGTTGCCCAGCTTGCCCACCTGCAAGCTCTACCAGCAGGGAACTTGGCACTCTCTATTGTTTCTACAGGTTCTTGGGAAGTGATTTAAATTTTCAGAAAGGCTACAGAAATGCTCTGTAAGAAGACTCTCAAGAATCCTTAGGGGGATCCTTCCATACACTGAAATGGACCCTAAGGTGCAAGACGTCTGTTAAAAATGGATTATTTTCATGGCCGTTTTGGACCTTTTTTGTGTGAATCTAGCCTAAGGATACATTCATATGACTAATTTGCAAGACAGCCATGAAAAAATTCAATATTTCACGGCTGTCTTGCACCTTAGGGTCCAGTTAAGTGTATGGAGGGATCTGAGAAAACAGACACAAATAGAACATGACCTATATTTTGATGGTCCATTACAACATCTAGTTCTTAAGAGCTTCACCTACATATTTTTCGATAATGATGATTAAATTTTGATTAGATTTTTTTTTTTTTATATTCCAGTTGGTCTTTAATCTTAGGATTTAACAGCTGCCCAAAAACTGATATGTTCTATTTGGTCTGTTTTCATGGACCCATTAGAAATCAAAGGATCTATTTTTAATTGATTTAAAATAGATCGACGTCCATGTTATGTCTCTTAAAGAAGGGTTGGGTCAAAAAAGAAAGACCAGTGAAATTCATCCAACATCAATGACTTGATGCAAAATGGAAGACACTTTGCCATCAAAAATGGAAAAAGGAACAGAATGAATGTATAAAAGCCTTTGCAATGGTCTAATGTCTATTTTTAATGATTATTATAATAAACGAATCCTTACAGTAAGTATTAATTTTCTTAATTGATCCAATCAATATACAGTCATGAGAAAAACAAAGTATCCCGACTTTCAATTCTATGGTTTTACATTTTAGGACATGAGAAAAAAATTTGATAAATACCACTTCACACCAATAACACACCAACTCCTTGTTCATGGCTGACACTTGTGTGACCTTCTTTAAATCTCTGCAGAATTCTTTTTCTTGAGTGCAAAAACTTCGATAAATATCGGCACCAGACGATCCCTCAGACCACAAAAAATGAATCACTGCACACTTCGTCTCTTGTGTTAATCATGAGTGGGGCAGCCATTTTCTTATAGCATCACAGTGACTGGGAAGAAAGTCTGGAAAGGGCAGATTATTTTTGACTATCTCTTAAAAGAATGGAAAAACCATGTTTGAGGAGTATATTCCATGAATCATTAGCTTGTAGAACCTGTGAGAATAACTTAATAAGTCATTATTTTCTATATGACTTTATCAGTCTCTATCATTGTTCTGGAGGAACGGTGTTTCAGTCTATTGAGGTTTTTGAGCATTTGTATAGGCTCAACTCTTTTAAGGGCCCCCACAGGATTTGAATTGGGATGAGGTCTGGACTGTAACCTCCTTAATTTTGTTTTCTTCTTAGTAATTCCATTGTAGGTTTCCCCTTTTTTTTAATATCCTTGTTGCACAACCTAGTTTAGGCCAATCTTTGAGATTTCACATTTGACTCTAAAATACTTTGGTATACCGAAGAGTTTCCAGTCAACTCGGTAACTTCAATGTGCCCAGGTCCAGTGGCACTCTAGGCCTCGGGCAGAGCCAATTGCACATGCCCACAGACCACAAGAAAATGGTCGCTTACTTACTGTGAAAGCAGCTATTTTTCTTGTGGTTGCGGGCATGCGCAGTCGGCTCTGCCCGAGGCCTAGAAGTTTGACCCTCAGTGCCGGAAGAAGACGGATGAAGAGCCTGTTCCTGAAGAAGATGGAGGCGGTGCTGGAGAGTTCTCTTGCAGCATTGGGGACTATTTGAGCGCTGGGGACCACCCCCAGTGCTGCGAGAGAACTTATTTGAATAATGACGAAAACCGGGATTTCAACCGAACGACGGCGCAGAGAAGACATCTAAAGGTAGGAGAAGAATAGCCTTTCCTAAAACTATTCTTACGTGTTTTTAAATATGGCTTTTTAATGATAGGATCCCTTTAATCTCAGAAAGTTCGCAGAAAGTAAGAAAGTTTGAAGACTTTCTGTTACAATTATATCTATGGGGAAACTGCCGGTGTTTCTGTTGGTATAATTGACATGCTGCGATTTCCAAAACCGTGCTGATTTTGGAAATTGCGGCTTGTCCGCACGGCAGTTTTACTACAAAGTGGATATGGGATTTGCTAGAATCCTATCCACTTTGCCTGTACTGTAAAATGCCATGATTTTTCCCGCAGTGTTTTTACGACCTGTGGGACCCCGACCTCAATGCATTCTGATCATCATCTATAGCTGGGAGGCTTGTGGACTTTAAGAAAGTATTAATAGAGTCCAATACGGAGTAAATCAGAGATATATCATCCTTCAAATTATGCAGCTTGTAATAATACTCAACAAATATGGGCGGGTTCACATCTGTGCCCGGTCTCCAGTTTAGCCAATCCGGCCAGTTTCTGATTTCTACCCCACGAAAGTGGACAGGAGATGGAAACCCGGCGGTCAGCTTTCAAACCCATTAAATGGGTTTGCAGAGGTGACTTCCTGTACGCGGGGAAACTGTTTTTTTTTAACCGGGCACAAAGTCGGACATGCAGGGCTTTGTGTCTGGTTAAAAAAAAAAAACGGTTTCCCTGCGGAGAGGCAGAAGATGCACATGGGCGGTCACCTCTGCAGCTGACAGTCGGGTTTCCGTTTCCTGTCCAGTTTCGTGGGGCAGAAGACGGAAACTGGCCAGTTTGGCTAAACTGGAGACCGGGCACAGGTGTGAACCCCCCCCAAGCCAACTGACTAGAGTTATAGGATTGATCTATATGCCTTGCCATTTTCTTTCTTTTAATTCTCTGGCTAAATATTTTACTGACTTTGTCGCCCATCTCATAAAATGGAGCATACTCTAAATTCTCACTACATCGTTGGATCATTACATCCTATAAAATCACACTTTAATTCAGTCATGCTTCTGACGGAGATTCCTGATTCTGCTTTTCCAAATTTCCTAACTTTTCTAATAGTTCATTTTATCCCTTTGAGATTCCTTTTGCTGCTTTGATGGCCGGTGGTGTCATTCCCTCCAGTACAATAAACTGAAAACAGTCACCAATGGCTTTCTCTAATTCCTGTCCATGCGTTGTCATTATCTGCTGATTCATTTTCCATTGAAATGAATGTTGGTTTCTGGCATATCCCAATGCAGTATTAAGGAACATCAATACTGGAGCAGGATCAGACCATTTCTTCTATACAATTTTAGCACTCCTTATACTTGAGAGCAAATGTGATTCCACTGGAAGAAGTGTCTCTGCATGAGGTATATTGGAAGAAATGTATGTAATCCCCATTTTCCCCATCCCAATACTGGTAAACCTCATCATATATATTGGTATAAACCAGAATATCTTTATTGGCCAATATTGGGGTCCTAAAGTTCTATAAGGGCATTAATATTAGTATTAAAATCTCCACCAGTAATGCTATTGGACATAGAGCAGGTCCGAATTATTGTTAATGAATAAATCTATATTGACCCTGTTTGGGAGCGTATAAATTGGTTATAGGGCTTTTTCTGAACCATGCAGTGCAAGAACAGATACCTCCAATTGGATTTATTAAAGTTTATCTTAAAATTGGAAGCTTTTCCAAACTCCTCAAAGAGGGTGGTTAGATGGGGAAAAGCAGCCCTCTGTAATTCACTCTTGACAGGCGGAACTCTGCCCCCCCCCCAATCACTTGAGGCATTTATTACTATATTGCCTAAAGAGGGGAAGGAACCTACCTTATGTAGCAGCTACAGGCCCATCTCTCTTCTGAATGCTGAAAGTGGTGGGCCAAAGCTTTGGCACTCCGCTTGTCCCCTTTCTTACCCTCTCTGATAGGCAGAGAACAAGCTGGCTTTGTTCGAAACAGGCAAGGCAGAGATAACACATGGAGGGTCCTTAGACTCATAGAATATGCTAGGTCCACCAGAAAACCACTAATGCTGCTTAGTACAGACGCCGAAAAGGCATTTGACAGGGTCGGCTGGGCCTTTCTCGTGGCTACTCTCCGCAAGTTTGGTTTTCCTGACCCTTTCATTGATACCTCCAATTGGGATCCATTTCTACTTTGCACAGCTGAAATCTGACTACTTTTTAGTGGTGGCTAACTTTAATTTTATCATGAAAATTTCTACAATTTTTCAATACACTTTCTGAAGGGTTGCAATGCAAATGATAAGCACACATCAATGGGATCATAAGCAGTGTGACTTCTCCGCGCGGGTAGACGTAACGGGATGCCGATGCAGTGCAGTGGCATCCTGCTCCTGATTAGGCCCGAATGAATGGGCCTAATCTGGAGGGAGTCTTGAGCCGCGGATGCCGCGGCTGACTCAGCCGGTGAATTTGCGGAAAGATAGGGCACGCCGCTTCTTTGTCCTGCTAGCTGAAAAAAATCGCTAGCGGGAAGTAAAACGATGGACTCCCAATGAAATGATTGGGAGTCATTTTTACAGGTGGATTTTGAAGTGGAGTCCATGTCAAAATCCGTCTGCAAAAAAACTCTGTGTGAACATACCCTAAATCTGGGTTCACACTTTTTTTTGGACCGCCTCAGAATCCGGTCCAAAAAATGGCTAGCTGTGACTGGATGCCATGTAGTACATACAGTGTACCGGCATCCAGTCGTGGCATTCCACTCTGGATTAGGCCCAAATGAATGGGCCTAGTCGGGAGGGAGTGTCGTGCCGCGGACATCTGCAGCTGAATCAGCGACGGATTCTGCCTGAAGAAAGGGCATGTCGCTTCCTTCTTTGTTCCCACTCGCGGAAAAAGGAACCCATTGAATTCAATGGGAGGCGTTTTTTTGAGCTGTATTTTGACGTGGATTCCACATCAAAATCCGGACCCAAAAAACCCTGTGTGAACCCAGCTTTAAGGGTTGGTTCATACTCGTGTTCAGGGACTCAGAATAGGCAGAGAAAAAAGTCCTGCAAGCAAGATTCAGGCGCAAACCTAGAAGACCATATTATAGTTTATGGAGTCTGCGGGTTTCTGCGAGTAACTGCTTTTTCCGTTTCCATCAGGGTTTCTGTTTATCAAATCCCCAAGCGGACCTGAATGCTATTGTGATCCTAACGTCAGCAGGGGAATTTTTCTTATTTAGGCAAAGAGAACAAACAGACTTTGGACATTGTATATTTGACCAGCTTATTCTTAATCAAACTAAATTTATTAACTTTTCTTGCTTTTTGAATTATTTTTCAATGACGTTCAACTTAGATGAAGGCAACTCTTCAAGTTGTCCTATGCTACGTTGACTTGCCCACAGACAGGTAATGCACCTAACCGATATCCCACATTTTGTTCACTTTCGTACTCGTGAAAGAGTCTGCTGGAATGAAACGTTCATGAACGTTCATGTAATTCTGAGTCATGCCTCTGTGTGGACAGAAATCCTCAGACCTATAAAGAACTGGAATGACGCCTTTGGCTGGTGAAACTCAAGCAGGGCTGGAAAAGGTGATAGGTCCTGAGAGATTTGAAGAAAAAGCCAAAAGACTAGAGGAATGGTAAAACGTATAGGAGGTATCTCATTGCTGGGTCAGCAGGATGAGTTGTATCCAAAGTCATAAAGGCAACTTAATTTCCGTAAAGTAATGTGACTTCTCCTGTAACACGTACCTGCTCGTGGTTATTGAGTGGCCCAAATATTCCTGCTGGCCAATAACAGCATCCATTCCAACCAACAGTTTACTGATGTTTTTTATGACAATGTTCGGTCATTAAACATAATTGAGATGAATGTGTAATTTAGTTTAATTACTGTGATTTTGTGTAAAGCAACTCAAAGTAGGAAAATTAAGAGTTAACCTTGAAATATAAGCATGAAAATAAAAGATAATGGTAATACACTGAACTGTGTTGTAAACTGTAATAACTGCAAAAAATAGTGTTGTGCGAGTTTTACAGGGGCATGTACATAAAAAATGTCTAAATGTAATTGACAGATTGGCATATAATAAATTATTGTAATATAATATATATATATATTTTTTATTGAAATTCATTATTTATAACAGTCAAAACAAAGAGGCACACGGCACAAAGCACGAAAGCAAGGCCCAAACAGCAAGGGCCAAAAACAAAACATATCCAACAATTGAGAATAGATACAATGCGGCACGGGAAAGCGTAACAATAGAACCAAGGCACAATGACCATAATATGACTAAGGAAGAAGAAGAAAAGAAAGGGGGAAAGAAGTAGAAAAAGAGAAGGGAAAAAAAGTGTTATGTCAGTCCTGGTAGCTGCAACGGGGCTAAGGGATAGCAGTAGGGAATCTCGCCCTGCACTACTCCCACTAGCTAACCCGGTCCCTGCCTCACGGGTGTAGGTCGGCTGTTCTCAGGCTAAGCCTGACCCCGACAGCTCCTCTCTCACTGACACCGTAGGCCTAGAGGGAAGGGGGAGAAGGAATGCCCTATAAGATCTCTAGGGACTGGAGATTAAAGGGGGTCACCCCTAACGAACAAGTGAAGCTGCTACTGACAGGGACTGACAAGGGTGTGCGCTGACTAACAACACAAGCAGCACACAGGAAACATGTAGGAAAGGAATTCCCCCAAACCAATATGGGAAGGAACCATACACTAGGAAACAAACACAGGGAAACTGAGTAGAAATCAAAGGATAAGGCAATTCACTCACACAGTCAATTATACACAGAGGGAGGATTGGTGAACACAGAAGGGAAAACACACAAACCAACTCGTTCACCCAAACCTCCCAAAAACCAACCACGGAACTTCCTCTATCCAAGATAACCACCTACTCCTCCTGCTAAGGCCTAGCTCTGTAAAAGCGACACTCAGCACAGAACCATGGGAGGCATGGGTTTAAATACCGAGTAGAGACCACTCCTCCCAGGTGCAAATGGGAGGACAGACTAATCAACCAGGAAAGAAAGCAATGAACCTAAATACTCCTAACAGGATCCTCCCCTCAAGGAGAAGACTCCGGATTCTCTAGGAGCATCCTTCTTCGGGAACTCCTTGTGGAATTTCTCCACGAGTCTGGGGGCTGACATATCCGACTCCAGAACCCAAGAATTATCCTCAGGACCGTATCCCTTCCATGCCACCAGATACCGTAGCTTCCCCCGAACATATTTGCTATCCAGAACTCGGGATATCTCATACTCCCCGGACTCAGAAACTGGTGGAACCTTAACAGGAGACGTTCCCTTCTTGGCCTTCTTTAACAAGGAGACATGGAACACCCGGTTTATCTTCCACCTTTTAGGTAGTTGCAGCTGCGCCGCCACTTCATTTACCATCTTGATGATCTTAAAAGGACCCACAAACCTGGGACCCAGCTTCTTGCAAGGAACCTTCAACCTGATATTCTTGGTGGACAACCAAACCATCTCACCAGGGAAGAACTGCAACTCTCCTCTCTTCCGATCCGCCTGGACCTTAGCCTGGTGCGACGCCCGCACCAGATTCTCTCGGATACGGGACCATACCCCTTGCAGCTTTTTAGAAAATAGCTCCTCCTCCGGAACTGGGGAAGAAATGGAAGAAAATACTCCGAAAACAGGATGTCTACCACCGGAGCAAAAAAAAGGTGTGGTACCTGTGGCATTGGAATCATGGTTGTTTAGGGAAAATTCTGCCAGGGGGAGAAAGGCAGCCCAATTATTCTGGTTCTCTCGAACAAAACACCTCAAAAACTGTTCCACATCCTGATTCTTCCTCTCTGTTTGTCCGTTAGACTCTGGGTGAAACCCGGAGGAAAACGACAGTGTAACTCCCAACCTGCTGCAAAAAGCCCGCCAGAATTTAGCCACAAATTGCGGTCCCCTGTCCGAAACGATATCCTCAGGAAGACCATGCAACCTTACAATTTCTTTAATAAACGCCTCAGATAGTGTCTTGGCACATGGCAGCCTGGAAAACGGGATCAAATGGCACATTTTCGTGAAGCGGTCAACGACTACCCAAATGACCGTGAAACCCTTAGACACCGGAAGGCCCGTGATGAAATCCATAGACAGATGAGTCCAAGGTGCCTTAGGAGGTTCCAATGGATGTAGAAGACCGTGGGGACGGGTATGCGACGCCTTGGCTCTTGCACAGACCGAACAATTTTGAACAAACTGTAAGACATCCTTACTCCACCCTGGCCACCAAAAATTCCTAGACACCAATCTCATGGTCTCTGAAACCCCCGGGTGACCAGCAAGAACCGACTCGTGACACTCCCTCAGGAGACTTTGTCGGAGAGTAGTTGGAACAAAAAGCTTGTTTCTAGGTATCTTGGAAGGTGCAGCGTGTTGCGCTTCGATCAAGGCCTTCTCCAATTTCGCGCCCAATACTGCTACCACCACTCCATCCCCAAGAATAGTGGCAGGCGCCTCTCGTTCCTCCTCAGTCGACATATACCGGGATAAAGCATCAGCCTTAACATTCTTTGAACCCGGCACATAAGTCACGGTAAAATGGAACCGCGCAAAAAATAGAGCCCATCTGGCCTGCCGTGCATTTAATCTCTTCGCCGACCCAAGATAAACCAAATTCTTGTGGTCAGTAAATACCTGGACTGGCCTTCTGGCCCCCTCCAGGAAATGACGCCAATGTTCGAACGCTAGTTTTATTGCCAGTAGTTCCCGGTCTCCGATGTCATAATTCCGTTCAGAGGCAGAGAATTTCTTAGAAAAGAAGGCACAGGGATGCGTACCCTCCTCGAACTCCTGAGAAAGTACTGCTCCCACCCCCACCGAGGAGGCATCCACCTCCACTCGGAAGGCCAACCTCTCATCCGGCTGTCTCAAAATGGGAGCGGACGAGAATCGCTTCTTCAGTTCTTCAAACGCAGCTAGCGCCTCTGGCGACCACTTAGCACAGTCAGCCCCCTTCTTAGTCAAGTCCGAGATAGGTTTCACAACCTCAGAAAATCCCTTGATAAACTGGCGATAATAGTTGGAGAACCCCAAGAACCGTTGGACCGCCTTTAGGTTCTCGGGTCGCGGCCACTCCAAGACTGCCCTGACCTTCTCAGGGTCCATCTCAAACCCCTTGTCCGATAGGATATAGCCAAGGAAACATAATTTATTGACCGCGAACACACATTTCTCCAGCTTAGCACTTAATTGGTTAACCCTCAGGAGATCTAAAACCTCTCTCACTCTCTCCCAATGAGTCTCCAAATCCGGGGTGTAAATGAGTATATCGTCCAGATAGACCACAACCCCCCTCCCTATGACGGCACTTAGTACATCATTAATAAAATTCTGAAAAAACGCAGGCGCATTGGTTAGACCAAAAGGCATCACAAGATTCTCAAAGTGTCCTAGGGGTGTGTTAAACGCTGTTTTCCACTCATCCCCCTTCTTGATTCTCAGCAAGTTATATGCCCCACGTAAATCTATTTTACTAAACCAGCGGGCTCCCGTAATCTGGCTGAATAGATCCGAGATCAACGGAATGGGATAGGGATTCCGCACCGTGATTTTGTTAATCTCCCTAAAATCCAAACAAGGGCGCAACCCTCCATCTTTCTTCTTTACAAAGAAAAACCCCACTGCTACTGGGGACTTAGATGGGCGAATATGCCCCACCTCTAGACTCCCCTCAATATACTCTTTGAGCGCCTCCCTCTCCGGAATAGTGAGATTGTACAACCTTGTCTTGGGTAGCACTGCATTTGGTATGAATTTAATCGAGCAATCATAGGTGCGATGTGGTGGTAATGTCTTGGCTGCCCTTTCCTCAAAGACCTCCCTAAACTCACATATTTCTTGAGGCAAATTGTCTATAGACAAAGACATAACGGATATGGGCAGACATCGACCATTACACCCCTGCCCCCAAGAAACTACTGACTCGGTCTCCCAGTTGATAATAGGGTTATGCTGCTTCAGCCAGGGCCACCCCAACACTACTTGTGCTGGTAATTTAGACAACAAGAACAAGTCAATCTCTTCCCGGTGGCCACCCACAACAAACTCCAGACCCTCCACCTGTTTGGAGATGACAGCTTGCTGTAGAGGGGTCTTATCAATAGCCCACACCGGTATCTGAGACTTCAAGACCAAAGGACTCACCCTTAATTGCTCACAAAACTCTGAGTCAATAAGGTTGACTGCCGAACCACAATCAACCAAAATCCGGCACTTCTGCCCATTTACCCATCCTTCAAGGGTCAACCCGGCAGTCTGAGTACAGGAAATATGCACACCTCCCTCCTTAGTAGGTTTTCTCCCTTTACCCTCAATAGACCTGGGGTTATTACTCTCCTTGGCGAACCATTCTCTGGAGGGGCATACCCTTGCTACATGTCCCATCCCTCCACACACAAAACAGCGTACTGTGCGGGACCCTTCACTCTTGGGTCTAGCACTTCGCACAGTGGCCCCAATCTGCATGGGTTGGTCCCCCGGGTCCTCTCTAAAAACAGAGAATTGAGGAGGGTTAAGCCCCCCAGGACTCTTGTCTCCACGCTCCCGGAGGCGCCGTCCAACTCTAATTGCCAGCTGCATGGCCTCATCTAGATCTCCCGGAACAGGGTGAGAAACTAGATGGTCTTTAACCTGGTCTGAGAGCCCTGTCTCAAACTGACTAAGTAGAGCGGGGTCATTCCAGTGTACTTCTGCTGCCCACCTACGAAACTCTGTGCAATATTTCTCTATAGCGTGATCCCCTTGCACCACACGTCGTAGGTTATACTCAGCCGTGCGTACCCTGTCTGGGTCGTCATACAGTAACCCCATTGTGGAGAAAAACGCCTCTACAGTTAGTAAGCAAGCTGAGTCGGCTGGTAACGAATGTGCCCAGATGAGGGGATCATCTCTCAATAAAGTAATAATAATCCCAACTCTCTGTACCTCAGAACCGGAGGAAAACGGCCGTAGCCGGAAATACAAAAGACAGTCCTTTTGAAATCGGAAAAAATCTGACCTCTTACCTCGGAAGGGTTCAGGTAAGCTGACTTTTGGCTCCAGAGGCCGACCCACAGGGGCGCTACTCACCTGCCTCTGTATGCCCTCCACCTGAGAGGCTGTGTGTTGAGCCAACTGCTGTACTTGAGATACGCCAGAAGCTTGGATGGCATCCATTCGTAGCTTGATCCCCTCCATCTCAGTGGAGATCTGCTGCACCGCCTGGTACAACTGTTTCAGGTCCGTCATAATACAAACGAACCTTTTTTTTTTTTTTTTTACCGGCTGAGTGTACTGTTATGTCAGTCCTGGTAGCTGCAACGGGGCTAAGGGATAGCAGTAGGGAATCTCGCCCTGCACTACTCCCACTAGCTAACCCGGTCCCTGCCTCACGGGTGTAGGTCGGCTGTTCTCAGGCTAAGCCTGACCCCGACAGCTCCTCTCTCACTGACACCGTAGGCCTAGAGGGAAGGGGGAGAAGGAATGCCCTATAAGATCTCTAGGGACTGGAGATTAAAGGGGGTCACCCCTAACGAACAAGTGAAGCTGCTACTGACAGGGACTGACAAGGGTGTGCGCTGACTAACAACACAAGCAGCACACAGGAAACATGTAGGAAAGGAATTCCCCCAAACCAATATGGGAAGGAACCATACACTAGGAAACAAACACAGGGAAACTGAGTAGAAATCAAAGGATAAGGCAATTCACTCACACAGTCAATTATACACAGAGGGAGGATTGGTGAACACAGAAGGGAAAACACACAAACCAACTCGTTCACCCAAACCTCCCAAAAACCAACCACGGAACTTCCTCTATCCAAGATAACCACCTACTCCTCCTGCTAAGGCCTAGCTCTGTAAAAGCGACACTCAGCACAGAACCATGGGAGGCATGGGTTTAAATACCGAGTAGAGACCACTCCTCCCAGGTGCAAATGGGAGGACAGACTAATCAACCAGGAAAGAAAGCAATGAACCTAAATACTCCTAACAAAAAGGGGAGAGGGATCAGGGTAGGCCAGAAACCAGAAGCCATTCCAGGGAAGCGGGAACAGTCAGGTGAGATTCAACTGACCATATCTCTATGATCCTGGGTACCCTGAAAGAGATGCAAGGTGTCCAGACATTGATGAAAGCCCCATGCACGTCCCAAAGAGACATGGTGAGATCCTCCACCCTATGAATCCAATGGAGGAGGGAAGGTGCACTTTGTGACTTCCAGAGCGCAGGAATGCATGTTTTGGTGGCATTAACCATGTGCCGTAAAGAGGATTTATGGTCAGCGTGGAGGGAGGAGTCCAAGAGGTGGAGTAGGAAGAAAGCTGGAGTGCAGGTAGAGGTAACCTGTAAAATTTTACTAATCACCCGATGGACTCTCTTTTAAAAATCAAGTGAATATAATCTACTGAAAAGTAGTAACAGCTGACACATGATGACTATCACATGTTACTTGTGTCACACCACTTATCCATTATGGAATATGTATTATATATGTTTTAAAAGCAAATGTCCCTGCACATACTATTATGCCCCATAGTGGCTCCTGCACACAGTATCATGCCCTATAGGGGCCCCTGCACACAGCATTATTCCACATAATGACTATGGGGAATAATACTGTGTGCAGGGGCCACTGTGGGGCATAATACTGTGTACAGGGGCCACTATGGGGCATAATACTGTGCACAGGGGCCACTCTGGGGCATAATACTGTGAAAAGGGGCCACTCTGGGGCATTATACTATGTGCAGGGGCCACTATGGGACATAATACTGTGCACAGGGGCCACTATGGGGCATAATATTGTGTGCATGGGCCACTATGGAACATAATACTGTGTGCAGGGGCCACTATGGGGCATAATACTGTGAGCAAGGGCCCCTATAGGGCATAATACTGTGTGCAGGGGCCACTGTGGGGCATAATACTGCATTCAAGGGCTACTATGGGGCATGATAGTGTGTACAGGGGCCACTATGGGGCATAATACTGTGCACAGGGGCCACTCTGAGGCATAATACTATGTGCAGGGGCCACTATGGGACATAATACTGTGCACAGGGGCCACTATGGGGCATAATATTGTGTGCAGGGGCCACTATGGAACATAATACTGTGTGCAGGGGCCACTATGGAACATAATACTGTGTGCAGGGGCCACTATGGGGCATAATACTGTATGCAGGAATGGGGGGGGGCCATGTCAAAAGTTCGCCACTGGGCCCCACCATTCCTAGTTACCTCACTGGGCAGATTGCTACAACAGCGGACACATGCAGACCCCAATAACTATATAATAGGGTTTGTTGTGTGTCTGTTCTTTTAAACTGAAACCATTGAATGAAAAAGTTGGACTTGCAGTACTTCTTCGACTGGTGGCAGAGACACCAACGCAAATGTGAATGTAGTCTTAGGTGGACAAAAAATAAAATACTTGTATCTTCTCCAATTTAATTTGCATGCCAAAATCTGTTTTCTGTACTTTAGATTTTGATGTACAGGGTGGGCCATAAGTATGGATACCCCCAGATAACATGGAAGTGGTTGCTGATATCACCTTACCGTTTGTGGCATATCAGTACATGGGAGGGAGGAAACATTTGAGACCGGGTGATGCCCATGGCGGCCATCTGCAAAGCTGCCATTTTGGATTTTTAATAGGAAGGGGGCCAAATGTTTTCCCCCTCCCATGTACTAATATGCCACAAACGGTAAGGTGATATCAGCAACAACTTCCATTTTATCTGGGTGTATCCATACTTATGGCCCACCCTGCACTTGTACATTTTGATTATTTTTGTGTTACTTACGCATGCATATAAAAATTTAAAAAATAAAACCACTTAAGATTTTTGGTCATTATTCTGAATGTTAAAAGCATTAAAAAATGTGCCTGTGAACAAAGCCTTCTCGTTGTAGTAAAATAACGGAGTATAACCAACCAATTTGTTGGTGATGATAGACAGACTGACCATTTTAGCATTTATATCGTGTTATTGGAAAGATTAAGTTGTGGGACACAACAATGGGAACCGACTTCATTAAAATGGATTTTCTTCTTACAGCGCTAGGAAAAGGCCCGGATTTAAGGGCTTGACCATTATCTGCTCATCTCAGATGACTATCAGCCAATGCTCAGCATTACAATTTGTAGGTCATCTCATCCCAAAGCAATTAAGTGACCGGCTGTTTTTTTTTTTTTTTTGCCAAACTACTGTGTAATTTGGTTCAATCACAAGCAATTAGCAGATTTCAGGATCCAGCAAATGATGATGAAGATGATGATGATATGGAGAATGGGGGGGGGGGGGGAGTGGAAATAACAATTAGCCTTTCACCTCTGAGATCACGTTACAGATATGGACTGATGGAAAAAGATCACATAGTAACACAGGCGTCTGTAGAACAGAGCAAGGTTTAGTTTAAGGAAATAATGACGGTGCCAATCAAGTGTTAAAACATATTTCTCTCCCTATGCTCTTTAATAGTATTGAGCATATGGGTACATAGGGTGTCCTTTTTTTTTTTTTGCTAGGCCGAATGTTTTTAGTTATACCATGTCTATTGCGTTGATCACTTTTTAATTAAATTTTTTAGCACAGGCGAAATGACAAAAAAAAATTGTGGTTTGGGGACCTTTGATTTTTTTCCCCCCGCTATGGCATTCACTGTCAGGGAAAAATATTTTTATGGGTTTGTAGCCAACGTTTTCAGACACAGGGATACCTAATGTGTATGTGTTCACAGTAATTTTTTAGTTTTAGGGTGCGTTCACACGATGTAAAATGGAGCGTGATCTGGCATGTATACAGCGTGTCAGAGTTTGAGCACTCAAAAAGATCCCATTGATTTCAATGGGAGTTACGAGCGTATACGCCACGTTATTTTGCGCCCGTAATTTTGCATCGTGTGAGCGCACCCCAATATGTATTTTAGGGAAAGGAGGGTGATCTGAACTTTTAGGTTTTTTTTATATTTAATTTTTTTTAAATTTTATTAGATCCCCCACAAGGGTTGCAGGTCCCATAAGACCAGTCTCAATAGTAATATACCTATGATAAGCCCGGGAGCCTTCATAAGGCTGTCATAGGAAGAGGTCGGCTCCTCCAAACTTGCTGCGTGGGAAGGGCTATCATTACCGGTTGGATTCAACAAAGGGAGACCCATATTGAAAAGAGTAAGAGTGGAGACCCCATTGAGATAGAGATACTGCTCAGCAATATGTTACTTTTAGAAATGATAACCACTAGGGTTGAGCCGATCTTGAGATTTCAGGACCAATTTTTAAATCCGATTTCCGATCATTTTCCATCCGATCCCGATCGTGAGATTTACTGGATCACCGATTGGAATCCAATCTTTTCCGATCCCGATCGCACAACCCTAATAACTACATACTGTACCCAATGGCTATTATTTATACATGCTAAAACATGATTTCTAGCCACATTAGATCGCTAGGAATGGAACCATACCCTTATATCTGATACATCTGTAGATATAAAAGAATAATCTAACACACTGGTGGTAACTGATATAGTTATCCATCAGTGGCCCCCCCACATTTTTATATCAGATGGACCTACTAGTAATACGGGGACATATACCAAACTATTAGTTGTACATATATTTAGTAGTATCACTATAAGGGGACACAGAGGGATAACCACAAGGCGGAGCGGTTAACCCTCAGCTCTGTTCGAAATGAAGCATGTATAAGATGTGCTATCATTCAAACCCATTGGTTTAAGACTTTTAAGTCTAAATATCCACTCCACCTCTTTTTGTAAGATCCTACGGTCAATGTCACTCCGTTGCATAGTGGTACGTACTTTTTCATTTCCCTGAAACACAAGGGAATTGGAATCGCCTCCATGACACTCCCAAACATGACGGCTGAGGTGTTTGTCCTCATTCCTTCTGATGTTAGCAATATGGCTGTGCATGGCAAAATGGCTCCTTATGGTATTCTGAAAATACCCCACAGCTCCACATCCCTTGCCATGGGGTATGGAGCTATAAAGTGCCTCAACATCCAGTGTAGCAATATAAGTCACCTTCGGGAAGCTAGCATCTTCTAGATTTCTCAAGATGTCTATTGTGTCACATATATATGATGCAAAGCTGTGACGGATGGTCTAAGAATTATATCGATGTATATGCTAGCTTCCATAGATAGACTATCTATGCGAGAGTCAATTGGCCTGACTTTAAGATAATCAACCCCTTTATGTATTTTGGGCAGAAAATAGAAAGTGGGGACTATAGGTTTTATCACCCTATCTAGAATATTACAAAACTCTCCAGGATCCAATATGATTCGGGCCATAATAAGATTTCAAGGCACATACCATTGTATCTCTCAAAGTCCATAAGGATGATGTTACCTCACCTTGTGAGAAGGCTTTATCGCAATGAAGGTATTCTCCTCAAGACTCAAGTGCCCCCCTTTCAATTCCTCCTGCTATTGTGAGATCCATCATCCAACACAGTGGTGATACATTTGCCACATATTTAAAGGGATCCTATCATTAAAATGCAATTTTTTGTGACTAGCACGTAGGAATAGCCTTAAGAAAGGCTAATCTTCTCCTACCTTTAGATGTCTTCTCCGTGCCGCCGTTCGGTAGAAATCCCGATTTTCTTCAGTATGCAAATGAGTTCTCTCGCAGCAGTGGGGGCAGTCCCCAGTGCTCAAACAGCACTGGGGGCTTCCCCAATGCTGCGAGAGAACTCTCCAGTGACGCCTCCATCTTCTTCTGGAACGGCCTCTTCACGCGTCTTCTTCCGGCACTGGAGTGAAATTTCTACGCATGCGCAAGTCGGCTCTTCTGTCGGGCCTTGGGAAGAGCCAACTGCTCATGCCCATCTATTGTAAGTGGCCATTTTCTTGTGGTAAGTGGGGGTAAGTGTGGTAAGTGGCCACAAGAAAATACTAAAGGTAGGAGAAGAATAGCCTTTCTTAAGGCTATTCCTAAGTTGCATTTTAATAATAGGATCCCTTTAAGTATACCTATATTACTGTATTATATCTGTACACCCCTACACAAATGGACAGCACCAAGGAATTAAACAATAATTAAATTTTTTACCTATCACAATACAACCTTCATTTATCAAGATCACCATAAGAAATTGTTAGCTGTGAGTGGTTGATATGGGTAAGAAAAACAGTTTACCTTTTACTTTTATGATTTGGCCCCCATTGTATCTATTGTATAAAAAATGATAACCATAGTCCTGAAATTCCACAATTTACAACTCAAGAAGCCATAAACAAGGCAGAACAGAAGCAGAAATGGAAGCAACAATTTTGTGGTGGGGAGTCCCAAACTTATATCAACCAACTATAAGAAAGTTATTCTTGGCCTGGGATTCCTAATTGGAATTCTTTACGCTCTCTGAAGCAAAATCTTTCATGTCAGAGTAATATCACATTAATAAAAGCAATGCAGTAATAACACATGACAGGTAAGAACAAATTGTTAATGGTTGGCAGATATGTAACCACTTCAGAGGATTCATTGGACCAAAAACTTTTGTATTCACATTTTTACTACAGTATACAGTATATTATGTAAGTGTTTGGCCCTTTACTGCCTAGAGTTGCACTATTAAAGAGGACCTTTCATGTCCTCCTGCACATGCGATTTTATATACCGCTAGAAAGCGCACTATTGGTTTCTCCGTTCTGTGC
The DNA here is from genome assembly GCF_031893055.1 of Leptodactylus fuscus. Lineage (NCBI taxonomy): Eukaryota > Metazoa > Chordata > Amphibia > Anura > Leptodactylidae > Leptodactylus > Leptodactylus fuscus. Next base: position 199,256,835 of record NC_134269.1, on the reverse strand, counting down.
CCTGGGGTTGGGGATATCGGAGCGATATTGTGGAATAGCATTATTTTGATGTCAATGGATTTCCACAAAAGTTCCAAAGTAGGGGAAAAATCCAAAATGCCAAGTGACACTTTATTTTTTAATGAGCTCGGTATGGCAGTATTCATTTACATACAGTAAACTGCTGTCAGATCTAAGAGTATTTAGTAGAGATGAGCGAACACTAAAATGTCCGAGGTTCGAAATCTGATTCGAACAGCCGCACACTGTTCGACTGTTCGAACGGATTTCGAACCCCATTATAGTCTATGGGGGGAAATGCTCGTTTCAGGGGTACGCAACATTTGATAAAATTATACTTACCAAGTCCACGAGTGACGGTCGGGTTGGATTCTCCTTGAAGTCTTCTCCCGGCGCAGCGCCCCCGTGGCGTCTTCCGGCTGGAATTCACTCTGCCTAGGCATCGAGGCCTAGGCAGAGCCGACTGCACACGCGCAGTCGGCTCTGCCTGGCCCGACGCCTGAGCAGAGCCGACTGAGCATGCGAGGGCATGCCCGCGCATGCGCAGTCGGCTCTGCCTAGGCCGGATGCCTAGGCAGAGTGAATTCCAGCCAGAAGACGCCACGGGGACACTGCTCGGAGAAGACTTCTAAAGGTAAGAGAAGAACCAGCGTTGATTGGCAGAATGTATAGCATTCTGCCAATCAACGCTGGTTCTACATCGAACCTTAAACTTCGAACAGCTAGTAGTGTTCGATCGAGTACGAGTATTTTGAATACCGTAGTATTCGATCAAACACCTACTCGATCAAACACTACTCGCTCATCTCTAGTATTTAGTGCTTAGTTAAGATATCAGTATATATTTATGACAATTTCATAACTTTGTGACATCAGAGGGTCATCCATGACACACCCAACTCAGTCCCACATGGAAGGAAATGTTGGGTGCATTAAGTATTATTTCCGTGCGAGGTCCTAGGGTCAATCTGTTTTCTTCTCCAACTACTGATTACATTGAGAAAGCAATAGTCCAATGGACTTCTCTGGGACCGCTGAACACACCATTATTCCTGCCAGGTTGTTGTGGAAATATCTCTGGTCCAAAAGTGAACCAAGACCTCTTTCTCAATGTTCTGTTATAGCACAAAATCAGTTTTCGGCTTTACACAGTCCTTTGTGAATTAATCTACCTTTGGCAGACCTTTTTTTTCTCCAAACGCCATGATTACATGAAACCTATATAATAAAAATGTATTTTCTTTTTGTAAAAAATAAGAAACAAAGTCTTTGCTCTTTTAAAGAGTCCCAATATATGACAATAGTACTAACCACAGCAAAGGCAGCCATAGACACTGGTCAACCAGTCATCTCACCCAGCTTCCTCATATACTATACATGAAAGTTTGTGCACCCCAGTGGGATGCCTTCCATGTGAGTTTACTAATCAATAAATCTATTATGTCCATCATTTGATGGTTGAGAGGGCCTAGGGCTCCTTCTCTCATCCAACTACCCCTCCGTTTAGGACAGGTAATTGGTTGAAGCCTCCTCTAATCTGACTCCCTTTTTTGCTAATTTGGCAGACCCCGTGCAGGCAACATCCATTCCCAATCCTTTGTTTCCTCAATATCTGCCTAAGGATTACCACCCCATACATGTACAGTAGGTTTAGCTTTCATTTATCATGTACAACTGGCTATACATCAACAACAGACAAGGCTCTTCCATTGTAACAATTACTAGATCTATTACTATCTCAGTTTGGGTGGGATCAAGGACAGAGTAGTGGTATATGGCAGCAGGGGTGAACCTAGCTTTTATGCCGCCTGAGGTGGACGACAGGGGGGTGGAGCGGACGGGGTGGCATTAGCAGGCAGAGAGCAGGCAGGGAGAGGACCTGCTCTCTGCCTGAGCGTGAGGGGAGGCCGGTGGAGCAGCGCTGAGTCCACAGGGCATCCCCAACCCACCGCTCGCTTCCCGTGCCGGGCTGCCGAGATGGTGATGCTAAGCCAGTCCAGGACAGCTTGTCCTGGACTGGCTTAGGTCAGCAAAAATGCTGCCCCCCCCCCGGGGGCCCAGGATAGTGCCGCCTGAAGTGGTTGCTTCAGGTTGCCTCATGGGAGGTGCCGCGCTGTATGGCAGTAGAATCTCAATAAAAGAGACCTCTGACACTACAAGTCTATGGACGAGTACTGTTCGAAGGGGCGTTCCTCACAGCCAAGTTAGACGACGCCCTTCTGATGGTGGGCAGAGATCGTGCCGAAACTAACGGCACCAAAATCTCCAACCTTGGGGCACAGAATGGGAAAGCTGACAGTGCAGTGAATTCAGCACACTGTCTGCTATACAGTTAGGGCCAGAAATATTTGGACAATGACACAATTTTCGCGAGTTGGGCTCTGCATGCCACCACATTGGTTTTGAAATGAAACCTCTACAACAGAATTCAAGTGCAGATTGTAACGTTTAATTTGAAGGGTTGAACAAAAATATCTGATAGAAAATGTAGGAATTGTACACATTTCTTTACAAACACTCCACATTTTAGGAGCTCAAAAGTAATTGGACAAATAAACATAACCCAAACAAAATATTTTTTTTTCAATATTTTGTTGCGAATCCTTTGGAGGCAATCACTGCCTTAAGTCTGGAACCCATGGACATCACCAAACGCTGGGTTTCCTCCTTCTTAATGCTTTGCCAGGCCTTTACAGCCGCAGCCTTCAGGTCTTGCTTGTTTGTGGGTCTTTCCGCCTTAAGTCTGGACTTGAGCAAGTGAAATGCATGCTCAATTGGGTTAAGATCTGGTGATTGACTTGGCCATTGCAGAATGTTCCACTTTTTTGCACTCATGAACTCCTGGGTAGCTTTGGCTGTATGCTTGGGGTCATTGTCCATCTGTACTATGAAGCGCCGTCCGATCAACTTGGCAGCATTTGGCTGAATCTGGGCTGAAAGTATATCCCGGTACACTTCAGAATTCATCCGGCTACTCTTGTCTGCTGTTATGTCATCAATAAACACAAGTAACCCAGTGCCATTGAAAGCCATGCATGCCCATGCCATCACGTTGCCTCCACCATGTTTTACAGAGGATGTGGTGTGCCTTGGATCATGTGCCGTTCCCTTTCTTCTCCAAACTTTTTTCTTCCCATCATTCTGGTACAGGTTGATCTTTGTCTCATCTGTCCATAGAATACTTTTCCAGAACTGAGCTGGCTTCTTGAGGTGTTTTTCAGCAAATGTAACTCTGGCCTGTCTATTTTTGGAATTGATGAATGGTTTGCATCTAGATGTGAACCCTTTGTATTTACTTTCATGGAGTCTTCTCTTTACTGTTGACTTAGAGACAGATACACCTACTTCACTGAGAGTGTTCTGGACTTCAGTTGATGTTGTGAACGGGTTCTTCTTGACCAAAGAAAGTATGCGGCGATCATCCACCACTGTTGTCATCCGTGGATGCCCAGGCCTTTTTGAGTTCCCAAGCTCACCAGTCAATTCCTTTTTTCTTAGAATGTACCCGACTGTTGATTTTGCTACTCCAAGCATGTCTGCTATCTCTCTGATGGATTTTTTCTTTTTTTTCAGCCTCAGGATGTTCTGCTTCACCTCAATTCAGAGTTCCTTTGACTGCATGTTGTCTGGTCACAGCAACAGCTTCCAAATGCAAAACCACACACCTGGAATCAACCCCAGACCTTTTAACTACTTCATTGATTACAGGTTTACGAGGGAGACGCCTTCATAGTTAATTGCAGCCCTTAGAGTCCATTGTCCAATTACTTTTGGTCCCTTGAAAAAGAGGAGGCTATGCATTACAGAGCTATGATTCCTAAACCCTTTCTCCGATTTGGATGTGGAAACTCCTAATATTGCAGCTGAGAGTGTGCACTTTCAGCCCATATTATATATATAATTGTATTTCTGAACATGTTTTAGTAAACAGCTAAAATAACAAAACTTGTGTCACTATCCAAATACTTCTGGCCCTAACTGTATATAACACCGCATCTACAGGAGGACATGGAAGGTCTTCTTCAAGGCTCCTCATAGACTGCGGTAGAAACACAGCAAGTTTTTTTTACAGCAAGGAAAACGCTGCTTCCATTATACCTATACACATAACGCCATAATTTCCATAGGTATGACTGACATGTTGTAATTTACAAAAAAGCTCATGTTTTTGAGAAAATACTTGATGCCAGGTGACGTGGCTGGGTGAGTAGATGGATCGATCGCTTGTATAGTTGTATACCATCAGTAGCCTCTCCTGCAGTGGACCTATCTTCTTCCAGCCATGTCTTGTATACAGTGCGGATATCGGAAGCGTTGAACTGGCTCCCCCCCCCCCAACAGATATTTATGGCCTATCCTAAGGGTGGACCATAAAATTCTAAATCCTGGACAAATCCTTTAAGCTGTCATCCAGCTACACAGATAGAAAAAATAAAACAGATATCACTTTTAAAATCTAAATAACATTTGCCACTTTGGTTTGTGGGTTAAAAAAAATCTAAGGGCCTATCTGACAAACATTATAATGATAAACTATACAGAGGTAGAAACATTTCTGTTGACCTAATTCTGTGAATTTAATGTGTCGTTTGTGAACAACCACAAAAGACGTAAAAGACGGGTAAATGTTACATCATCCCGGGATGACTCATGACAAACATGTTTTTATAGACTTTGCTTACAAATAGATTTTTAATTACATTGTTTGGTCTTTAGTTAGTTGTTGTAGAGGGTAAGCAGGGTCTTGCCGGACAATGAGAATGTGAACTGTGATTTAACCTTTTCATGTCAAGGTATCATACTGGCGATATACAAGCATAGTAAGGCTTCGTTCACATCTGGGTTAGTATTCCGTCTGGGGGAGTCCGCATGGGGACCCCTCTAATGGAATACCGACCGCAATTGCAAGCGGTGTTCCAGTGAAAGCACATGGACCCCATAGACTATAATGGGGTCCGTGTGCTTGTCGCCAGATCTCCGCAGGGATCATGCGGACAGGAAAGCAGTTCACAATCTACTTTCCTGTCCGTATGATTCATGTGGGCAGCTCGCGGTTAGCACATGGACCCCATTATAGTCTATGGGGTCCGTGTGCTTTCACTGGCACACTGCTTGCAGTTGCATTCAGTATGCCATTTGGGGGGTCCCCATGTGGACTCCCCGAACAGATGTTGACGAAGGGAAACACTTTATACTCATCTTCTGCATGGTAACAGAGGTGTACTATAAATATTTTTTTTTATCTATATGATGTACTATATGACTCTTTCAGATCAGGAGCTCAGACTATTATCTGTTCACTCTTCTTGTGATATTAAAGGGATTCTATCATTATAATTCCCTTTTTTAACTAAATACACATAGGAATAGCCTTAAGAAAGATTATTCTTCTCTTACCTTTATTATTCTGATCCGCGCCGCCGTTCCTGAGAAATTTCTTCTTTCTTCCTTATGTAAATGAGTTTTGAGACAGCACTGGGGGCGTTCCCCTGTACTGTCTGAAAATTCTCCAGCAATGCCTCTGTCTTCTTCTCCGGACTGCCTCTTTTATCACAATCCCATTGCTTCTTAATCCAAAAGTGCCGACTGTGCATGTCCATCAGCCATTTTCCTGTGGCCTCTCCTGTTCAGCCACAGGAAAATGGCCAATGGACATTGCACTACTTGTGAGATTGGATGCAGTCGGCCAGTGGTGAACCTAGCCTCTCTGCTGCCTGAGGCGGACAATCAAAAGACACCCCTTCCCCCCACCTGGTCTGAATAACTGAATACCTGGGGGGGGGGGGAAGTGTGTTCATTTTTTGATTGTCTGCCTCAGTCAGCGGAGGGGGCGGGTGGTAGTGGTACATTACAGTGAATACAATGCAGTAATATTTTGTGCAGTAATACTTACAGGAGACGTCTTCCCACATTTCCCGTCTCTTCCCTTTGTTATATATATGCACAGTGGCCCCACAGCATAATAGAGGTTGCAGGGGCCACTGTGGGGCATAAAAGAGGTTGCAGGGGCCACAGTGGACCCTGCAACCTCTATTATGGCCCACAGTTACTCACCCAACTATTATGCCCCACAGTTGCCCACCTAACTCTTATGCCCCAAAGTGACCCACCCATTAACTATTATTGTACTCGGGGTCTTTTCAGATAATCGGAGACCCAGGGGAGGTGAGGGAACATAATAAACAGTGTTACTCACCTCTCGTGTATCCGATGTTAATCCAAGCAGGCTCTGGACTGGTATGGTAATGTCCCAGACGTCACACAGTTAAAGGCTGTTAGTCTAGCTACCCAATGTACCGCCATATTTAAACACCCAACATCTGCCGTACTATTGGATCGACAAGTTATTTTTTGATTGCACCATAAACATCAAGGGGGAGACTTATGAAGAATGACATCCAATGTGAGTCTTCATATCTCCTGCACCTTATTTATGAGGAGGCGCACACACTTCTTAGACCAGACATACCTCCCACTGGTCCATTCACACTTAAATCTATGTCGACTATGGTTTTGCAATATAACTTACCCTAGCTGCATGGCTTCAGAAATGGACTGAAAGCATTTATTCCTTTTCATTACCATCAGTTCAGATTTTTGCTGCGATCCGTGGTCTGGTTATTACACACAAATAATCTTGATATTTTCAAGCACAAAACATTCAATTCATCTTAAGTGGTTAATTACAACTTACCGTCTTTCTGAGACATACACATATTTATGACCTAATTGTCTGTATTAAAAATAATAATTACTAAGTTGTGTTTTGAGTAAATAGTAATTAGTAATTGTTCTTGTCCATAAAAATGAGCAAAGTTTAACGCTCTTGAAATTGATAAAGTCGGTGCTCTATGTGCAATACCTTAATATTAAACAGAATAATAATAGCAAAAAGATGGGACATTCTAAAATCACAATATCCGAGAAGTGCTGAAGTTTGTGTTTACAATCAGTGGCGTGAGTACCGCCATATCAGCAGTAGCGGCTGCCACAGGGCCAGAATATAATGATTGGAGGTCCAGGGGAGGTGAGAGAACATAAAAACCAGTGTTACTTACCTCTCCTGGTTACCAGTGTGAGTTCATTCTGTCTTTGGACCTCTGTAGTGACGTCAAGTGGGCTAGGCCAACATCATTGAAGAGAGCGAAAAACAGCAGGGAGTCACGTTGGAGCCCAGGAGAGGTGAGTTTATCATCTGTTTGTTGCTTACCCTGGGACTCAGATAATTATACTCCGGGATGTTATAATGTCTGGAGCAGGGGCGAACCTTCCCCTTTCACCGCCCGAGCTAACTGCAGAAAGGCGCCCCCCCCCCCCCCCCGGCCTGGAGGAGGGGGCGGAGCGTGGCGTGGCCGGGTGGATCGGGGCGTGGCCTGGTGGATCGGGGGCGTGGCCGAGTGAAGGGGCGGGGCTTAGCCCCGTTCGCTGGCAGAGAGTAGGCCCGGAGACTGCCTGCTCTCTGCCTTAGCGTGAGGGGAGGCTGCTGGAGCAGCGCTGCTCCAGTGGCCTCCCCAAACCACCGCTCCGTGATAAGCCAGTCCAGGACAGCATGTACTTACTGGCCCCCACACAGCGTTATACTGTGTGGGGGCCAGTAAAGGGGCGATATGCTGTGGGGGGCCCAAGTCAAAGTTCGCTTTGAGGCCTAGTCTATGTTACGTACGTCCCTGTTTATAATAAACATACATATTCTTAGAAAAGTATTAGATTAAACCCCTGTGTCCCAGTTTGGGGCATGACCTGCTTATAAGCCACTGGTACAAATCAAATCAAACAAGCTTTATTGGCACGTCCGAATGGATATTTGGCATTGCCAAAGCTAGTAAAGTGTGTGTGTGTGTGTGTGTGTGTGTGGGGGGAGTTGGAGTCGAGGGGGAGAGTATGGGGGGGCGGTGGGGGTACAAAGCTGAGATATGTCAACTACTACTACCAGGGCCACCATCAGGAATTTTGGGGCCCCATACAGCCTAAGTGTCTGGGGCCCCCCCCCCCCGCCATTTTAAAACTACCTTATTTTGCGACATACCCATTCTGTATTACATTTCCCTTTATTTAGCAGCATTACAAGGCTTAATCAGATTCTATTTGCAGGTAAAATCTACTATGTGTAGAGAGCCAACACCATTTATAAGAGCCCTCCTAATAAATCCTCAGGGCTTTTTCATGTTGCATTTTTGGCCTCCCTTGCCGGGATACGTTGGTAACCAGTCAGAATCAGCTGTCAACTTATCCCTGCACAAAGAACTGGCCATTAAAAAAAGGGGGCCTGCAGTTCTCCGTGCAGGGATAAGTGGGTAGCTGATTGTGACTGGTTACCAACGTATCCCGGCAAGGGAGGCCAAAAACGCAATGTGAACACTCCTTTAAAGTGAAAGTCCCACCCCCAAACAGGCTGCTATGTAGTAGCATAGCAGCCTACATCATTATTAATAAAAAGCACACATACCTTTGGAGGTATTGTGTGCTTTGTAGTTCTCCAGCTAAAAACTTATATATTATATATTATTGCCCCAGCTTCCTCTCCGCAGTGCCGCACACCCGATGCCCCAACAATCCCCCCCCCCCCGACCACCCTCTAACATCTTTCCATTGCCCCCAGTACCCATATCTCCCAACTTTTGAAGAACCAAAAGAGGGACAAAATGTGCGGCGCGCTTTGCGCGCCGTGGGAAATTTAGCCCCACCCACTGTTATGTTGACTCTGACAACTCATTAATTTTTCATGTGCCCGCACACTGTATAATCCTCCTACAGTCACCTGTAAACTATATGTCCCCCCTCCGTCTCTCCCCCAGCTTCATATACACCCTTCATCTGCCTCCAGATTCATGTCCCCTCCATCTCTGCCTCCAGATTCATGTCCCCTCCATCTCTGCCCCCAGATTCATGTCCCCCTTCCATCTCTGCCACCAGATTCATGTCCCCCCTCCATCTCTGCCCCCAGATTCATGTCCCCCCTCCATCTCTGCCCCCAGATTCATGTCCCCCTCCATCTCTGCCCCCAGATTCATGTCCCTCCATCTCTGCCCCCAGATTCATGTCCCCCCATCTCTGCCCCCAGATTCATGTCCCCCCAACTCTGCCCCCAGATTCATGTCCCCTCCATCTCTGCCCCCAGATTCATGTCCCCCCATCTCTGCCCCCAGATTCATGTCCCCCCATCTCTGCCCCCAGATTCATGTCCCCTCCATCTCTGCCCCCAGATTCATGTCTCCACAGCTCTGCCCCCAGATTCATGTCCCCCATCTCTGCCCCCAGATTCATGTCCCCACATCTCTGCCCCCAGATTCATGTGCCCCCCATCTCTGCCCCCAGATTCATGTCTACACAGCTCTGCCCCCAGATTCATGCCCCCCATCTCTGCCCCCAGATTCATGCCCCCCCATCTCTGCCCCCAGATTCATGTCCCCCCATCTCTGCCCCCAGATTCATGTCCCCCCCATCTCTGCCCCCAGATTCATGTCCCCTCCATCTCTGCCCCCAGATTCATGTCTCCACAGCTCTGCCCCCAGATTCATGTCTCCACAGCTCTGCCCCCAGATTCATGTCCCCCATCTCTGCCCCCAGATTCATGTCCCCACATCTCTGCCCCCAGATTCATGTGCCCCCCATCTCTGCCCCCAGATTCATGTCTCCACAGCTCTGCCCCCAGATTAATGTCCCCCATCTCTGCCCCCAGATTCATGCCCCTCCATCTCTGCCCCCAGATTCATGTCTCCACAGCTCTGCCCCCAGATTCATGTCCCCACATCTCTGCCCCCAGATTCATGTGCCCCCCATCTCTGCCCCCAGATTCATGTCTCCACAGCTCTGCCCCCAGATTCATGCCCCCCATCTCTGCCCCCAGATTCATGCCCCCCATCTCTGCCCCGAGATTCATGCCCCCCATCTCTGCCCCCAGATTCATGTCCCTCCATCTCTGCCCCCAGTGTCATGCCGTCCTCTCCTTCATCTGCCCCCAGTTTCACGTTCCACATTAGACTTACCTTCTCCTTGTTCCCCCGCTGCTCTCTTGGCGCCTCTCTCTCTTACTGGCGCACAGTTGTAGACGCGATGTGACGTCATCACATCGCGTCTACACTGCCGGGTAGCCGGCGGCAGCGCTGAAGCAAGGAGCTGACCTGTGTCAGCTCCTCTCTTCGCTGCTGCCGCCGGTCTCGCTGACACATATGCGGCTGAAGCGAGGAGCTGACCTGTGTCAGCTCCTCTCTTCGCTGCTGCCGCCGGTCTCGCTGACACATATGCGGCTGAAGCGAGGAGCTGACCTGTGTCAGCTCCTCGCTTCAGCCGCATATGTGTCAGCGAGAGAGGCGGCAGCAGCGAAGAGATCAGCTGACACAGGTCAGCTCCTCGCTTCAGCCGCGTATGTCTGCAACTCAGATCTGCGTCCTCTGGACGCAGATCTGAGTTGAAACAGCAGACATAGAATGACTGCTGCGGGCGCCAGGGGGCCGGCACACGGTGGCGGGCCAAAACCGGGCCCCCCCCCATTTTTAAATTTGGCCGGGCCCCTGACGCCAGTAGCAGTAGTACTGGCCTATCGGCGGCCCTGACTACTACTATGATGATAATAATAATAATAATTCATAATAATATAAACAAGTAACCACCATATAAACAAGGCCTACAATTATATGCATAAAATAAAACAAATGAAAAGACAAAAGAAGACCATAAGGCTGTGTTCACATTTCTCTTGTCCTTTCTGAACAAGGATCAGAAAAAGGGAACAAATCAAAACAGTTGCCCTTTTTCTTCTCTAGCATGTTCCCCTTATGCAAACTACATTTACAAGTGATTGATCGATGATGTAGAACTTCTTTTTTTCCCTTTAATGTAGATTGGGAGCCCCATATAGGGATCACAATGTACATTTTTTTTTTTGCATTTAAGAATGTCTTTGTAGAATGGGAGGAAGTCCATGCAAACACAGGGTGAACATACAAACTACTTGCAGATGTTGCTCCTAGTGGGATTTGAACCCAAGGCTCAAGTGCTGCAAGGCTTCAGTGCTAACCACTGAGCCACCATGATGCCCCCAGCAATGCAGAACTTCTGTCCACTACCTCAAACTGTTTGTTCTCCTTTGTCAACCTGTCTCCTCTTTCCCCTGCCTCATACTTATGATTGATAGGTTTATCCCTGTCAGTTCTTATAAGCAGAAGGCAGGGAGAGCAGTGTGAGGCTACATCTCATTGAATGGTGACTACATCTTGTATCTTCTAAATGCTATCCTCTGCAGCACTCTATCTATGAGGAGACATAGTAAGAAACAAGGACAGAACTGGTTGGAAAGGATTCTGAGGAAGGACCAACTTCCTGTTTACATAGAAAAGCAATCCCTGGACTAAATAGGAAACTGATATCACGACATTGCTTGTTCCTAGAGTGCTTCTTTACAAGTAACTCTTTTGCTTCCAGTAGGCAGAGCTTAGAGGGAGGAGTGACCAAAACTTGTGAAACATTCCCAATTTGCCTCTGTATAAGGCTTTGATCTTGTAATGTGAACACATTTGGCATATACAACACATGTCAGGAAAGCTCCTAGCTGCTAGCACATACACAAAACTTATCCATATGCTAAGAGATATTTTTGGCATATGCTGACCTAGCATGCACATGCATTTTTTGTAGAGACAAATGCAGTAAAAAACAACAAAAAAACATACCGCACAGTCTACATTTTTTTTAACCCATTCTAAAATAGAAAAAAAGGAGCACTTCCCTGTGTAGTATATCAACATTCAGGTGCAGCACACGACGTAAAATACTGCTTAGGGCAGGTTCACACCTGCACCCGGTCTCCGCGGCAAAACTGTTTTTTTTTTTTTTTTAACCGGACACAAAGTCCTGCATGTCCGACTTTGTGTGTTCAGTTAAAAAAAAAAGTTTTTGCCACTGACAAGCAGAAGACGCTCACAGGCGGTCACTTTGCAAACTCATTCAAGTGAATGGGTTCGTAAACTGACCGCCAGGTTTCCGTCCCCTGTCCAGTTTCTCGGGGCAGAAGATGGAAACCCGCCGGATTGGCTAAAGCGGAGACCGGGCGCAGGTGTGAACCCGTGGTAACCTGTACATTATGAAAGAAGGCATTTAGAACATGGCTGCATCCAGCTTTCTGATAGCCATGGGTGCCATATCTTGGTCCTATGCAGTACAACTTTCCCCCCACTTCCAGAAAGTGATCACTTGAAAAGGCAACTATCGATAGTCAACCAGGAACTTCAGGGGAAGAAAAATGTTTAAAAAATGGCACTTACTGCAAACTCTATCACTCAATGGGCCTTTAGTAATAAAATATAAAAATAATTAATAATAAGTAAAAAAAAAAAAAAAACATATTAAATGCTACGTGTTTCACATTTGTACTGAACACCATCTCAGGCAATGTGTTTGGTTTTTGTTTAACCATGAGAGTCAGTGGGAGGTGTAGACCACTGTGCGCCATATTCATTTAATCTGGTAGCATTCCTATGACAATGGACCTTAAGCTGCTGTCAGACAAAGACTCTAGTGGCGGCTTTACCTCCTCTGAGGACAAAAGAATGGGAATGTTGAAATGCGACATGCTCCACCTTTGTCCCCAGATATTTGACATGGAAATGGAAAGGGAAATATATAGGATGTTCTTATACTTTTAACTTCTGCTCAATCCACTCTTGGCTTTGGTTCAAAAAACCGCAACAAAATCTGTAACAAAAAAAGCTGCGTTTCCGCAACATGGGGCTTTAGCCTTACATGGAAAATACTGTGGGAATGTGTTCACAAATAGAAATTTTAATAGGTTATTTTTGTCAATTGCCAAAATTAAGTGAAAGAACTAAAGTGAGATGTAAGTCAAATCAATGATTTGTGTGACCTCCCTTTGCCTTCAAAGCAGTATCAATTCTTCTCGGTATACTAGACACAGTTTTTCAGGGAACTCGGCAGGGACAGTGACATAGCTAGGAACTTTTGACATGGGGCCTCCTCGCCCCGACTGACGCCCGCCGAAGACCCCAACCAACCCCCCCCCCCCGCATTCCTCTCTATTATTCCATATAGTGGCCTCTACACATTATTATGTCCTATAGTGGCCCCCGCACACAGTATTATGTCCTATAGTGGCCCCTAAACATACTATTACGCCCCATAGTGGACCCTGCTCCCGGTATTATGCCCCATAGTGGCCCCTGCACACAGTATTATTCTCCATAGTGGCCCTGCACACAGTATTATGCCCCATAGTGGCCCCAGAGTATAATAATTAGAGATCGAGAGGGGATACCAACATAAAAAAACACAGCAGACACGAAAAGAGCTATGACTAAGAGACCAAGTGGGTCTTGAAACGCGTCAGCAGCAGTCATGCAGCACTGACAGCGGTTTTTACGTGGTCTTTTTTTGTACTATTTGTTTTTCTAATCTTTTGTATGGAGTTTTGTATGGTTTTAAGGAACTGAATTAAAGAAGGAATTTTTTAAATACAACGGACTAGTGTTGCGGATTCATCTCTAAATGATTGCTATACGAGTACAACGTTGGCCTTAAAAGTCCCGAAGGCAGAGGATCGTGCACCTTGGTCAAGAGTAAAGGGTGAGCTAGTATTGACTACACGTTTTGTTTAAATAAAAAAAACACTGTTACTTACCTATGTCCGGCTCCACTGCAGTCCTCGGTGGTGTTGCCCATCTTTAATGATGTCCGGGACGTCACATGACCCGGGACGCAGGTCCCAGTCATGTGACATGAGGGAGCGTCCAGAAGTAGGCCCGAACCTCCGGAGAGGTAACTAACACATTTTTTTTTATGTTACCTTACCTCCCCTGGACCTGCAATCATTATACTCGGGGGTCTGAAAAGACCCCTGAGTATAATAATGATGTTTGTGGGGCCCATGGCGTCACTTACCGATCCCGGCCACTGCCAGGATCGGTAAGTAAATAGGGCCAGTTACCGGCTGCAGTAACTCCAGCTGGCTATTAAGGAAAAAAAAACGCAGGGGTAGCCCCCTAATGTCCCGGGCTCTGTGACAGCCGCTACCCCTTCTACCCCGGTAGTTACGCCACTGGGCAGGGAGGTTGTTCCAAACATCTTGTAGAACTAATCACAGAGCTTGTATAATTGTGTCCTGTCTCAAATCCTTCTTTCTCTTTATGTATTCCCAGACAGACTTAATGATGTCAGGGTCTGGGATCTATAAAAGTCATATCATCTCTTCCAAAGGGCGGCCACACCAATTATTGATCTGGTTTACATTTCTCTTCTGATCATTCACGTTGCATTTTGTTACTTGAAAATAAACTAATTTTGAAGGCCTTCTTACTATTCTTCACACCTGTCTAAACCTTTTGCACAATACTGTACACATAAGATCTATTTTATTACCTTGAGCAAACGCAAACGGAGTAATAATGGTCTCCTGAAAGAGCCCCTCAGATTTATATAGTGGTGTGAGGAAGCTACCTGATTGAATACATGACCTTAAATGCAAAGATTTCATGACTTGAAGACATATCAATTTATGGCCTGTCTCTGAAATTCTTTGCACATACCAGAACTTGAATCCAGAGGACCAGGTCATTGCTAGTTTGTGAAGAAATAGTAGCCTTATCTTGATAACCTGATAAGACGGTATCTGTTCAGCCAGAGCATTCAGAGGGCATATTGTTTATTACATGCACTCTCCTAGAGATGTGTAGAAGCCATGTTCTGATAAAAGTACCAAACATCAACTCAGTTAAAAGGTTATAAAACTGAGAAGAAACACTGACAATGCTCTTTACTCTGGCACCAGGATGGAGACATGCCAGGTACTTCTGCTTCAAATTAAGGTTTCCTTCCATTTCGACTCTGATTTACATGTTTGGAGGTACCATGAGGAGTCGTATCTAAGAAAGAGCATTCTAAGTAAGTCTTAGTAGAAATATTTCTGCACAGTTGACTATGTACAAGATGATGTATTAGTATATGTATAGTCACAGACATTCTGAATCCGCACAAAGCCTTACATTCACGTTGTCCGTCCGCTGGAATGTTTATACTAATGCTTATTCACCTCTGTACAAAGATTCAGTTACATTTTACTTGTTGTTAGGCTAAAGCTTTATGTGGATTATGGCAAATGGCTGGAGCTTACATCCTATTGTAGGTATACAATAGCTGTCGTCATTGTGGAACAGAAACGGCAGCAAATGGAACGACGAACAATGAGGAAGCATCACAAACCTCTTGTTAGCAGGGCTCATAGACGGGAGGCTTGAACTGAGCTGCTTTGCAAGTCCCTGGATAGCTGGTTGAGTGGGCACACCACTGTTCAGGCCTGGGGATAGCTATTGGTTCAGCACGGGGTGGGGTGGTTTTACCACATTCAAGTGGACCTTCAACTCACTATACTGTTACTACACTTTCTACCAATAAGTATTTGGACACCCATGCAAATGAAAACACAGTATCTGCGCTCGTGATGTATGTCACACCTTCTGCTGTTAAATAGGAAATAGCATTGTCATTAGTCGCATGCAAGACGTGCAGAGTTGTCCAATTTCGAGAAAAGGGTAATGGTGGGGACCACAGAAATGGTGGATCCTTAAAGGACATAGCAAGTGAACCGAATTACCCAAAATCACCAGTGGCCTATGTGATTACGAAAAGGAAGGTGAACGGTGCTTGTTGGAATGTGCCCCGAGTCGGCAGAGTTGTGCAACTGGGCAATAGAGACCGACGAGTGCTGGCAAGAGAAACCGCACCCAATCGATGGCTCACATGGAGTGTCACCAGGCATCCAGGGGTATTGTGTCGCTCAATACCATCCGTAAGGAAGCCTCTGCTGGGTTCTACCAACTATTGGATATGAACAAATGTTGGTTTTCTATTCTACCGCAGGTGTCCAAATAACAATTGGTAGACAGTGACAGACATTCATAATACACAGTGCAAGGAGCGTTGTGAGGGACTTGTACAGCTGCAACACCCACCAAGGTCAGAGGGTCATTCTGTGGTGTGTGGACACAAAAGATGGACATTATTATATCTGTGGGTAAAAGGGACCATTTTACTGTATATTGGGCATAGAGGAGCGATATACTGTGGGGGTCATAATGGGGCCATTTTATTGTGTGGGGGCATTAAGGTTGCCATTATACTGTTTTGCTTTAGACTCTCCTTCTGCTAACCCGCTGTTATCTACCATAGCAGCACTGTGAATGAGATTTCTACAAATTTCATCTATCTATTGCCACTAAAAGCTCTATGTTTTTAAACCACAACATATCAGCTGTTGCAGCCTTTACAATGCACAGACTGAAAGTTACAAAAGACCTACAGCAACGCACCCAATTGCAGATGTTTTTTTTGTTGTTGCAATGGCTTTTATAGGAACACACGCGTCTCCCCATGAGTTGTGCTGCAATTGGGCTCCACTGAGGCTCACATAAGCCCGCGGTCCCAGTCTGATATCCTGTCCACAATAAATCATGACATCGCTAATGTCCCACGTTGTGTAAGGCTGAGGCCCCACGTTGCGAAAACGCAGCTTTTTTTCTTGCAGATTTTGTTGTGGTTTTTTGAGCCAAAGCCACGATTAGCTACAAAAGGAATGGGAAATATCTATGAAGTTCTTATACTTCTACCTTTTGTTCAATCCACTCCTGGCTTTGGCTCAAAAAACTGCAACAAAATCTGCAATAAAAAAAGCTGCATTTCTGCAATGTGGAGCCTCAGCCTTAGGGTGAGTTCACAGGGAGTTAACGCACGCACGTATACACGTGTCAGAATGTGAGCGCTCAAAACAGATCCCATTCATTTCAATGTATCATTACGGGCATATAACCCGCATAATTTTGCCCGTATACGCCCGTAACGATACATTGAAATGAATGGGATCTGTTTTGAGCGCTCACATTCTGACACGTGTATACGTGTCAGAATGCGCGCGCGTTAACTCCGTGTAAACTCGCCCTTTAACTGCTTTTTTGTAACAGATTTTGTTGTGTTTTTTTGAGCCAAAGTGAAGAGTTGCTTAAAAAGGAATGGGGAGTAGAAAGGAAGTTCTTATATTTTCCCTTCTCCTAAACCCACTCAAAAAATCCCAGAAAAATTCAACAAAAAAAAAAAAAAAGAAGTTTTTCTTCAACACAGGGCCTGAGCCTTAGGATCACTTATTTTACAAGGGACATATAATATGAGACCAACTGAACATCTAATGTGTATGGAAACCTGCTGACTCTTCCCTGACTGCAGATGTGGATTAGACAAGGATCAGTAGGATTAAACAACTGACACTCGAAGTTGCGAGCGGCATGATCAGAACACAAGCACCTTTGGCCATTTGTAATGTTTATGGCCAATGATGACAATGTTTATGACAATGACGACAAACATTTGTAATGTTCTTTTCTCACGGGGACATAGCGCAAGGAGTGTTGTGAGATAGGGGAGTTAGTGACCACCATATGGAGGACATGGCCATAGAGACATTAAATCGTGCGGGACAGGATCATTTATACATTGCATTAGAAAAATGGTGTAAATAATGTTGTAGTAGATTTAGATGCACCAAAATTATTCAATGGTGTATATACAGCATCCTATTGGACACTGCTTAAACACATGGCTTGATGTTTGGCATAGTTTATGTGCCGTATGTTAATAGATTGTGTGTTTCCATAGGTGGAATCCCCAATGTTGGAGCTGTTTCACTGAGGTTGGGGTAACACCGCTAAGTTAGGAGTCATGGTCCAGTCCAAGATACAATTGGCTGGGATAGGGAAGGGAGAGTCTTTGGTTAGCATCCTTGCTATGCAGACATGTCTGGTCTACTGGTGAGCAAGAGGGAGACAACCTAGAACTTGTGTTTTGCAGCAGACCCGAGACAGGGAAGAAGAATGAAGAACTACAAGTCCCTCTCTGAGCATCAGTGGGCTCCTCACCATCCTACAGTGAAACTCCCATTAATGGTATTGCTGTCCTACATTGGAAGCTATATGTTGATCACTGTTGCTTCAGTTCAAACTTTTGTTCTTCTACAACCTGTGATTTCCTGCACTTACCACCAAGGGCCCTTCTAACTACTACCACTGGGCTCAGTGAGCCGGAGACCACCATAGGAAGCACCCCATTGCAAACTACCATCAGGTATCCTACCGGCCCCCTCAACAATACAACCTAGTCTGGAGGTGGGCTAAAGAAGATAGGTTTTTGGCCACGGTTGACAACAACCACAACTTCTAATTTCTGATAGGCCTATTGATAAATTTGACACCTATCAAGCCAATGCAGATGATTATTAGGACTGTGTACTACGGGTTTAATTACGCAGCCCCATTGTCTATGGGCTTTCTATGTTGGCCCTCATGAGGTTCAAGCTTCAGCTAATAGTGATACTCAAGATGGACTTACAGGAGGTCAGATAACTTATTTTAGGGTTTAATCCTTAATAAGCATAGGCTTTTTTCAAGTACATTGGAACAACATGTACATGACATGATTCTCATGTACAGGTGTCATAAGCTTGCACATTGCCAACGTATAAAAAATACCCCAAAGGTGTCTTGTTTTTGAGAATTTGATACCTGATTTCCCCACATCTAGGGCAGGTGATGACGCCTGTAACTACATTTTCTCCACCACATAACACAGCAATGCCTAAATAATGGATATTACTGTTTATTATAATCACTTTTTCAATCCCCTGCAGTTCCCGCACCTGATCACACCAATGATGTATTGTTTCTGATCAATGCAGGAAGAAACCATAGACGGGCAGAGATCATCAAAGTGATGAATCCAAGAGGTGGAAATGTTATTTTTCATTTAACCCTATACCCTGATCTTGGCTGAATGTTTCTAAACCCTGGAAATCTTGTTAATGGATGGGTTAACCACAATAAACTGATCTGGTGTAGCACAAAGGATAATAATAGACTAGAAATCTACACAAGACAACTATACCACCCTTCAAGCCTAATATGAGTTAAATGTTAATGGAGACCTTGGAAAAACCTTCTTTCCAAGGTGTTTCTTGTTTTTAACAAGAATTTGGTCATACTCTTCACCATTTATAGGTATTAAAGAGGACCTTTCATGTCCTTGGGCACCTGCGGTTTTATATACCGCTAGAAAGTCGACTTCGAATTTGGCTTTTCCGTTATGTGCCTCTGGTGAAGAGCTATCAGTGCTGATACCGTAGCTCTTCACTGTCAGTGAGGAACGCCCCTCCTAACAGTAGTTGTCCATAGAGCTGTACTGTCAGTGGGGGCATTCCTTACCGCCCAGCGATGTCACTGAGTGGTAAGGAACGTCCCCTCCGCCTCCTGACAGTACTCATCCATAGACTAGTACTGGAGCGGGGCGTTCCTCACCACTCAGCGTTATTGCTAGGCAGTAAGGAACACTCCCTCTGACAGTACAGCGCTATGGACTCTACTGTTAGGAGGGGCGTTCCTCACAGACTGTCAGAAACGCCCTTCTGACAGTGAAGAGCTATGGTAATGGCACCGATAGCTCTTCACCAGGCGCACATAATGGGAAAGCCGATGTAAAACCACATGAAAGGTCCTCTTTAACAGCATTAAAATTGATCTTCTATCCATAGAATAATAGATTGGTGGAGGTCTCAGCAAACCAATTGCTACAATGAAAGACCCCATTGCTCATTCATATTGAGTGCTATGGAGTGTCTGTAAACATGCTTGGTGGCCACCTCCCCATATTACTACTCATCTCTCCTTTTGGCCCAAAGTATCACAGAAATATATTTTGACTTTTTTTTTTGCCAACCAGTCATAGCCTAACATGATGTATATAAAAGCCGAACTTCATTGATAAAGTAGAATTTTTAACCTCAATCTCCGCACAGTCCGCTGAAGAACGAAGAACATCAGAACGGAATCTAATAATGAATGATGATGATGATAATAAACGATGTCTCTCTATACGGTTCTGTACACAGATTCTGTCTCCGCATTGAAGAGAAACTTTAATAAAATAGGCTTATTCTGGCATATGAATAAAGCTGTATTCACATACCAATGTTGTTTTCTTTTCTCCAGCTTGCCACACACATAGGTGGTTTTAATATTAAAACAGCTCTTCCTTTTAGGAAGCGGAGGAATGCAGCATGAAAAGACATGTGTTGTCCTATCGTTTTACTGTGCATTGTCTTATTTCTGATGACTGTTTGGGAGATTAGGTTGAATGAATGGAACAGCCGCGCAATCGCAAGTAATCGTAAACATTCATTTTGTTAAATCCAAAAACATTTTTACCACTTGACGTGCTGACTCATCGATGGATTTATCGTTCTCAGCCTTACTGAGTCACACTGTAGGAAGTGTCAATTGTCTTGTGGATCTGCGGTATATAAAACTGTCTTGGGTTTGGATGTGAGTTGCGACATATTATTAAGTTTAAAGGGTATCAGGAATGTTAGGATTGATGTTTTTAAAACTGATACTATGTAGCAAATAGAAGAGTAATGTAATGCAAGTTGTATCCAGCGGTTTTAGGTTTGGTAATGTTCATCTTCACAACTATATATGCGTTTATCCCAAAACACTACTCTGTAGTCTTCATGTTTGTTTCAGGGAGAATGAGGGGAATATATGACTACAACCAGGGCCACACCATCGGTGAGGTGAGGTAAGTCTAGGGCCTCAAGCGGCACTTTGTGTGTGAGTGCTGGGTGCTGCATATATGTGTGCTGTATATATGTGTGCTGTATGTGTGTGTGCTGTATGTGTGTGTGTTGTATATGTGTGTGCTGTATATATGTGTGCTGTATGTGTGTGTGCTGTATGTGTGTGTGCTGTATGTGTGTGTGCTGTATGTGTGTGTGTTGTATATGTGTGTGCTGTATATATGTGTGCTGTATGTGTGTGTGCTGTATGTGTGTGTGCTGTATGTGTGTGTGCTGTATATGTGTGTGCTGTATATATGTGTGCTGTATGTGTGTGTGCTGTATGTGTGTGCGCTGTATGTATGTGTGCTATATATGTGTGACCCTCCTGGATTTTCCCCCTGCTCATCTGCACTTTAGTCCTTCTTGCTGTCTTGGACCTCACTCTAAGGTTAGTGTCTGGGTTCTTCTGGGTGCTCTTACTTGGGGTTTGCTGTGTGTGCTTCGCTCTCTGGGCAATTGCGGGTCCAGGCCTCAGACTTTTACCAAATCCAACTCCACCATCAGGAGCTCTGGTGAAGAACTCCGGGGCCTGGTTCCACTCCGGCTTGGAGACCTTAGTACACCCCGTAAGACTCTTTTTACCACTTGGGTATCTTGGTTGCCCGGGACTTACTGAATTATTTACTGCATCAGATTCCTAACAGCTGTAGTGGTAAAAATATGAGAAGTGCCATATTTTCGCTGTTTTGACCTCCCACAAAAATTTGGATAAAAAGTGATCAAAGCGATAGACTTTTTCCAAAATGCAGTAACTAAAAAGTACATCTGGCCCCACAAAACAGATGCCCTATGCATTATAGTACATGGAAATATAAAAAGTTATGGGATTTGGAGGCGGGGAAACAAAAACGGAAATAAAAATGTGTGTGGCTGATGTATTTTCCTCTTGGCATTGTGTTATACTGCTGTTGCTCCAGAGCAGCAAACTGCCAAAATCCCTACTTTTGTAGTGGTGGTCCCACTAGCTGTTGATCAAATACACACGCACACACACGCACAGACACTACTCCTGCAGTTTTTGTTAAATGAATAATGACAGTGTAAGTTGTTTTTCTCTAAGATTATTTTTAGCTTATTTTAAAATCTGGATTTTTTTTACGAATTTACACGTAAATCTGTTTTTTTAAAAAAATTACTCTGCTTATTGCAGACTGCATTGCTATGGTGGCATTGTATCTTAGGCATCAAATCTGCCTTGTGTAAACCAGGTCGTACAGCAGTCTCCAACCTATTTGTGGCAGTTTTTCATGCCTTTTAGAGACAAAGCTAGAATTAGATCTATTCTTTTCTTTTGTAGATTGTGAGCCACATATAGAGATCACAATGTACATTTTTTTTCATTTCATTTTAGTATGTCTTTGTAGAATGGGAGGAAATCCATGCAAACACGGGGAGAACATACAAACTCCTTGCAGATGTTGTTCCTGGTGAGATTCGAAACCCAGGACTCCAGCGCTGCAATGCTAACCACTGAGCCACCGTCTTGCCCCAAAATTAGGGTTGAGCGATCGTGTTCAGAAAAGATCGGATTCCGATTGGCGATCGAGAAAATTTCACAACCACGATTGGAATTCCAAACACGATCTTTTTAGGTGGGATCGAGATCGGTGATTATTTCCCACAATGCTTTGCTACTGGCCAAGCATTGTGGGAAAAGCTAACAATGTTAGCCTTCACACTGAGTATACGTTCTGCTCATTCTGAGCGGAGTGTATACTCAGTGTGAAGGCTCCGCTGCTGTTCCATAGGAATGAATGGAAGCAGCCGGCACACAGCCTTAACCGCCTGCGCGCCAGCTGCATCCATTCATTCTAATGGGAGACTAGCTATCATCTCTAGTAGCTACTTACCTGCAGAGATGGCTGGTCCAGTGCCCGGTGTTCTCGTTCTTCTTCGCCTTGCTGCCTCCGCCTCCCAGGTTAGTGTTAAAGTGCTAAGAAGAAGGCGGGGCTTGTGGCTTAGGAGAGTGTGGGTGGGTTCTGGGAGGGGAGATGTGACGTCTCCCCTCCCAGTACCCGCCCACACTCTCCTAACCCGCCCACACTCTCCTAACCTGGGAGGCAGGGGGCAGCGAGGTGAAGAAGAATGAGAACACCGGGCACCGGACCAGCCATCTCTGCAGGTAAGTGGACACCAGGGGGGACTAAGTAGCCAGAGGATTAAAAAAAAATCCTCTGGCTACTTAGTGATTAAAAAAAATCACTACACAGCGTGGATTCTAACAATTAATGCGTTCAATTGTTAGATTCCATGCTGTATAGTGAATAGGATTGTTTTTAAAATCCGATCTCCGATTAGTAAAAAAATCCCATTGACTTGCATTGGGATCGGAATTCGGATCGAGATCGTGTTCGAATGAAAAATGATCGGAAATCAGATTTCAAAATCGATCCTGAAAAGTTAAGATCGGCTCCACCCCATTCTTTTTATGCCCCTTGCAGATGACGTGTCATGGGTCATTGTGCAATCCAGGCCGCAAACCTCAGGACAGGTCCTGTTCCGGCTCCTGTTCATTGAACGAATGGGTTCGCAGAAGCACGTCGGCACATGAATGTCACGGCTGGCGGTTAGCACAACTGTGTTGCATAAAAATCTGCAGTGTTTTTAAAAAACAGTTGGATTGAAACGTGTGAAATCTTGATATCTATGACCTATATTGAAGGGCTTGGCGTATAATAGGACAGGTCTCACTGTGCACTTATACATCTTGACAGGCAACTCCTAAAATCAGCTGTGTGCGAGATGATAAAGAGAAAAGTGATACGTGCACTCTTTGGAGTACAGTGCTCCGTTTAGGGTTACAGAGGTGAGTTTTGTGCTCGTTTTGCCCTTTAAAACCCATTTTTGTTGTGCCAGCAGAATAGAGCCGTGCTATTACATGTTAAAGAGTCGAAGAATATTGTCTTTTAGCAACTCCGGGGATCATAACTAGCTGAAACCAAGCCAACCACTACAGTCAAGAAAATATACCAATGCAGAGATAAGCTTGTCGGTGAATCACACCAGTATGCATCTGCCAGGCAACATGTCTAAATGCTAGTAGCTGTTCAATTTCACGTTGTCTTTGTGGTGAGAAATCTAATCCAACAATTATTCTGTCAGACTTGTCATGCCTTCTGCGCTTACCTGTAATTTCAGACCCGGGATAATTATCACAGTGGTTGCACAGGTAAGTTATGTTGACTCCCAATCCTATCTCCATGAAAAAACACACAATGACGTTGATTGAACGCTAGGTATTCATTTAAGAATACAGGAAACCTGCAGCCGCTTCTATCGGAGAGAAGGCTAAAATATACAGATTTCATGTTCCCATCGGACTTGTCATTACAGATGTGCATATTTTTTCTTTGCCGGTGAAAAAAGAAACACTAAAAAATGTAAAAAAAATGTAAAAAAAATAAATAAATGGGCAAGTATTTGTTTTTATATATATAAAAAAACAGAATGGGACTTTTTTTTTTTTTTTTTCTTATGAAAAGGGATATGGTTCAATTACTGATGCCTCCAGGCTTGAAACTATTTAAACATTGGGAATTTATGAGAATCTAACTTTGGTATTTACTAGAACGGTATTGCTGTTCAAACTCTTTCTTAGAGCAAGTCAGCCATATGTGTAATTTACTTACGTGACTATTCTTTCATGTGTAAAAGGCTCAAAGGGTGATATTTATTAAAGAAAATCTCAAATTTAACGTATTTGTACTGAACTCTACAGAATTAACTCCTACTCCTGATTCGATAGGAGTAGCTGTAGTAGCCTTTTGGATACTGTAGAATGGATGGGACCATCCAACCACATACACGTACGGTCCATGGCGGTATATCACAGTGTTATAATACATGAACAAAGAGGCTCTTGTCCGAAGAAAAATAGGTACAAATCAATCCATCTGTTGTTGAGAAGAACACTATATATGGACGCCATGGACACCATATATAATCATATAGTTTCATAGTTAACCATCAAGTCCAACCAACGGATGGTCAAGGGCATGACAGAGGAAATACATATTCTATATATTTTCATAAGCATCAATGCTGTTTTGCTGTAGAAAGGCAATTATTCCATTTGTGAAGCTATTGGCTGCTGCTTTTTATGCTTAAACAGGTTTTATTAAAGATTTTTCAATAAAATACAAAACAATCAAAAAGGAAAAAGTCGAGCAACAATGAAACACTATAAAAATCAGTGGGCTGGGAAGCCAAAAAGACCCCCCTCCGCACGAATCAAATACAGCCCAACAAAAAGAGGAAAGGGAATAAGGAGTAGACAAGAAACAGACCAACAAACACAAGACGAAGACAAAGAAACCACAAGCAAGAAGAAAGAAGCAAGAAAGAGAAAGGAGAAGAAAACAGACGGCCATGTTACACTCATGCAAAAGCAGTAGAGAAGGCAGATGATTCCTGGAACAGGACCCAGGGACGCCACCGAAGTTCAAATTTGGAATAAGCGGGAGAGTCTTCCGCCACCAAGGTCTCCATCCGCTGAATAAGAAGGAACTCCTGAAGGAACTCGAGCAGAGAGGGAGGGGTGGGGCTGCGCCAATGTCTTGGAATAACAGCCCTGGCGGCCATGAGAAAGTGCCCCAGGAGGTCCTTCTTAATCTCCGACAACCTGCCAGGGATGACCGACAGAAGTGCCAGCTGGGGAGAAATAGCGACCGAGCGCCCGCTGACCCTGGAATACAAAGAAAACACCGCGTCCCAGAAGAGGGGGAAGAACGTCACAATCCCACCAAATGTGCAGCATAGTGCCCCTAGCGGAGCCACAGCGCCAACATAAGTCTGAAACTGCAGGAAAAATCCTATGAAGAAGCACTGGACACCTATACCACCAGGACAGAATCTTATAATTTTTCTCCTGAGCACTACACGGGAGGGCCAACTTGTGGGAAAGCAGGAAAGACCGATCCCAATCCGCAGATGACAGACCCACAGGGAGATCGGCATTCCAGGCAGCAACGTAGGGAGGGAATTCCGTAGCGACATCCGAAAGGAGAACATCATACAGTAGGGAAAGAGCACGAGGGGGGGGGAGTCTGTCGCCCAATATAAGATTCTAAGGCTAAGGATGGAGAAGAGAGACGAGAGGCGAGCGAGAACCGCTTCAAAAAGGACTGGAGTTGGGCGTACTCCAACCACGACAGGCGCAGATCAGGGTGAGAGCTACAGAGCTGGGCAAAAGGAAGAAGCGGAGAATCACCCGCCACCTCCTGAAGACGAGTACCACTCCCACTGTCCCAACAGAGGAACCGGTCAACAGAGTGTCCAGGGGGGAACATAGGGTTGTCAAAAAGGGGGGTCAAAGGGCCCGGGACACGGGCCAAGCGGCCAGAAAAGCAGACCAGATCCCACACCTTCAGGAAGTGCGAGGGGAGAACGTAAAGGCCAGGGGATTTGGGACGAAAGTGCGGGGCTGCTGCTTTTTAGATTCCGGGCCGGAGCCTTTAATGTGGTGCATGGAGGCTGCTGGTTCCGGCGCCATGTCTGTCGCTTCCAGTCCCTGGAGGAGGAGGAGCGGATCCTCCGCAATAGTCTGCAAGAATTGCTGGTCTCCTCCTGGGACTGGAACTGGCACTCCTGGGGTTGGGAGTCAACGTCGGGCCGGAGGCTATTTAGGCCTCTTTCTGGCTCTGGTTATTCGGTTCTCCTGGGGATCAGCTCACCCTGCGCTCCTACTCCTGCCTGTCTTGCCTTTCCCTGCCTTTTTGTTGTGTTCCTGTTTTGGCCTCCGTGTATGACCCTGCTTGCCTCCTAGACCACTTCTTCTTGACCTGTGATTTGTATACCTCATGACCTCCAGTGAATGACCAGGCTTGTCTGAAGACTATTTCTCCTTGACCTGTGATTTGGTGCCTCGTGACCTCCAGTGTATGACCCAGCTTATCTGATTATTCTTCTGCTGTACCCTCTGTTACCTCATGACGTCCTGTGTACCGACCCGGCTTGTTCGACTACGTCCTGACTATCCTTGGACACTGCGTGATCTCCTGTGTACCGACCCGGCCTGTACGACTACCCTCCTGGTGATCATCTGTTACTGCACTCTACTCTGCAGACTAGCTTCATTTGTTTCTTCACCCAACTAGGAGAGTGGTTTTCGGGTTTTCTGATTCCACTGTAACTTGCGGTGCGCTGTGCTTGTAACGCTTTCTAGGCGTCTGCAGTTCTGCGTCCCAGAATTTACCAGTCGATCTCCACCATCAGGAGCGCTGGCGAAGTCCTCTGGACCTAGTTCTGCTCTGGTTTGGAGAGTGTTGGATGCTCAGTGCTGTTTTTCCTCAGTGTACAGGGGACTCTGGTTGCCTGGGACTAACTGTCTGTTGTATATTGCACTGGCTTCCTAACACTGCTACTGTGACCAGCTCCTGGGGTAGGCTATTCCACAGAATCTTAGGTCTTACAGTGAAGAAGCCTTGTCAGATCTGGAGATTGAACCTTATATTTTTCTCCAGATGGAGTATCCCCTTATCTTTTGAAGGGATTTTACATGGTTCACCATGCCCCATATCAGTTTTGTGATCCTTTGTTGTACCTTTTCCAACTTTAGGACATTCTTTCTATGAACTGGTGCCCACTACTGAACCACTGATTTATAAAGTGGTGATATCACATCCCTCTCCTATATCAAGCAGGACAATATACTTCTGGTCTCAGAAGCAGCTGATTGACATTGTATGCTGTTATTTAATCTATGATGTACAAGTCCTTATTTATCAGTGACACTCCCCTACATGGCCATGGGATATGGGATCCTCACTCTATTTGGTTACCTGCAGGCTTTCTTGCAGGCCTGGAAGACTGTGAAATGTCACAATGCCATGGAATGGAAGAGAATTTCTATAAATGGAACCTATATATGAAGATAAGGGACAATTGGACCAGGCCAGTGTGCAGTGTCCCACAGGAACAAGTCCTGGAGAGGTTCATTGATGACTGCAACTGGATCTTCAACTTCTCTGGCCAAGTGATTAAGGACATCATTACCATGGGCTCTTACCTGGGCTCTGTACAGAAAAAAAGGGACATGATCTATTAACTTGGACAATAAAAAAAGTCAGCCATGTGAATAGCCTCTATAAGCATACAGTGAATTCAACGCAGCCGGGTGGCGGCCATTAAAAAAAAAATTGTTACACAGCCGATAATCACTGTCATGTGACTATAGGATTAGGCCTAGTGAATAGTGTGAAACCTGCAATATTTTAGTTTTTTTTTTTTTTTTACATTTAAGGGGGGGGGGGTTCACATGGAGTAACGTGCCGCATGATGTGACACGTATACGGCATTTGAGACTTTGCGGGCCGTATACGCTCCCATTGATTTTAATGGGAGCCGGGATCGTATACGCCGCGTTATTCTGCGGCCGTAAAATCACGGCTGCAAAATAATGCGGCGTATACGATCCAGGCTCCCATTGAAATCAATGGGAGTGTATACAGCGCTCAAAATCTCACACGGCGTATACGTGCCAGGTCACGCGGCACGTTACTCGGTGTGAATGCTCCCTTAATCGGATTGTCTGGGATAGAGCATTCCAGAGAAGTGGTGCGGCTCGGGAGAAGTCTTGTATACGAGCGTGGGAGGTTCTGATAATAGAGAATGTAAGTGTTAGGTCATTGAGTGAGCGGAGACCATGGGTTGGGCGGTAGAGAGAGATGAGGGAGGAAATGTAGGGAGGTGCGGCATTATGGAGAGCCTTGTGGATGTAGGTAACTTACTTTAGGCTTAAGCCCCCCTTTCGTTTCACAGTATCTGCAAAGTGAATAGGATTATGGTTAATCCCATCCACACATTGCAGAAAAAAATCTGCAGCGTAAATGTTGCATTTTCAAACTTGCGTATTTGCAAATCGCAGCATATCATTTATACCCAAGAACACACTGGTGTTTTCTGTATAGGTATAATAAGGGCAGAAAGTCTGCAGAGGAAAACACTCTGAAAAAAGCTCCGGAAAACGAATTGAGTATCCTAGGAAAATAATTAGCACAGAATTCTGTACCAAAAAAGTAACTTTAGAGTTAATCCATTATTAATTACTTTAAGATCATTATTTTGATTGTTTATGGCTTTGTTTCAGGTATTGTGTTTCATTTTTGCTCCAACTCCAGAATAAATGATAAGAGGATCCTTCTGACAAAGTAGGCCAGCCAAATAGCACAGATAAGAGCAGAGATTCTGCGAGGTGAAGTGTAGTGGCGCTGAGCAAATCCCTGGCATATATAAATTGAACACAAGTCAGATTCGGCGAGGAGGAGGGGGTTAATGCTGCTGCAGAAAAAGATGTCTCAACTCTTAAGGTAAAGGCTCTCGCTAAGACTAGGACTGAGGAACTTTTTCTTAAGTATTACATTTTTAAGCATTGTGTACTATGTAATTCAGCAGAAAGATGTGAGCAGGATAAAAATGATAAAACAATGTTACTATAATGGAGGATAAATGAGAGACTAATGAATATGACAACAAGCATGTAAGGAGAACAGAGGACTTACAAGATAGAAGGAGGAGGGATACAATAAGGATTGTCGGTGGAGCAGACTCCCATTCTATTAAAATGACCATAGTTTTAAGGGCTAAAAAAATTCGGTTCCAATGTTACATAGTTAATTTTAGTTTAATGAGAAAACTGACACCATCAAAACCACTTTTAAGTCACTTAATGCTATTATAGGGTTAGCTGCTGAGAAATTCAGCTTTTATTCCATATACAAATATACTAGATTCTGCCTGCCTGTTGTTGGTGTCGATGATCCGCCTATATTCAGCAAATTGCTGCCATCGATAATCCACCTGCTCCAGTGTTTCTGCAGCTGTCAAGCTGTCAAGTTGTCCTGCCGCTGAACCTGTTCCTCGCGCTGTGCCTGTGATTGTTCCGGCATCTCAGCAGCTGGCTGGGACCCTATATAATGAGTGTGTTGTTGGCGTCAATGATCCAGATGATCCGCCTATATTCAGGAAATTGCTGCCGTCGATAATCCGCCTGCTCCACTATTTCAGCAGCTGTAACGCTGGCCTGCCGCTCAACTTGTTTCTCACACTGTGCCTGTGATTGTTCCGGCATCTCAGCAGCTTGCCATATAATGAGCGTGTTGTTGGCGTTGGTGATTTGCCTGCTCCGGCGTTTAGGCTGCTCTAAGAGCTTGACGCCTAGCTTGCTTAATCCTCCTCAGCTCCGCTTGAGGAGAAGTGTGTTGAATTCTGGCTACCTTCATAGCTCTCGTTGTTTTTGAATTTTGCAACAAATTAGATTTCCTTTTCCCGGCATGTTTAAAATTGGCAAATTCCCACTTTGGATTAAAGGTGTTTTCCCATCTCGGTGTCTCAGCACTGGAGCAGATCAGTTAATCTGCAGATGCTTGTACACTAAAGCTAAAGCCTCAACTTTTTTTTTTTTTGCAGATTTTGCTGCGTTTTTTTGAGCCAAGGCCAAGTATGGCTACAAAAGGAATGTTAAATATATAGGAATCTCTTATACTTCTGCCTTCATCTCAATCAACTCCTGCCTTGTGAAAAAAAAAAAAAAAATACAGCAAAATCTCCAACAAAAAAAGCTGTATTTCCACAACGTGGGGCCTCAGCCTAATTTGGAGTGAAATATATCACCACATGAGAAATAGGTTGTTTCACAAAATGGGTGGAGAGTTATTAGTAGACTTATTAAGTAAGCTCTCATCTCGTATATAAAATTATAATCTAAAAATATTTTCCATTAAGAACGCCTGCTTCCACCAGTAACGCAAATTCTATTACATCTTACAGAGTTGTGTTTGGTCTTCCTCTCTTTCAATCAGATTTTAGTAATACAAGACCCACGGTACATGCTTTTACATTGCAAGTGTGATATTCTGGTTTTGCTGGTCATATACTTAAGATATTTATCTGGAGACCTTTGACAGATCCAGGCAAATTTGGTAAAATCTGCCGACAATCTAATGGTAATGTTGGCCATACATATAAGATTAGCAGATTATTTCAAATAAGATTATGAAGATAAACTGGATCTGCAGGCAAGTATCAGATGGGGATGGTTTAGCTTGTAGAATGGGGATGGGCAAAATGGATGGGTTTTGATATAAAAATAGCTGTAGATGAGCGACGTAGAATGTCCTAGTATTACAAGTGTGTGAAATTCATGGTGGGTTTGCTTTGGTTTTACTGAAGTAGAGTAAAACATAGGATAGGGGTTTAACTTGAGGGGCAGCCGCACCAGGGCCCAGGAGCCTTAGGGGGGCCCATAAGCACTGGCATCAGTATTGAGATTGCAGCTTCCATCTGGCCCATAAGCCAAGGAGACCCATAGATTACCCTAACCACACTAAGGGGGAGTAAACTCCTTAGCTCCCATAACCATCACTATCAAGAATTCGCTGTAGGATGAGGTAGGGGACCCCGGACATAAGATTGCATCGGGGCCCACAAGACTTTAGTTACGCCACTGTCTGCAGATATCTCGGAATTTACTAAGTAAATTTACTGAGTGTGTCAGCCTGTGTGTGGGAGTAGATATGGCTAAAATCTGCAAATTAGCATCAAAGCCGTGGTGCTGGCTTTATTAGGACCTTTATGACTGCTGCTTTCATTATTTACACCACTCTTGATTCCAGGAGATCCTATTAACAGCATTATAACTGTAAAATATTTTAAAAGCCTATTTAAAAGCTTCAAGGCAGAAATAACATCATATGGGGCAAATTCTGTGCCCAGCAAAAATGTTAATTTTAATGTCAGCTTTAATAATTTCGGGACCTACAGTGATTTACTGAAATGATCAATTTTCAAAAATACTCCAGTGAAAGCCAAGGATTAGGTGACAAATTGATTGTAAAGTAACTTGAGCATGATATTATTCCTGCATTTTATATTCTAGGGCAAACCTATTCTTTAGGCCCCTTAAACCTTTGTTCTATAGTTCTTTGTCCTTGGGCACATGCGGTTTTATATATCTCTGGAAAGCTGACAGTGTGCTGAATTCGGTGCACTTTCAGCTTCCATGTTATGTGCCTAAGGGGTAGAGAGATCAGTGCATTTACTGAGAGCTCTTCACTGTCAGAAGGGCGTTCCTGACAGTCTAGTTGGGAACGCCCCTCCTAACAGTCTGTCCATAGCACTGTACTGTCAGAGGGCGGCCAGCGATGACACTGAGTGGTGAAGAACAACCCCCCCTCCAATTGACAGAACTCATCCAAAGACTAGTACTAGGAGGGGCATTCCTCACAGCTCAGCGTCATGGCTGGGCGGTAAGGAACGCGCCTCTGACAGTACAGCGCTATGAACAGTACTGTCAGGAGGGGCGTTCCCAGCTAGACTGTCAGGAAAACCCTTCTGACGGTGAAGAGCTCTTGGTAACGGCACCGGTATCTCTTCCCCCAGGGCACATCACGGGAAAGCTGACAATTCAGCGCACTGTCGGCTTTTCAACGGTATATAAAACCGCATGGCCCGAGGACTTGAAAGATCCTCTTTAAGTAGATTCAGAATAATGAGCATTTTATTCAGTGAAACCTCTAGTCATTCTGGGCTTAGTAGTCCACGTGGCGGGGCGGGGGGACGGACAGGCGGTCCTACTATATACTCTAATTTTCCCGGTTACTCCTGCTCTTTGACATACTGCCTGCAGATTAAACTCCATTTTCAACATGAACTATATATCTCAAACACAATACATTAGGCTCTTAAGGGCTCATTCACATCTGCGCCCGGGACTCCGTTCTGCAGGTTTCTGTTTCCTGCACAAAACAGGGGCAGGAGATGGAAACCTGCCGGCATCTTTCCAAACCCATTCATTTGATTGGGTTTGAAAAGTGTCCGGCTGTGAGCGGCAGTGAGCGTTTTATGCTCTCCGCGGCAAAACCATTTTTTTTAAAACCGGACACAGAGTCGGACATGCAGTACTCTGTGTCCGGTTTTAAAAAAATGGTTTCACCTCGGAGAGCTCAAAACGCTCACCAGCGCTCACGGCCGGATCCGGCATGACAGGTTTCCTGATAACGGAGTCCCGGACGTTGGTGTGAACCCAGTGTCACTCAAGAATTTTCATTTTAACCACTTTAGCAACTAAAATATTGCAGTAAAGTTTTCGCAGTTTTACAGGTAGAATCTCATATTCTGCACATCAGGAGTGAATATGATAACATTAAAATATTCCACATTGAAAGAAAACTTTAAGGGGAAAATCTCCCCTCTGACTATTGTCCGTGCACAGTAGGCGTTATATAAGCGTACTTGATTAATGAAAAATAATCCAGAGGTTAAGTAAGTGAATTATGAGAGGGAGTAGCTCATAAATCTTCCAGACGATTTAAGTGCACATTTTAAGTACATCGAAGCTGTTTTCTAAGAACCCGGTTTGTGGATTAAGGAAGTAGATTCCAGAATCAGCATAGATAGCAAATGGGTAATGCGAGTATAAACTGAAAATACATCTAATAAGAAATTGAATTATCTTGGATTTAATGATATTACATTTAATTATATAGGTGACAAATATCTGATCTCTGGGGGCTGATTGTAGCAATCACCTATAACATATAAAACAATATTTTCATATTCCCAATGAACTCTTTGCCCTACATTTACTTGAAATGGTTGTTTTGTTGTTTGGACACCCCCCTTACAATTTGAAGTCCAATACCTAGCACCCCCACCAATCAGCCACTACCTATGCAATGTACAAAGCCCGGAGCAGGCAGCTCCATACACTGTGTAGTGCAGGGTCAGGCCAAACAAAAATGGTTGCCTACTCCTGGTTTATTGGCTGTATTGTGCTTTTGCAACTGGGAGGGATTATTCTATAGTGAATTATATGATTGATACTGTATGTACAAATTTCATGTGTATTAGTTAAGCTCACCACGAGCTCTGTAATATAAAAGATGCCTATGGCCTCCAGAGATGGGACCCTAACATTAAAGGGATCCTATTATTGGATACCTTTTTTTCTGAATAACACGTAGGAATAGCCTTGAGAAAGGCTATTATTCTCCTACCTTTAGATGTCCGTGCTGCCGTTTGGTAGAAATCTGGGTTTTCTTCAGTATGCTAATGAGTTCTCTCGCAGCACTGGGGGCGGTCTTCAGTGCTCAAACAGCACTGGGGGTGTCCCCAATGCTGTGAGAGAACTCTC
Source organism: Leptodactylus fuscus (assembly GCF_031893055.1). NCBI lineage: Eukaryota > Metazoa > Chordata > Amphibia > Anura > Leptodactylidae > Leptodactylus > Leptodactylus fuscus. Next base: position 199,223,047 of record NC_134269.1, on the reverse strand, counting down.
CAGTGCCGCCTCCATCTTCTTGAATGGCCTCTCCCTGTGTCTTTTTCCGTCCTGGGTTTCAATCTTCTAGGCATGTGCAGTCGGCTCAGCCATCGGGTCTCAGGCAGAGCCGACGGCGCATGCCCACGGCCACAAGAAAATGACCGCTTACACAGTAAGCTGTGCAAGCAGCCATTTTCTTGTGGCCGCTTACACAGTAAGCTGGTGTAAGCGGCCATTCTCTTTAATATCCTAACACTATTACTACTATTTTTTATTTTAGTTATTTATTTATTATTATTTATTTATTTATTATTTATTTTATTTATTATTATTATTATTATTATTATTATTATTATTATTATTATTATTATTATTATCATCATTATTTATTAATATTCTTATTATTATTACCTGATCCTGATGTTATAATATGGTATAATGGTTTGTAGCGGAACACTTTTGTGATGTTTAAAGGACTAAGGTAACAAAGTTAGTTTACTTGACATCTTACTTGAAGTGTTTTTTTGGCTTTCTTGCCTTTCCTTGTTATCTCACTTCTCCAACTATTTACATGAAACTTACATTTCGATGCATTCAGATTTCATGCAGTGAAACCTTAATCCTTGAATCATCACGGTCTCAAAAATACATATTGCCTGGTGAACTGAACTTAAATAGGAACTATTACTAGCCATGTATCCCTTGAAATCCAGGGATTAGGTTTTATTCCAGTGTGACTTTTGATGTGTATAACCCCATGCCATGAGTCAAGTAAACAGTTCTCCGTTCTGAGTTTTTATAATAGAGACTTACTTGTGTAACACTTTGTCATGTAGAATTAGTGTGGTTTATGGACAATAGCGAGATAAAACCTTTTTTTTTTCTATTAGTATTGTCTTATACTTAGATGTATATTAGAATACAATGGCCATTGGAGATCAGAGGGTGTAAATGTTCACATATTTTTTTTATTTTGCTCTCTAGCAATAAATCAACTTAAAGGGATTCTATCATTAAAACACATTTTTTTCTCGTTAAGACGTAGGAATAGCCTTAAGAAAGGCTATTCTTCTCCTACCTTTAGATGTCTTCTCCGCGCCGCTGTTCCATAGAAATCCCGGTTTTCGTCAGTAAGCAAATGAGTTCCATCGCAGCACTGGGGGCGGGCCCCAGCACTCAAACAGCACCGGGGGCATCCCCAATGCTGTGAGAGAACTCTCCAGCGATGCCTCCATCTTTTTCATGTGTCTTCTTCCGTCGCAGGTGGTGAAGCTTGTAGGCCTCGGGCAGAGCCGACTGCACATGCCCGCGACCACAAGAAAAATGGATGCTTACAATAACTATACAATATCACAAGATATTGTTATTGGACTTTGGAAGCAGCCATTCATTTCTTCAGCGTATGAGTGCCACTATACGCTGCTAGTGATAGGTAAAGAACGTGGAAATACTGGGATGTATTTCCAAAAAAACATGAAAAAGGGCACTGGTCCTTTGGTTCCAATAAAGCTTTAATCCAATATGATAAAATAATAGTCACATGACTGTTTTCATGCACACTTTCTCACGCACAACCTTGACGGCATATGAAAACTGAGATTTGCATCTTTAATAGGATTCCACCAGTGATATAAAGCCGGAGATACGACCCCACCAAACTCCTGTATGTGCAAGATAAGTTATGTTTACGTTTGTTTCAACCTTGGACCAAGACAGTAAAGATATGTACTATATTCTAGGTGGGAGAAGATAAAGAAACATAAGATGGTGTGGTTCACCAGATTGGGAATTACTCTAGTAGAGCATCTCTCGCTTTTGTCTCATGGAAGTGGAATATAGACATAGACTATGATATTCTATTGTAAAGCGCTGCAGAACATGATGGTGCTATATAAGTCAGAGAAATCAATAAATAAATGAATGAAATAAATATTTATATTCTCTATATAAGAATATGGACAGGAGTTGTCCTTATGTCCAGTAGATCTAGAGGTGTCCCGTTGACCCCTCTTGACATATAGTTTTCATGTGCTATGACATCTTCTAGTCATGTTGTGGACAAGACTCTTTCATATAAATGGGAGGTTTTCCCATATATTCTGGTCTTTCGCCCGTACCTTCGTCACTGCCAATCTGGCATACTGTCTGTGTGGTCAAATTTTGGAGCTGAGCCTGATGTTTCTGAAGGCTAATGTGGTGAATGCATTGTCTGCTTGAGAAACAGTTACCGTGAGTGTTGAGTGCAAACACCTGTGAGTACTTGGCAGTCACTGTATACACCACAAGACCATCGTTCTCATACGGAGAGCAGTGTTCTGTTCTTATGGCGAGGACTGCTGATGTTGATCCTGGCTATTTGTTACTGCGAGACTGACATTAACTTGCTTTGTGCCAAATATCATCTACCTCAGGGTAAGGCTGGTGACAACATGCCTGTGTGAGTAGAGTGTATTTTTTGGCTGCAACGTTATTACTCTCCACGTCTTAAGAACTGGACGATCACTGGTTTCATTGATATGTGTGTTACTGTGAGAAACAGCTAAACTAAAAGGTCACCTCTAACACTTATACAGCTGTCTGTGGATGGTTTCCTCTTCCTTTCGGAGAAGTTGTTTTGTCTTGGATTTATTCCCAGATTACACTCACAAGCAAAAGGGTAACAATGTTTTGAACTATTGACTTTCAGACTCCATATCTCACCCTTCAGTACAGCTTCAAACAGGAGTCTTGTGGGCCCAGGTGCAAACTTTTATCCAGTCCGACCCCCCAGCAGACCCCAGAGTATAATAATCAGAGGTCCAGGGAAGGTGAATAAAAGTAACAAACACTGATACTCACCTTGCCTTACCTTTCCTGGGCATCCTGGGGCTCTGGCAGTCTGCAGCACCATCGGCCATCTTCCCGACGTCTCTGCAGAGGACTGTGATGGTCCTCAGCACTCATGTGGGGGTGTACTGACATCAGTATGCCGCTGTGCCCCATGTGACCACTGGAGCCTGTGATCACAAGCCGGAAGATTGCTGGAGAGGTGAGTATATGTGTTTATTATTTTCAGTCACCTCCCTTGGCTAGTACCTATTGAAAAGGGGCCTCTTTTCATTTACATTATGTATAGCAGTCGGGGAACCTTCCCCAATCGCTGTCATAGTGATACCGGGCCCACGGCCAGCTGGAGACTCCCTGCGACCACGATCCGATCGTTATGCCCCAGGCTTCGAACATGAGACTAGCATCATTTTATAGACAATCATCTTGGCTATCTCATACATAATTTGACTTGCAACTATTTAGCATATGATTAGTTCTGCAGATTCTTGTCATGTAACTGCCTTGTTACTGTATTGCTCCTGGTGATGGAAAAATCTCTTTTTATGTCTGTACTACAAATTACAACCTGTTCTCACATTCCCTAATAGCTCAATGTGTTTCCAAGCAAAAAGTCACTGGCCCGAAAAAAGGTGAAGTAGCCCCAACTTCAATATTGTCATAAAAAGCTCCGGGTGGAGTTAGCAAAAACAATACGAAAAGTGGACAGCGGAATATTGGAAAGGGGGGGATTTGGAGCAGTGAGAAACAAGGGAAAAGGGGGCTAATGGGTCGAGAAATTGAAGGAACTGTAAAGTTTGGTGGAAGAAGTCTAAATATATCGGGTCAGTGGATGGTGAGATGTTTCTAAACATTGTTACTAGAGATGAGCGAAGAGTAAAATGTTCAAGACTCGATATTCATTTCGAGTAGCCCCTCAATATTCGACTACTCGAATCGAATATCGAACCCTATTATACTCTATGGGGGGAAAATGCTCGTTTCAGGGGTAGGCAACATTCGATCAAGTTATACTTACCAAGTCCACGAGTGAGGGTTGGGCTGGATCCTCCGAGAAGTCTTCTCCGTGCAGCATCCCCGCCAGCACTGCACGTCCCATGAGGCGACCTGAAGCGACCGCTTCAGGCGGCACTATGCCAGGGACCCAGGGAGGGCGGCATTCTTACTTACCTAAGCCAGTCCAGGACAAGCTGTCCTGGACTGGCTTAGCACCGAGCGGTGGATTGGGGAGGCCACTGGAGCAGGGCTGCTCCAGCAGCCTCCCCTCACGCTCAGGCAGAGAGCAGGTCCTCTCCGTGCCTGCTCTCTGCCTGCGAACGGCGCTAAGCCCAGCCCCTTCGCTAAGCCACTCCCCCTTCGCTGTGTCACGCCCCCTCCTCCCGGGGGGGGGGGCGGCTTTCTGTCGTTCGCCTCGGGTGGCGAGAGGGGCAGGTTCACCCCTGGTCCCCACGGCATCTTCCGGCCCTGAATTCACTCTGCCAGGCATCGGGCCTGAGCAGAGCCGACTGCGCATGCCCGCACTACAAGCAGGCATGCGCAGTCGGCTCTGCCCAGGCCCGTTGCCTGGCAGAGTGAATTCAGAGCCGGAAGACTCCGCGGGGAAGCTGCACGGAGAAGACTTCTAAAGGTAGGAGAAGAACCAGCGTTGATTGGCCGACTGTATAGCATTCGGCCAATCAATGCTGGTTCTGCATCGAACTTTTCGAATAGCAAGTGGTACTCGATCGAGTATGAGTATTTCGAATACCGTAGTATTCGATCGAATACCTACTCGATCGAATACTACTCGCTCATCTCTAATTGCAGTCAGTGTACAACCTCTATGTTGATAAAAAATAAAAATATTCAGACCAATATAAATCCATCTAACCTGTTAAAGCGATTCTATGTTAGTTGTCAAAAGCGAATAATGAACGTTTCAATATCTGCACATGTCCCTAATACCAAAACCTATGGCTATTACCGCTTGCAGTGAAGGTAAAGTCTTGAAATATCCAACAACCCTGTTGATCTTGTGGTTAGCTCTAGAGATCACACCTTATATGCAAAGATTAGAATAGTGAGTAATGTGCACTTCAGTAGTAAAGGTTAACAGAACTCAATTATAAAGGAAAAGACATTTATTTATTAGAAATAAACACTACATAAAATATGTTTTAAATTGTTTTAACATTGATGCTTGTCCTTGGTCTATCATGTTTTTATCTTTATGAGATTGTGATTTTTGCTAAACTTGTCTATCACCAAAATGAAGAGACATGGTGGTAACACGAGACATGTGATGAGATGCTACAGCTTGGTGTGCAACCAGAGTTCTGTTACCGTGCAGATAGACCAGGGTCCCAAAGTCTGCCCTTGTAGCGTATATTTAAAACTAGGACTATGCAGGAGTATCATGCTGATTTGGAGGTAGGTTCCACATCAAAATCAGGGCCAAAATTTGGCTTGAATTGAAGACAGTGGGAGGCAGAAATAAAAATAGGATGCTGAAAAAATAAGTTACATAGTAGATGAGGTTGGATAAAGACAACAGTCCATTAAGTCCAACCTATAACCCTACAATCCCTACAGTGTTGATCCAGAGGAAGGCAAAAGAAAACTCATGAGGCTCATGCCAATTGCCCCATTTCAGGGGGAAAAAATTCCTTCCAAACCCTAATCTGTCAGTCAGTATCAATGTGCCCTTAAAATCCCATAACCCATAATATTGTTCTATTCGAGAAAGACATCCAGGCCCTCTTTGAACTTCTTCAATGAATCCACCATCACCAGTTCCCGGGGCAGAGACTTCCATAGCCTCCTGTTCTTACTGTAAAGAATTCCTGTCTATTTTGCTGGTGAAACTTTCTCTTGTTCAGATGTAGAAGATGTCCCCTTGTCACCGTCAATGGTCAAGCGTGCTGCTCAATCTTGTCACAGATTCTGCGGCTGATCACCTGCCTGACCTGTGGTGTGACACTGGCACTGATCAGCAGCCTTGGTAGAAAGCCAAAGCTATTCTTTGATTTTCTGCTGCAGGGAGGGCCAGAAAATGAAGATGAATTTGGGGCGTTAAATCCGCTACAGTTCTTCTTCATTTCAGCCCTAAGTGAGTAGAGTGACCAGCTCAGGGATCAGAAACTCACTAACAAAGAGAAGTCTAATTCCAGACTACCCAGTAGACCATTCATTTGAAGGTCCAATATGTAATACTGTTTTCCCCCCATAGTGGGCAGTGCAGGGAAAATGTATGATTACAGTTGCAGCTTCCCACAACTTTCTAAGCTGATCCCAAGAGATTCTTCATAAGACAACGCCTTCAACTGAACACACTGAAAAGTGCGATTTTTGTGGGATGGCTCGAAGTATCCTATAAAAGTAGATGCCTGCACTTATTTATATTTAGATAACTTTGTCAATGTGAAACATAAAACACAAACACTAATCTCCCTGAATCCCTCTGCTCATGCGGCCATATAAAATCACATCCTATTAGCCTCTGTTTCACATTTATCAGCATCTTTCTAAACATTTCAGAGTTACTGTTTATGCGGAGCAATGAGTGTAACTTAAAGTAATGCTCGTGGTTGGGAAACACAAGACAAATGTTTATAGTTGAACAATATGAGTGATGGGCTGCGACGTACGATGACTCGATGAGCATAAAATACAAGAAAAAATGACCCTAATAAGAGGAATGCACTTAGCCCTGGGATTTCTTTGCTTTAGAGGCTATGTTTTACCCATACAGATCAGTTCATCGTATGTTTAGCTGTATCATACGTTGCATGGAATTTTCTAAATTTTTGTAGCCTTCCAATTTTCCAGTAACGTTCTTCAGACTCTAATAAATCACATCATTTGATATTGAGCAATGAGCAGTCGTGACCTTCGCCGTTTTTTATGGGAATACGTTTTTGTGACTTCCTATATGCATAATATCTTAGAGAATGGGGTGCACTTTTCGTTATTATATACAACCTAGCTTCTGCAGAACCTCTTTGAGATGGGAAAAGGGTCACGTTAATCACTGATAGATTGACTTAGTCCTCTCTACGCCAAGCTGATGAGATGCAAATACATCGAAACGGCTATCCTTGGCTGAGAAGACTGTATCTGGTATAATCCCAACATCATTGCAAACAAAGGCCTCTGAGAAGGTCGGCATGATGTTAAAGGGAGCGCCCTCTATAGGTGTGTTTGACTGAGACTCTGTCTTCCTAATTACATCATGGACGTTAGACTTGCACATTCTCAGTCAGCGCCCTCTATTGGTGTGCATACTTGAGGCACTGGCTTCCTAATTACATCATGGAAGTCAGATTTGCATATTCTTGTTCTTCATGTTCTATATTCTTGTATTCATGTTTAGAGATGAGCGAGTAGTACTCGATCGAGTAGGTATTCGATTGAATACTACGGTATTCGAAATACTCGTACTCGATCGAGTACCACTCGCTATTCGAATGTAAAAGTTCGATGCAGAACCAGCATTGATTGGCTGCATGCTCCTACCTTCAGAAGTCTTCTCCTTGCAGCTTCCCCGTGGCGTCTTCCGGCTCTGAATTCATGCCTGGCAGAGTGAATGAACAGCCAGAAGACGCCGCGGGGACGCTGCACGGAGAAGACTGCACAGAGGATTCAGCCCGACCCTCACTCATGGACTTGGTAAGTATAATTTGTTCGAATACTGCCTACCCCTGAAACGAGCATTTCCCCTCATAGACTATAATGGGGTTCGAAACCCATTCGAACAGTCGAACAGTGTGTGGCTGTTCGAATCGGATTTTGAACCCCAAACATTTTAGTGTTCACTCATCTCTATTCTCTATTCATGTTCCTTTGCACAGTGGAGCGCTCATGGCTTAATAAGACTCCACACACCTATATGGTGGTCTCTCCCTATGGAGTGACGATATACCCTTTGTACATCATTTCTTAGGACAATTGTATTCAGACACTGATTCTGAGATTTCTTTGGTGACATCACCATGATAGAGACCTTGCAATAGATTAATATCCAGTCTGTGTAAATACAATCCATGTTTGCCCATTGTTAGGAGGGGTCTGTGGGAATTTTATTGCCTTAAACAATGTGAGAGCCGCTGCTATATTGTGACCTCTCACACTGACCAGTCCCATGAAGGTGATCTGTTGTGCTTCAGTGTAAACACTTGGAACGCTATCTCCTTGTTTTATGATGATCTACTCCTTCAGATATTTTAGATAACTTTGTAGGAAATTTATAGCCAATTTTCTTTCTGTCTGTAGCAGATCCCATTAGAACACAATGACTTTCTTTTACTACTGATATGAGCGGTACATGTCAGCAGTCCTAACATATGGATGCTCTTGAGATGATCAAACATCCATTGTACATATGGAAATACAGCAGACATAAATAACAGTCAATGGCAATGTTAACAAGACGGGGAATCTTCCACTGTGTTGTTATCTCTGCAGGCACACATTCCCAGAAATCCACGATAACTCCAGTACCTGGGGATACACTACATGAAATAAAGTCAGTTTGCTACTCTAAGGTATATAGATGATTACCGCATATACTCAAGTATACGACCCGAATATAAGCCGAGGCCCCTAATTTTACCACAAAAAACTGGGAAAACTTATTGACTCTAGTATAAGCCGAGGGGGGGGGGGGGGAATGCAGCAGGTACTGGAAAATTTCAAAAATTAAAATGGTCGGAGTTTTTGGGTGCAGTAGTTGCTGGGTGCTGGGGGAGGGGAGGGGGTGTTTTGGTTGTCTGTCTGCCCCTTCCCTGAGCCTGAGGACTCACCCCCCACTTGGAATTCAGCCTGGCTGAATATAGGGTATCTGCAGTGCTCCTATTAACCCCTTCCTGACAGAACAGGAGCACTGCAGATCCCCTCTATTCAGTAGACCGGGCACTATCAGACACAGGGATACCTAATGTGTATGTGTGTCACAGTCATTTTCTACTTTTATATGTATTCTAGGGAAAGGAGGGATTTAGAATAGAGATGAGCGAACACTGTTCGGATCAGCCGATCCGAACAGCATGTGATCCGAACAGCATGTTCCCATAGAAATGAATGGAAGCACCTGGCATGCAGGCCACTTAACCCCCCGCGTGCCAGCCGCTTCCATTCATTTCTGTGCTGTAGGTGTGCTGTTCGGAAAGGCTGTTCCGAACATTGTTCGCTCATCTCTAATTTAGAACTTTTAATTTTTTATTGTTTTAAAATCTTTTTTTTTTTTTTTTTTTGCACTACCTATTTTATGGGAGATTCTATACATTGATATTGTGGCTGGTCATAGACCCTCCCCCCTCCTAAATAAATAAATAAATACATAAAAAATAATATTTTTTTTGCTGACTCGAGGATAAGCCAAGGGGGGCTTTTTCAGCACAAAAACTGTGCTGAAAAATTTGGCTTATACTCGAGTATATACAGTATACTGAAAATGGATCCCGTCTTTATGGAAGTTAAAGTGTGTCGCCAAGGGTTATAATATTAAATCTGGTGCATTGGTTGAAAGTTTAACATACATACAGTCCTATGAAAAAGTTTGGGCACCCCTATTAATCTTAATCATTTTTAGTTCTAAATATTTTGGTGTTTGCAACAGCCATTTCAGTTTGATATATCTAATAACTGATGGACACAGTAATATTTCAGGATTGAAATGAGGTTTATTGTACTAACAGAAAATGTGCAATATGTATTAAACCAAAATTTGACCGGTGCAAAAATATGGGCACCTCAACAGAAAAGTGACATTAATATTTAGTACATCCTCCTTTTGCAAAGATAACAGCCTCTAGTCGCTTCCTGTAGCTTTTAATCAGTTCCTGGATCCTGGATAAAGGTATTTTGGACCATTTCTTTCTACAAAACAATTCAAGTTCAGTTAAGTTTGATGGTCGCCGAACATAGACAGCCCGCTCTCAAATGATCTGAAAACAAAGATTGTTCAACATAGTTGTTCAGGGGAAGGATACAAAACATTGTCTCAGAGATTTAACCTGTCAGTTTCCACTGTGAGGAACATAGTAAGGAAATGGAAGACCACAGGGACAGTTCTTGTTAAGCCCAGAAGTGGCAGGCCAAGAAAAATATCAGAAAGGCAGAGAAGAAGAATGGTGAGAACAGTCAAGGACAATCCACAGACCACCTCCAAAGAGCTGCAGCATCATCTTGCTGCAGATGGTGTCACTGTGCATCGGTCAGCAATACAGCGCACTTTGCACAAGGAGAAGCTGTATGGGAGAGTGATGAGAAAGAAGCCGTTTCTGCACGTACGCCACAAATAGAGTTGCCTGAGGTATGAAAAAGCACATTTGGACAAGGCAGCTTCATTTTGGAAACAAAGATTGAGTTGTTTGGTTATAAAAAAAAGGCGTTATGCATGGCGTCCAAAAAGAAACAGCATTCCAAGAAAAACACTTGCTACCCACTGTAAAATTTGGTGGAGGTTCCATCATGCTTTGGGGCTGTGTGGCCAATGCCGGCATCGGGAATCTTGTTAAAGTTGAGGGTCGCATGGATTCCACTCAGTATCAGCAGATTCTTGAGAATAATGTTCAAGAATCAGTGACGAAGTTGAAGTTACGCCGGGGATGGATATTTCAGCAAGACAATGATCCAAAACACTGCTCCAAATCAACTCAGGCATTCATGCAGAGGAACAATTACAATGTTCTGGAATGGCCATCCCAGTCCCCAGACCTGAATATCATTGAACATCTGTGGGATGATATGAAGCAGGCTGTCCATGCTCGGCGACCATCAAACTTAACTGAACTTGAATTGTTTGTCCAAAATACCTTTATCCAGGATCCAGGAACTGATTAAAAGCTACAGGAAGCGACTAGAGGCTGTTATCTTTGCAAAAGGAGGATCTACTAAATATTAATGTCACTTTTCTGTTGAGGTGCCCATACTTTTGCACCAGTCAAATTTTGGTTTAATACATATTGCACATTTTCTGTTAGTACAATAAACCTCATTTCAATCCTGAAATATTACTGTGTTATTAGATATATCAAACTGAAATGGCTGTAGCAAATACCAAAATATTTAGAACTAAAAATGATTAAGATTAATAGGGGTGCCCAAACTTTTTCATAGGACTGTAAGATGTGAATGTTGGTCCATGTAATGGAAAATACAATGGGGCAGATTGATCAATGTTACAGAATGTTACAATGATACACAATCTGACGCTGCCCGTTCAGTGCTACTATTGGCCTACTCTGTAAGGACACTCTCCATTGACAAGGGGAATGGTAACAATTAGTTATCAATGTATTCAGAAATTTCTAGGTAGAATAAAGGAGGGACGGTACAACACAGATTTTAAAAAGAAGATGCTCAAGGATTGTTATTTCATAAGATAAGATAAGATAATCCATTTAATAGTCCCCACCATGGGGAAATTCAGTGTGATATTTTTTAATACCTTGAAAACATTTTTGTCAAAATTTTTTCTTGGCATTGCCGTATTTGGACCCCTATAACTCTATTTTTGTCTACAGAGCTACGTAACATGTCCTGTTTCCCACCTTATGTTCCTTTAAGGGACATAGAACGGACGTAATTTATCATTATGATTTGGCGCAACTCCTGTGACATTGTAACTTTTAGACAAAATAAATGTATAGTAAATTTAGGTCAGGGCCCCGGTGGAGGGATTTTGGGCCTAGAAATGCAACTTTTGTACTTAGGTGCAGTTATGAGAAATTGCTTACTGTATATACTCGAGTATAAGCTGAGTTTTTCAGCATAGTTTTTGTGCTGAAAAAACCCCCCTCAGCTTACACTCGAGTTAAAGAAAAAAAAAATATTTTTTTTGGGGGGATGGGTGTCTATGACCAGCCGCAATAGTAATGTATAGAATCTCCCATAAAATAGCGAAAAAAAAGAAGCTTTAAAAAAAAATATAATAAAAAAATAAATAAAAGTTGTAAATCCCTCCTTTCCCTAGAATACATATAAAAGTAGAAAATGACTGTGACACACATACACATTATATATGGAATATAGGGGATCTGCAGTGCTCCTGTTCCGTCGGGAAGGGGTTAATAGGAGCACTGCAGATCCCCTATATTCAGCCAGAATGAATTCCAAGTGGGGGAAGAAAAAAACCCAGTCCTCAAGCTCAGGGAAGGGGCAGACAGACAACTAAAACATCCCCTCCCCTTCCCCAGCACCAGCAACTACTGCACCCAAAAACTCTGACCATTTAAATTTTTGAAATTTTCCAGTAGCTGCTGCATTTCCCCCCTCGGCTTATACTCGAGTCAATAAGTTTTCCCAGTTTTTTGTGGCAAAATTAGGGGCCTCGGCTTATATTCGGGTCGGCTTATACTCGAGTATATACGAAAAGGCACAAATCCAACAGAATATTACATAAAAGGATGAAGAATATGGCTAATATTTATTAAGGATAAATTTAATGCAGCAGACAGAAGCAAATGAGTCAATTCCGCCTCCACTGGCACTGACCAAATCACTATACACATTGCCAAAATGACAACAGCATTGTTGCATAGAAACCAAACTTTATTACATGTTGTTTAGAAGTGCACCAAACAAATTGAAAAATGTTGTTTGTCATAGAGACAAAGTCTAAGAATGTGACTCTGCGCAGGGTTTGCAGCAATGTAGCCATAGTTTGAAAGCCGTGTAAAAGCCAAAATTCCTCCTGTTTTATAATGAATGACTTGGGCGAGCTCCTTGTCTCCTTCTTTATAAGTGCGACAAATTGAATGACAAGATAAGTTTGGCACTTATAGGTTACTGTACAGAGACGCATTCCTATTTGTGAAGGTAAAACCTTTTTATTGTTCCAGTGCAGATCTGTAGGTTTTGTCAGCAGCTTCTGGTGCAGATTCCATCAGAAATCCCGAACAAAATTCCTGTTTTTCATTCAACAAAATGGCCAACACCTAAGCGGAATCGCCAAAGCACCTGATGGAACCCATTATAGCCAGTGGGATGTATTGGGCTTGGTTGGTGTTATAATGGATCCAATATTATTGCCTATTCTATTTTCTTGTTCTTCTTATGGGAAGAATATGCAAATCTGACTTCCATGATGTAATTAGGATGTCAGTGCCTCAAGCATGCACACCAATAGAGGGCGCTGACTGAGAATGTGCAAGTCTATCTTCCATGACGTAATTAGGAAGACAGAGTCTCAGTCAAGCAAACCTATAGAGGGTGCTCCCTTTAACATCATGCTGACCTTCTCAGAGGCCTTTGTTTGCAATGATGTTGGGATTAGACCAGATACAGTCTTCTCAGCCAAGGACAGCCGTTTCGATGTATTTGCATCTCATCAGCTTGGTGTAGAGAGGACTGATCTGGCAGAGTTGAGAAGCTTAGACAGGGTTGAGGGGATATCGTCACTCCATAAGGAGAGAACCACCATTAAGGTGTGTGGAGTCTTATTAAGCCATGAGCGCTACTACTACAGGATGAGGCAACATAACTTCCTTTTTTGTCGCTAGAGGTAGTAGGGGGGTGGGAGTAATCTCATCGTGCGGCATGTTTCTACAGTTTTGTTCCCTATCCTGGTCAGTCGCCATCATGCGTTGGAACAGTGAGGAGCGTGCTTTTGCCGTCGAGGCCTACTTTTCAAACCGATGTTCTGGGATCACAACCCAGCGAGCCTTCAGTGATGAAGCCCATTTTCATTTGAGTGGCTGTGTCAACAAACAGAACATGCTCTACTGGACTGACACCAATCCCCGAGAATTGCATCAAAGGCCTTTGCAATCACCTAAAGTCACAGTGTGGTGTGCATTTTCCTCAGCTGGGATTGCTGGTCCTTTTGGGATTGTTGGTCCAGTTACAGTGAATTCAGACCGGTATGTGAACATGTTGGATGATTTTTTTTCCACGACTTGGTGAATTGGACTTAGGGGACATTTGGTTCCAACAGGATACAGCTACAACTCAAACGTCATCGATGGCTGTTTTGAGGTAACACTTCCTGGAGCGCCTCATCTCAATAAGGGGCAATTTGGAGTGTCCAGCCCGCTTTAGCTCCTTGCAATTTTTTGTGTGTGATTTTTTGAAATCCTGTGTTTATGTCAACTGTCCAAGGGCCTACAAGACCCGAAGGCCAAGATCCAGGCAGAAATTGCCAACATACCTGCTGCTATGCTGGTAAGGTTCATGACAAGCGTGAGAAATCGGCTTACTCAGTGTATGGACAATGGAGTGGGGTGGGGGGGAGTGTAACCTACCTGATATGATTTTCAAAACTGTGTAAAACAAAACTTTAGATCTGTACCTACATTATAAAAATAAAAAATCTGATTCATAAAATGGGTTTTATTGCGTTTGAAAAAAGGAGGCCTCACCCTGTAGAGTCTGGGTTCCTCATATTAAAGGGGTGTACTTGGTTTGCTACTCTTTTACCTATACCTATCACACAACCAGTGGCGTAACTAGGCATGGCAGGGCCCCATGGTGAACTTCTGACATGGGTCCCCCCCCGACCGACACTGACGCCGAAGACCTCGAACCACCCCCTCCTACGCATTCCTGTGTGCTCTATTATGCCCCATAGTGACCCCAGCACACAGTATTATCTCCCATAGTGGCCTCTGCACACAGTATTATCCCCCATAGTGGCCCCTGCACACAGTATTATGTCCCTCAGTGGCCCCTCCACACAGTAATATCCCCCATAGTGGCCACTGCACACAATATTATCCCCCATAGTGGCCCCTGCACACAGTATTAAGCCCCATAATGCCCCCTGCACACAGTATTATCCCCCATAGTGGCCCCTGCACACAGTATTATCCCCCATAGTGGCCCCTGCACACAGTATTATCCCCCATAGTGGCCCCTGCACACAGTATTATCCCCCATAGTGGCCCCTGCACACAGTATTATGTCCCACTGTGGACACCCATAAACAATTATTATACTCTGGGGTCTTTTTAGACCCCAGAGTATAATAATCGGAGACCCAGGGGGAGAAAAACATAAAAAAACTCTATTACTCACCTATCTCCCGTCCACTACGCTGTCGGCCTCCAAAGTAGTCGATCTTCAATGACGTCAGACGTCACATGACCCGGGATGCAGGCCGGGGTCATGAGACGTCAGACGACTAGGCCGAAGTCTGCCCGAATCGTGGAGAGGTAAGTAAGTTTTTTATTTTTCTTACCTTTCTTACCTTACCGAAAAGACCCCGGAGTATAATGATAGCAGCGGTAGCGGCTGTCACCGGGCCCCTAATGTCCCGGGCCCTGTGGAAGCTGCCTCTGCTGCTATGGCGGTAGTTACTCCACTGCACACAACTAGATCTGTATTTTATTGCCCCTAAGTCTACCCCAGTGTTGGGTGTGATGGTCTACATAGCGAATTCCAATGTAGGTAACATTTCGGAGAGTGAATTATTTTTCAGTTTTCGCTCACATAGTCTAGAGTCTAGTATAGTGAAAATGTATACGGTAATGTGATCTATGTTTGAATATCATATATTATACATACATGTATTTTATTATTTGGGTACTGTAGGGAAGTAACATTTTTATTTTTCCCTCTGGAACGTATGAGGTGTGAACTGTGCAGCCAAGACAATGTATATACATTTTTCTAATGAAGAAAAAAAAAAATAAGGTTTGCATTTTATTGCTTGTTCAGCTAAAGTATTACACCTCCCCAGTGGATGGGATTTGCTGAAGGAGAGAAGTGACAGTTTTGGGGAAGGTGGTGACAGAACGCTGCACTCGCACAGTACAGTGACTGCTATTGACTGCACAGTCCACTTCAAGGAACAGCAACGTGTGCGCTGATCCCATCTCGAGAGGAAAACAGAGCAGGGTGATAAGGGGATATAAAACCAATTTATTTAAGGTTGTGCTGGATATGTTGTGGATGTATTGTGCTTTGTGCTGTCATCAACTTTATATCACACTGTCAACCTGTGTGATTTGTGGCTTTTACAAGCTATTGTCTTCCTGCTGCCCTACTTTATATAAGCAGTGGTAGTAGAGAGACATAATTTACTATTGTATACATGCTTATTTCACATTTTTAAAGTGTAGTTTTCACTAGAGATGAGCGAGTAGAATTTGATCGAATACCGCGCTCCCATAGGAATGCGTGTAAGCGGCCGAACACCTGAATATTCCATGCGCTTAAACCCTTGGTGTTCAGGCGCTTACACGCATTCCTATGGGAGCAAGGTATTTGATTGAATACTACTAGCTCATCTCTAGTTTTTGCCTATCCACAAGATGGGTCATAATGTAGGGTACTTGCTCCTGGGACCCCCACCTGTCACGTGAATGGGGTCCTGTTTTCCTAGCTCCTTGCATACAGGGGTCTTCACAGCATGACAGTAGTAGTAAGGTGGTCACAGCGCAAAGTCATATTAAGTGCTCAGACAGTGCTTGCAGTGTGTAATATCTCCCAGCAGACCCAACCATCGAGGTACATGCTCACCTGTAAGCTTTCTCAGCCAATCCTAGATAGCTGTGGTCTATTTATATCTGATCATTTCTCAACATGGCACCTAAAGGCGGGTTCACAACTGCACCTGGTTTCCGCTTTGTGGGTCTCCGTCTTCTGCCGACAGGAGATGGAAACCCAGCAGTTAGTGTCCGTGAGCGGATCTGAACTAGCAAAGTCCTTTCAGAGTATTTGATTTCTGTGTTCTTTTCCCAGGCCTGTGAGCCTGAGTTGCGCTCCCTTTAGCATGTTTTCTACTTTGTAAACTTGCTGCCTGCAGTAGACCTTCAACATTTACTTGACCACTCTTTTGCCTTACCCTCTGTTTGTATCATACTGGTATGTCTCTGGCATTTGGTCAACTGCTGCCAGTGGCAAAACAAGTGTTTTGTGGGCCGAGGTGCAAACATTTGTCTGGCCCCCCTCTCCCCAGCGGTGGCCCTCACACAGTATTACATGCTTTGTAGTGCCCCCCCCCCCCCCACAGTATTACATTCCCAGCAGTGTCCCCCACACACAGTATTACATGCCCAGCAGTGTCCCCCCCCCACAGTATTACATGCTTAGCAGTGCCCCTCACACAGTATTACATACCCAGCAGTGTCCCCCCCATAGTATTACATGCTGAGCAGTGCCCCCACACGCAGTATTACATGCCCAGCAGTGTCTCCCACACATAGTATTACATGCCCAGCAGTGTCTCCCCCCACACAGTATTACATGCCCAGCAGTGTCCCCCCCCACAGTTTTACTTGCCGAGCAGTGTCTCCCCCCACACAGTATTACATGCCCAGCAGTGTCTCCCCCCACACAGTATTACATGCCCAGCAGTGTCCCCCCCCCACAGTATTACATGCTTAGCAGTGCCCCCCACACAGTATTACATACCCAGCAGTGTCCCCCCATAGTATTACATGCTGAGCAGTGCCCCCACATGCAGTATTACATGCCCAGCAGTGTCTCCCACACATAGTATTACATGCCCAGCAGTGTCTCCCCCCACACAGTATTACATGCTCAGCAGTGCCCCCCCCCCCACAGTTTTACTTGCCGAGCAGTGTCTCCCCCCACACAGTATTACATGCTCAGCAGTGCCCCCCCCCCCCCACAGTTTTACTTGCCGAGCAGTGTCTCCCCCCACACAGTATTACATGCTCAGCAGTGTCTCCCCCCACACAGTATTATGTACTCCAAACAGCCCTCCTCCGCTCTGGGGCTATTATTAGGAGACCCCAGAGTATAATAATCAGAGGCCCAACGAAGGTGAATAAAAATAACAAACACTAACACACACCTTGCCTCACTCTTCCTGGACATCCTGGCTCTGGCTGTCTTCAGCATCTTCGGCCATCTTCCCGACGTCTCTGCTGAGGCCTGTGATTGGTCCTCACGTGGTCAAGTGGGGGGTCACTGACATCATTACACCGCTGCGCCCCATGTGATTGCTGAGGCCTTAATCATAGACCTCAGTCACATGACGGAAGATGCCAGAGGGGACGCTGACCCCAGGAGAAGTGAGAATAACTATTTATTATGTTAAGTTACCTCCCCTGGGTTAGTAGCTATTGAAAAGGGGCCTGACAATATGCCAGGGGCCCCTCTTCATTTACAATATTTATAGTTTATACCACTGTCATAGTGGTGTTGGGCCCAGACATCTCCAGCTGGCCGTGAGCCATGTACCTTGCCGGTTTAAAAATGAAATGCAGTGCGGACATGCCGCGATTTCCTAAACTGGCTTGGTTTTGGAAATTGCAGCATGTCAATTATATCTACGAAAACACCGGCGGTTTCCCCATAGATATAATTGTAACAGAAAGTCCGTGGAGGAAAACTCAACGAACCTTCTGTTTAAAGCGCTGCGGGAGGAACCATGTTGTGTTGCCGCCGTAATGTATTATGTAGGCGAAGAAGAAAGTTGAATTTCAATACTCAATCCTTTTGTTCTCAAGGGAGATAATCCATCACCAGAGGACTAGCAGCAGTTCACACCTTTCTCGTATCTGAGAGAACATGTATGCCTGGCTGTGCATGTGATTTGGGGCCATTGAAAATATATGGGGATCTTAAGATGTGATCACACTGGTTATCACTGAAGGGGGCATTAACTTTCCCTTACTAATAGTTGCACTGTAAGTCATGCAGTCCATACTTTGGCTTCACAGCCATTGAGGGATATATATCACAACTGGTACATAGAGCGTCCTCTATAGAAATATGAGATTGCTTTCTTCATGTAATTGGGCTCTCTGAAAAATGAGATCCCACATCTGATTGTCACCAGTTTTCCTAAATCTCCCACTATGTATTGCTAGCTATAGACCAGTTATTCCCCAGTACAATGACCTATACATCACAAAGCCAACATCACAACAGACAACCAGGACCCTCTTAGCATGAGGGACCCATATAGGTAAGCATGCTCATCATAACTATGTTTGGTGACAAGGGGTCCACTCTGACCCCATTACGGTTCCAAATTTACACAAACCAGAATAAAATTTAAACTATGTCTTGGAGATTTGCTTGATTCACATTTACCTAAAGGGGTTAAATAGGTAAAGAAATTCATCTAGCTAGGGATTAATGTGCATGTCCTTATGTTTTTATATTGTGAGTACTGACAGGGTGTTTTTTGTTGTACGCTGGAATGCTGTTCATTTGCTAACTTACTATTGACTTTACTAACAGGTCACTTGTCTATCATCGCCAGCTACAAAGCAAACATCAGCTATACAGTAATGCATAACAGCTCTTTCTTGTAGACACACCTGGTTCAAACATTTCAGACAAATGGGAGTGACTCCTAAACTCCCCTGTGCATAGTTGCACGATATATATTTTTTTACTCTTCATTTTCCATTTTCCAGTTTGGGAGGCGGCATAGGCAGAGTTCTAGTAAAAGTATGTATGTATTTATTCTGCAGAACACTGAGAACGCTGAAGAAAGTTCAGGACATGTGTGTAAGGCGTTTAGATATACAAAAGCCTTGTTCTATTTCAGAAATTTATAAACCAAGGGATGAAATAGATGAAGCAATGACTCAAATATAGAAGCTCCAAATCTTATCTCCAATGGAAAATCATGACGGCAAGGAATGCAAGTGGTTTGTGCAGGTCATAAGACGTCTTGTACAGAACAGTGCCACATATATATTTGTAGGCACTGCCCTATGGTGCCTCCTTCTGAAATTTTCTTCCAAATTTGACATATATGAACATACCTTTATCTGACTATAATGTTTATAATCATCTACACCTTATCTTTAGGTCACACTTGGAAACAAATCAGAGCCCGGGGACAGAAACGTTGCAATGCGCGATGCGTTGCCACCGTGGTTTTTCCCGCAGCACTTTTTTGCAACGGGACATCCCGTGGGGCCTTAGCCAGAGAAGGATTCTGAACTCCAAGTGTATTTTTTACTTAGGTACTATTCACAATTAGGGTTGAGCCGATCTTGACTTTTCAGGATCGATTTAGAAATCGGATTTCCGATCATTTTTCATTCGAACCCGATCTCGATCCCAACTCCGATCCCAATGCAAGTCAATGGAATTTTTTTTTACTAATCGGAGATCGGATATTAAAAACAATCCTATTCACTATACAGCATGGAATCTAACAATTGAACGCTTTAATTGTTAGAATCCACGCTGTGTAGTGATTTTTTTTAATCACTTGTATGAGATTGGATATACAGGGTTAAGGTGGATATTGTCACTCCTTAGGGAGAGACCACCATATAGGTGTGTGGAGACTTATTAAGCCTTTAGCACTCCACTTCATAAAGGACCATGGGAAGAATATGCAAATCTGTCTTCCATGATGTAATTAGGAAGTCAGCTGCTGCTTCCTCAGTGTTGCAAACCAATAGAGGGCACTCACTGGAATGTGCAAGCCTGTCTTCCCTGATGTAGTTAGGAAGACAGAACTCCAGTGAATTGGGTTATTTCACTGGAGTTCTGTCTTCCTAACTACATCAGGGAAGACAGGCTTGCACATTCCAGTGAGCGCCCTCTATTGGTTTGCAACACTGAGACAGCAGCAGCTGACTTCCTAATTACATCATGGAAGACAGATTTGCATATTCTTTCCATTGGATATACAGGTCTATTTTTTTTTCCAGAAAACAACACCATTCTGGTATTGCAGAATGATTAAGTATAGCAACTATTAGGCTATGTTTACACATAGTGAATATGCTTCAGGTTTTCCTTCTGGATTTCCAAGTGGAAAGTCTACAGAATGGCATGGTAGCAGTAAAGTGTGTGAGATTTGTATTAAATTCCATCCATGTGCTGCAAAACAGTTCCATCTAGAAAAAAGCTAAGTGGTGTGACATTAAGGCAAGAGACGCAACATGTGGCAGTGAAGAGGGTGCAGTCACGCCCAGTTCCAAAACCCATAGGTGGCCCATAAAGAATGGCATAACTATAGAGTTCGCAGGTCAGCTTCAACAGATTAAGGATGATTGAACTTCTTTGATCTCCTTTCTGATTTCCTTGTATTGTAAATTCCTTGTATGGTAAATGTATTACCCCTGCCCCCTGGTGCGCTGGAGTGAGACAGGTAAAGATGATTTAGGATACTCAGCCTTTGACTGTTAGAAAGAAGAAAATTAACCTTTTAATGCCAAAGGTAGCAATTGGTCAGTATATACTCAATGTGGGATACAGTGGTGGGAGGCCGTGGCACAAAAGCAGGCAATAGGGGACATTGAGAGTGGGTGGGAGTGATGGGAAGCTTGTGGGTATAGACATGTAATGCCAAGTCCTCATAGCGGTCTTGGCCCAGATAGAGAAGGAAATGTAAATGCTGATAAAATATACAGATGGTAGTAAATGGCACTTGTGAGGAGAACTTGGACAGGGAGGGGACATCCTGAACTTTTGCACCAGGGTCCGTGAGCCTTTAGTTTTGCTCCCAGCTTGTCAATTTTTTTTCTGCAAATTTCACTCACTGGATGAAATCAATGGCAAATCGGAGACAAAATCTGCATATTAAAAATACGTTTTTGTTGCAAATTCAAAGCACATGGTATTTTCAGGTTCCTGTGGACCTAACCTATAGCTGAAACAACTATATCATAGCAAATGTGATCTATGTACAAATTACAATATAATAATGCAAATGTAACAAATTGTCCTGTCACGGTTTATTTATCACACCCTTTTCTAAAAGCTTTGAGATAAATCTATGACATCAAATATATAGCATGTCCACCCACTCACTGTATACTCCTGAAACATGACATTAATACCCGTAGATTTGTGATTGTTTGCTAAAGTCAGCCACCGAAGCTCAACAAGTACAGCAACTATGAAAGGGGGTGTATGGTCACTAAGCCTGTTCATATACACAGGATTCTATGCTAAGCATTTAAAGTGGAAGGCGGCCTCAATAATCTAAGTCAAGTCTGTCCCAAAAGAAAGTCAAATGACACTATATAAAGTAACATATCCATTACTGAGTGAGTAATATACTTCTGAACATGGAGCTGGTGCTCTGGACCCCAGGGCCATCTGGCACTATTAGCTCTATCATGACTGGAGTCCTGCATCAATGGTGGTGCAAAGGGGGTATTACACAAAAAATATTTGAAAGAAGTGCTGAACAAAACATGTCGATCCGCTCTTTTTACACGTGCAAGTGATGCGCTGCTTACGGACAAGAACCAGTCACCCAATAAATAAATGGACCCAATGCTTGTCCATTGGGTGATTGGCTGCATGAGTAGACAGGGTGACTTGGTAACAAGCGATTGTATGGGTGCTCGTGCCCAATAATTGCTAGATCACCCTGTCTAATGGGGCCTTTAGAGTCTAATATATGGGGGAGTAGCATACCAGCCAGGGATAGGAATAGACTTGACAGGCTGGTTAGAAGGGCCAGCTCTGTCCTGGGGACCCCCTGGACCCAGTAAAGGTGGTGGGTGACAGAAGGATACTGTCCATGATGAGCTCCATATTGGAGAATAACTCCCATCCCATGTATGAGACCGTGATAGCACTGGACAGTACTGTCAGTGACCGACTGCTTCACCCCAAGTGTGAGAAGGAGCTATCGGAGATCCTTCCTCCCGACCGCGGTCAGGCTGTATAATCTACATCAGGCTAAGAGAAGATCACTCCGCACAGAGAACTAAATGATCCTGAGTCTTTCTTTTTCTTCTTAGTTGCTATGACTCCTGTATCTTTTCTATCTGCTATGAGCTTGTATGTTTTCTTTCTTGTAATATATTACTGTATTATCCACTGAATTTCCCCATGGTGGGACTATTAAAGGATTATCTTATCTCTTATCTTATCTCGTGGTCAATTTCATATGGTGGGACTATTAAAGGATTATCTTATCTCTTATCTTATCTCGTGATCAATTACAAAGAGCTTTACTGACAGCCCCATAATTACTGTGATGTTAAAAGGAAGACAGGCTTTTTTTGTTTTTTCACCCAACAGACTCTGACCCATATTTCCAGCCTGCCCATATATTTTTGCATGCCCACTTTGTGCCTGAATCTAATGTAGACTGTAGTGTACGGTGATGGCGGAGATTTGACCAAATTTATAAATGGATGTGGCCTTTTAAAAAATTTTGGGGATCTTATACCAGCACACTTAAGATAAAGACTAGCAAGTCTTAAGACATTTCCCAAAGACCTCTAATGGAAAAATCAACATGTCTACCAATATAATGGGCAAATAAAGCAGGGCTTTGCTGTATGGCTGGTTTTGAGTGACAACCAAAAATGTTAAGATTGACACTGTAGGGGGAACATGACAGGTGGAAGTCTAGCAGATCAGAGCATGGATAATTCAGGTCAGAGAGGAAACACAACATAGCTGGGATTAAGTAGGATTCAACCAAATACACTTTAGATAGAGGACGGAGCACAAGGCTATAGTGATGGCGTCAAAGAGAAAAGTGTCAAGGAAAACAATGTCATAAGATCCCATGATGAAGAACATTAGATTACATTAGATTATACAAAGTGTCATGTTGTTGTTTTTCCTATTGTTTTAAGCAGAAAGTGGGGACAGAAATATAGCATGCATGAAGGCTTCTTAGTCACCCATACCCTGCTCTGTAATACCAATATAATAACACTCAAGATGCCTCTTTAGAAAGAAACTGCTACGTATGACCTGTACAATGTTATGTATACGGTAGACCCACAGACACAACTGAACAGCATCCCTGTCAATGTGGTGGCTTTTCCTATAAAATTAGTTTAGGGACAGCTTTGCAGGTTCAGGATATTGTACAAAAAATGAGGCATCTCTTATATGGCTAATAAACGTAGGATTTTAGAGACTAAGTGTAATATTTAGAGATGAGCGAACACTAAAATGTTCGAGGTTCGAAATTCGATTCGAACAGCCGCTCACTGTTCGAGTGTTCGAATGGGTTTCGAACCCCATTATAGTCTATGGGGAACATAAACTCGTTAAGGGGGAAACCCAAATTCGTGTCTGGAGGGTCACCAAGTCCACTATGACACCCCAGGAAATGATACCAACACCCTGGAATGACACTGGGACAGCAGGGGAAGCATGTCTGGGGGCATAAAAGTCACTTTATTTCATGGAAATCCCTGTCAGTTTGCGATTTTCGCAAGCTAACTTTTCCCCATAGAAATGCATTGGCCAGTGCTGATTGGCCAGAGTACGGAACTCGACCAATCAGCGCTGGCTCTGCTGGAGGAGGCGGAGTCTAAGATCGCTCCACACCAGTCTCCATTCAGGTCCGACCTTAGACTCCGCCTCCTCCGGCAGAGCCAGCGCTGATTGGCCGAAGGCTGGCCAATGCATTCCTATGCGAATGCAGACTTAGCAGTGCTGAGTCAGTTTTGCTCAACTACACATCTGATGCACACTCGGCACTGCTACATCAGATGTATCAATCTGATGTAGCAGAGCCGAGGGTGCACTAGAACCCCTGTGCAAACTCAGTTCACGCTAATAGAATGCATTGGCCAGCGCTGATTGGCCAATGCATTCTATTAGCCCGATGAAGTAGAGCTGAATGTGTGTGCTAAGCACACTCATTCAGCACTGCTTCATCACGCCAATACAATGCATTAGCCAGTGCTGATTGGCCAGAGTACGGAATTCGCCCAATCAGCGCTGGCCAATGCATTCTATTAGCCCGATGAAGTAGAGCTGAATGTGTGTGCTAAGCACACACATTCAGCACTGCTTCATCACGCCAATACAATGCATTAGCCAGTGCTGATTGGCCAGAGTACGGAATTCGGCCAATCAGCGCTGGCTCTGCTGGAGGAGGCGGAGTCTAAGGTCGGACCTGAATGGAGACTGGTGTGGAGCGATCTTAGACTCCGCCTCCTCCAGCAGAGCCAGCGCTGATTGGCCGAATTCCGTACTCTGGCCAATCAGCACTGGCTAATGCATTGTATTGGCGTGATGAAGCAGTGCTGAATGTGTGTGCTTAGCACACACATTCAGCTCTACTTCATCGGGCTAATAGAATGCATTGGCCAGCGCTGATTGGCCGAATTCCGTACTCTGGCCAATCAGTGCTGGCCAATGCATTCTATTAGCTTGATGAAGCAGAGTGTGCACAAGGGTTCAAGCGCACCCTCGGCTCTGATGTAGCAGAGCCGAGGCTGCACAAGGGTTCAAGCGCACCCTCGGCTCTGATGTAGGAGAGCCGAGGGTGCACTTGAACCCTTGTGCACCCTCAGCTCTGCTACATCAGAGCCGAGGGTGCGCTTGAACCCTTGTGCACACTCTGCTTCATCAAGCTAATAGAATGCATTGGCCAGCGCTGATTGGCCAATGTATTCTATTAGCCTGATGAAGTAGAGCTGAATGTGTGTGCTAAGCACACACATTCAGCTCTACTTCATCGGGCTAATAGAATGCATTGGCCAGCGCTGATTGGCCAGAGTACGGAACTCGACCAATCAGCGCTGGCTCTGCTGGAGGAGGCGGAGTCTAAGATCGCTCCACACCAGTCTCCATTCAGGTCCGACCTTAGACTCCGCCTCCTCCAGCAGAGCCAGCGCTGATTGGCCGAATTCCGTACTCTGGCCAATCAGCACTGGCTAATGCATTGTATTGGCGTGATGAAGCAGTGCTGAATGTGTGTGCTTAGCACACACATTCAGCTCTACTTCATCGGGCTAATAGAATGCATTGGCCAATCAGCGCTGGCCAATGCATTCTATTAGCGTGAACTGAGTTTGCACAGGGGTTCTAGTGCACCCTCGGCTCTGCTACATCAGATTGCTACATCTGATGTAGCAGTGCCGAGTGTGCATCAGATGTGTAGTTGAGCAAAACTGACTCAGCACTGCTAAGTCTCTGCATTCGCATAGGAATGCATTGGCCAGCCTTCGGCCAATCAGCGCTGGCTCTGCCGGAGGAGGCGGAGTCTAAGGTCGGACCTGAATGGAGACTGGTGTGGAGCGATCTTAGACTCCGCCTCCTCCAGCAGAGCCAGCGCTGATTGGTCGAGTTCCGTACTCTGGCCAATCAGCGCTGGCCAATGCATTCTATTAGCCCGATGAAGTAGAGCTGAATGTGTGTGCTTAGCACACACATTCAGCTCTACTTCATCAGGCTAATAGAATACATTGGCCAATCAGCGCTGGCCAATGCATTCTATTAGCTTGATGAAGCAGAGTGTGCACAAGGGTTCAAGCGCACCCTCGGCTCTGATGTAGCAGAGCTGAGGGTGCACAAGGGTTCAAGTGCACCCTCGGCTCTCCTACATCAGAGCCGAGGGTGCGCTTGAACCCTTGTGCAGCCTCGGCTCTGCTACATCAGAGCCGAGGGTGCGCTTGAACCCTTGTGCACACTCTGCTTCATCAAGCTAATAGAATGCATTGGCCAGCACTGATTGGCCAGAGTACGGAATTCGGCCAATCAGCACTGGCCAATGCATCCCTATGGGAAAAAGTTTATCTCACAAAAATCACAATTACACACCCGATAGAGCCCCAAAAAGTTATTTTTAATAACATTCCCCCCTAAATAAAGGTTATCCCTAGCTATCCCTGCCTGTACAGCTATCCCTGTCTCATAGTCACAAAGTTCACATTCTCATATGACCCGGATTTGAAATCCACTATTCGTCTAAAATGGAGGTCACCTGTTTTCGGCAGCCAATGACTTTTTCCAATTTTTTTCAATGCCCCCGGTGTCGTAGTTCCTGTCCCACCTCCCCTGCGCTGTTATTGGTGCAAAAAAGGCGCCAGGGAAGGTGGGAGGGGAATCGAATTTTGGCGCACTTTACCACGTGGTGTTCGATTCGATTCGAACATGGCGAACACCCTGATATCCGATCGAACATGTGTTCGATAGAACACTGTTCGCTCATCTCTAGTAATATTATATATATGATACACTGATATATATATATATATATATATATATATATATATATATATATATGCAGTTTGATGATGCACCATATTTGTCATCTAGCATCAGTCACTGTGATAAATCTGGCATAAACTGTCTTGTATAAATTTGCAGCAGCCAGAAAGCAGACGGGATTAGATTTGCCCATAAATTTGCAGTACCTAGAAAGCAGACGGGATTAGATTTGCCCATATATAAATCCTGTCTGCTTTCTAGGTACTGCAAATTTATACTAGACAGTTTTTGCCAGATCTATCACAGTGACTGATGCTAGAGGATAAATCTAGTGCATCTTAAAACCGTCTAATCTAACTTTATACAGCTACTTTAAAGATTAATCTTCAATTTTTAAGCCTTGCACCTTTCCCGCTAAGCCTGTCCCCTTTCCACTAAGCCCCACCCGGGACAAGGCAAAAATAGTGTCTAAAACAAGCAAATTGAGCTAGAGTTCTGGCACACTTGGGACATCTGTTTTAGTAAATCTGGACCATAGTTCTTCCTTGCACTGTGTACAATGCACAATTTTGTCTAGAATTTTTAAAACTGTGAATCGGGGTTGTTACCTGTAAGCCGAGGATGTGGCCTGTAAAAAATTGCATCCATCTATTGGCACCACTGACTTGCTTCAGTCTGATAACAGTTTCTAAAAGTTGGTAAATATGTCGATAACTTAAAGTCTAAGGCCCCAGGTAACATCCGTAAACAGCAAAAAAGTGCTGGGGGAAAAATCACAGCGACAATGCGTTGCATTTTTTTCTGCAGCACTTTTCACAGAAAGTCCACAGAGATTTCCTCTGCGGACTTTCTGTTCTCAATATACATATAGGGAAATTGCTGCCATTTCTGTAGGTATAAATGGCATGCTGTGATTTCCAAAACTGCAATATCCCAAACTCAGAGCCCTCTCTGTTTCCCAATCCAAAGACAAAAGATGTTAATGTATGAGATTTTTTTCCCAAAATAAAACCTCAGTATTGAAGGGATTCAATCATTAAAATGGAATTTTTTTCTCCGTTACACGTAGGAATAGCCTTAAGAAAGGCTAATCTTCTCCTACTGTTAGATGTGTTCTCCACACTGCCATTCCGTAGATATCCCGGTTTTCTTCGGTATGATAATGAGTTTTCTTGCAGCACTGGGGGCGGGCCCCAGCGCACAAACAGCACTGGGGGCGTCCCCAGTGTTGCGAGAAAACTCTCCAGCAATGGCCTCTGTATTCTTCTGACACAGTACACAGTACTGTTCATGTAAGCGGCCACAATAAGCGGCCGCAGGCATGCGTAATCGGCTCTGCCCGAAGGCAGAGCAGACTGCGCATGCGTGAATTTTAAATCCAGAGGAAGAAGACATTATGGGAAGTGTGCAAGAAGAAGACAGAGGTCAGCGCTGGAGAGTTTTCTCGCAACACTGGGGACTCCCTCAGTGTTATTTGAGCGCTGGGGACCGCCTTTAGTGCTGCGACAGAGCTCATTAGCATACTGAAGAAAACTGGGATATTTATGGAATGGAGGCGCGGAGAAAACTTCTAATGGTAGGAGAAGAATAGCCTTTCTAAAGGCTATTCCTACGTGTAAGGGAGAAAAAAATTCCATTTTAATGATTGAATCCCTTTAAGGTTAAATTGCTGAGTTGGCACTTGCAATAAATTAATGGGTTTTGGGTTGCAGTCTGAGCACTCGGTCTCCTAAAGGTTTGCCATCACTGATGTAGACTATCCATCACATGTTACTGGATAGATAGATAGATAGATAGATAGATAGATAGATAGATAGGTAGTCTACATACCGTACAAGCTTTTAGCTGTCTTTGTCTGTCCCCAAAAGGAAATGGTCCAGCACTCTAAAACTTCAGAACTTTATTCTGAATTCATTAAAATCCCATTATGTGTATAGACATCATAAAAGACTAACTTCATGCTTACGCATTTCCAGTGGAAAACCACAATGAGTCATCGCACGTTGAGGGAATGTCAGAGGCATAAATATAGGTGTAACATAACACAAACAAGATACATGGCATATTTGCAAGATAAAGGGAGTCTGTCATCGGGGTCAAGCATATTAACAGCAAGACACTTAGGTCCGGATCATCTGAATCATCCTATGTCTCCACAATAATTTGTGCTGAGATATTAATCCAATCTATAGACCAAGCTAGCAAATCTGAAGGGTTTTGATAGTAGAGCACCATTTATCTCCTATAATTCAGCATTCTTGTATTATAATGAAAAATTCCAAATGGTTCTCTCTGCAAAAGCCGGCAGGTGCAGATGGCATCTCTTACTTCTGTGCATGGAAGGATCTCGGACTACGGCTACGTGTAGTTATGGAATGTTTTTTCAAGCGTCAGTTTTTCAGCAGATAGCTAATTATAGGATGTCTTCCGCTTCGGAGGGAATCCTTACAGCTGTGTCCAGCTGAAGTCTTGATGGGCCAGCTGACAGGTGAAAATTTCACATGACATCATCTCCTGGAGCAGCTAGGATTGTAAGACATGAGACTGCAGCATGGTGCTTGGCTCTCTGTATTTTGCAATGGTTTTTGTGAGATTCTTCATCAATTCATGACAACTTTTTGTGAATTGGTCAGACTTCTGTGTTTATTAATTTCATACAATATCTTTACGTGGGTTGGTGTCCCATCAGTGGCCTATCTAAAGTCTTGTGCAATCTTTTGTCCGGGCCCCTACCTCATCCCTACAGTGAATTCTTGAAGGTGATGGTTACGGGTGCTAAGGAGTTTAATCAACCTTAGTGTGGTTCGGGTAATCTGTGGGTCTCCTTGGCTTGTGGGCCAGATGGAAGCTGCAATCTCAATATGGATGCCAGTGCTTATGGCCCCCCTAAGGCTCCTGGGCCCCAGTGCAACTGCACCCTCTGCACCACCTTAAGTTACGCCCCTGTACCCAATTATCCTGCAGTTACAGCTAGAAAAAGCTTTGGAGCATAAAATAAAGTTTACACATTAAACAGGTTATGCAGGGAACTAAAAAGTTTATCAGGGCGTACCCTGCACTAGATAAGGTTGCTCTTAATATATATAAGCAAATCCCCCATTGCCCTTATTACTAGCTTGCAAAATTTTGTAAGGTGAATTTGCTCAGTCTCTTCTCCCAACATTCTGGTTCTCGGTCAAGTGACCAAGAATCAGAGCATCAGAATGGAAAGCAGAGGAACAAGGTTTCAAACTAAAACACTCACAACACCCCCCCCCCCCCGCTACATTCTGCAACCATAAGAATGAGGGGGTGACGGGAGACCCGCATATGTATTAATAAGTAGGCTTATCCAGTGCATGGAGAAAGCAGCCAGAAATCAGTCTATGCCCTGATATATTTTGATAAAGGTGGGTTCATGCTAATGTCCATTGCTGTCTTCCATCACAGAATAGGAGCAACAAACAATAAATAACAGATGCAGACGCAGCCCCTTCCATTGGAAGTCCATCTGCATTCACCCCTGATAGAAGAAAAAGTGCAGGACATGCATTACAAAAGTAGAAAAAATTACAGGAAAAAAGCATCTGTCATGTTGCATATATTAGTGTCGATGAGATGAGAGATGTAGAGGGTCAGTGTCCATTTACTTTGTTCCAATTAATGTCCGTTGCTGTCACCCTACTCCTGGACAGATACATAAACTAAAGCTACTAAAGCTAATCTGCTTGTTGAAAGCCTCATTTGTTCACACTGTGTAGTGATAAAGTGAAAAAAGCAAAAAAGGCAATGAAGTAGATAGAAAAGATGCTAGGAGTCACAGCAACTAAAAAGAAATAGAAAGACTTCAGGATCATTTAGTTCTCTGTGCAGAGTGATCTTTGCTTAGCCTGATGTTGATTATACAGCCTGACCGCGGTTGGGAGGAAGGATCTCCGATATCGCTCCTTCTCACATTTGGGGTAAAGCAGTATGTCACTGATGGTACTGCCCAGTGCCGTCAAGGTCTCGTGCATGGGGTGGGATTTATTCTCCAACATGGAGCTCACCACAGACAGTATCCTTCTGTCACCCACCACCTGTACTGGGCCCAGGGGGCTCCCCAGGACAGAGCTGGCCCTTCTGATCAGCCTGTCAAGTCTATTTCTGTCCCTGGTTGATATACTGCTCCCCCAGCAGGCCACACCGTAGAAGATGGTTGAAGCAACCACAGAGTTGAAAAAGGCCCTTAGAAGTCCCCCCTGGACTCCAAAGGCCCTCAGCCTCCTGAGCAGGTAGAGCCTGCTGTGGCCCTTTCTGTGCAGCACATCCAGGTGATCTGTCCAGTCCAGCTAATTATTGAGGAGTACACCCAGGTACTTATAGGTCTTACCTATCTCATTCCTGTCCCATGGATCTCCACCGGAATCGGAGCTCTTCTCTACTTACTGAAGTCCACCACCATCTCCTTGGTCTTCCCAGCATTAATTCCAAGGTGGTTCCACTGGCACCAGTCCACAAAATCCCGGTTTAAGTCTCTGTACTCCCTGTCATCTCCATCAGTGATGAGGCCTACTATTGTGGAGTCATCAAAGTACTTTTGTAAGTTAACAACTAGATGAGTTGTACCTAAAGTCAGCAGTGGAGAGTCAGTTGAAGAGTAAGGTCCTTCCTTCATGAGCCCCTTCTTCCCAGTCCTACTGCAGGGGCCCCAATCATCTTGCAGCGATTTGCTGCTTCCAGAGACCTGCTATCTTGTGGGCTACTGATGTGTTCCCAGGACCGAAACAATTACACTAAGGCCAAGGCCTAGTCCACAAAATTTTATTTGTCATATTATAAGAATTTGCAAATGAGAATCGAATAATATTTGCAGGTATATGCAGTATATGAATGTTATGGGTTGGCCCTAGTTGGTTGCACTTGCACCATAGTAGTGACAGAATCCATTAGCATAGTGACATACTGTAAGGTTTTCACTCTGTGTATACCCTATGTGATATGACTCACGGCGTTACATTTTTCATGTCTATTTCTAGCCATTTAATACTTCTGAAATGCGTTTGTTTTCCTTTCACTGATATGGGAAAGAAACAATATTTCAGAGGCAATCTTGCATTAAAACTATAAAAGCAAGAAGACTACAACTGATGACAGGCCCGTGACAAGTATTATTGTAGTATTTTATCGTGGATGTCTATGGAAAGTTTTTGCACTGTTCCATCTGTCAACTGTGTAGACTCCATCAGTGTATATATATATATATATATATATATATATATATATATATATATATGTGCCCAATCCTCTGTCTGGACAAATATTGTGCCCTTAACCCTTAAGTACTATCATGGTGTCTATCCTAATGATATGTCTATGGTAGTGGTCTCTGATAGACGCCATGATAGTAAATGAGTACTTACTGCTATATTGCATCAACTAGTATCCGCTAGAACAATCCTAATGGGAAATATAATATCAAAATTGACGTAACTACTGATGTAAAGGTGCTATCCTGCTCAGTAGTGACTTCATAAATATGTATATAGTATATACTATATCTACCCTGTAATAAATGTGACTGCTCTTTTACCTTCATAACTGGTTTCACTACATTTAGCAGTAATAAGTTGCTTTCTATAACTTATAATCAGTCTTTCACATCGCTGTTGAGGAATTTTAGCCCACGCTTAGCATGGTTGTGAAAATTCAGCTACCTTTAGGTTACCAAGCGTGAACTATTCAATTCAGGTCTAGAAGAGCTGCAAATATATCAGACGACAAAGGGCTAGATGGTTATATGGGGTTCTGCTGATCCAAATTGGTGGCTATATCTACTGTATATGTTTACCGTTACTGGTGTTATAGTATTATGCCATATATAGATTATATATGAATATGACATAACACCCCGAATGGAAACCTGTGTGCATGAATAGAGGTTACCTAAGGAAACCTGCAGACCCCATAGACTATAATGGGGTCCGCTCGGTTTCCACACAAAACATGCTGAGAGAAAGGTCCTGGAAGCAGCACTTTTCTCTCAGCATGTTTTGTAAGGAAACAGCACGGACCCCATTATATTTTATGGAGTGTGCAGGTTTCCTTAGAAAACCCAAATGCAGAAGTGAACCGGGCCTTATTTCTCTCTTCCCTACGAAGAAAAGGAATTTAAACCCTACAATATAATGCAAGGGCTTGCAATCTAGGACTTATTATGTTTTTTATGCTTTGCCACCCAGTAGAAAAATAATGGGACCAGCTAAGCTTAGGTCTTTTTCTCCATTTACCTATTAGGTCTTCCTTTGTTGGATGTGTCCCCTTACTGGAGGCACAATAGTATTGAAGGTACACAGTAGCTTGTCACAGTTACTTTAGGAAAGATTGTTCCTCACCACAATTACAACTACTGATAGACAGCTTTCTCCCTATGCACAGTAATAGGCGGAAATCTGTCCATAAGCAGCTGAGAAGCAGAGGGAAGACAAGGGTATGCCTAAGCTAATGAATACACCGGACTCTGCATGAGCACACAGAATCTCCATCTCTTTTCATGAATGTATATGAACATATAAAAAGCCTATTAGGATGGTCCACATGGTCAAGTTGGGACAAGGAAACATGGTTGTGTATGGGCCAGGTTTACCAACCTGATGGCAGCTCAACTGAACTGAACACAGAATCTCAGTTCAGTTCGGCCAAGCCAGGTTTGGGAGAGGATAAATCTGGCAGATACATGGGTTAAGGTTCCAGCCTGAACTTGGCCAGGTGAAACTAGCCTAATTTTCATGGCCAAACACAGTGACATTATATGAGGTGTGAGAAGGTAACGGGCAGAGTGCTGGAGTCCAGATATATCAGCCCCAGGTTTCTGACATATGTGTGGTCCAGGGCAGATCTGGAGTAGGCCTCAGCCCTGGTGTAGATCCTTGGATCATTACTGGGACAGAAAAGGCTGCAGCTCCTACATTGCAGGGCAGTTCCATGAGGCGAAAGGAGGTGTGTGGTTCTATCCTGTAACCTTGAGTCCGGCGAGATCATATTACTCCTGTTTTTTTTCATGTGGCTGGTAGTAAGCCACATGTATAGTTAGGTTATCAGTTCTGTTTAGTTAGTCACTCACTTAGACAGACTTATAAGACTTAACAGATTTATATTTTGTTTTTGCCTGAAGTTAAGGCTGTATTTTGTTTTGCTCATTTTGTGCCTGAAGTCGAGGTTTATTTATTTTCCGATTTTTTTCTCTAAATAAACCAGTTTTCTGCACATTTTATGTCCCTGCCCCTGACTGTTTGTGTCCGCATCACTGCTTCTACCGAGCTAACTTCCCCACAGAGGCTATTAGTCATTCCTTGGTAGGACTACAGGATGGGATGGATTGGTGATATACCTGTGGATATCATTTTTTTTCTACTTTTTTACTATATTTTATTAAAGTGGCTATGTGGCTCATGGATCTCCATTCCTAGGTAGCCGCCATGCCTCACCCAACTATGACATCACTTGAATTACATTGCACCTGTATAACCTGTATTAAATCTGAAGTCTAGTATGCTCATCACATGACCTATTATAACCTACTATATAATGCTATACAATGGACTATATCAACAACGTCAGATGGTACAGTCATCCCAAAACTAAATCGAGCTGAGCCGACGCTGCGACTACCTTGTTTTTCTTCCTATGAAAGAAGCATCTTCTTTTCATAAAAGGACCAAGATAATGTGTGTTCATAGGGCACAGATAATGTCTGCCATGAATGCGACTGAGGTGAAGACCACATTTTTTGGTTAAATGGAGCGATAAAAACATTTAGGGCTATTTCCTTTTCCTTAGTGATGTTTTCATCAGTGTTAATTCTGTTTTTGTATGTTGATAAATAGGAAGCGTACATTAAAGGACTAATAAAACTTGTGGTGACATGAGAAGAGCTGACTACAAAGTAGGCAGCCATAATGGTATGTCATGTTAATATTGTCGATTTGGACCACAAGGAAAAATGTGAAGCGTTATTGTTACAGACAAATGGAGAGTGATGAAAGACTTTAACAGTATTTGCACATACTACTGCACATTTTTTCCACGGTTGCAAATTTTTGGCAAACCTTCCATGTGGAAGTTGTAGAAGTTGTAGTTGTTGTAGTCAGAATATTCAATATGTAACACACTCAAATGGGAGCAAAATACAGTCCTATGAAAAAGTTTGGGCACCCCTATTAATCTTAATCATTTTTAGTTCTAAATATTTTGGTGTTTGCAACAGCCATTTCAGTTTGATATATCTAATAACTGATGGACACAGTAATATTTCAGGATTGAAATGAGGTTTATTGTACTAACAGAAAATGCGCAATATGCATTAAACCAAAATTTGACTGGTGCAAAAGTATGGGCACCCTTATCATTTTATTGATTTGAATACTCCTAACTACTTTTTACTGACTTACTGAAGCACAGAATTGGTTTTGTAACCTCAGTGAGCTTTGAACTTCATAGCCAGGTGTATCCAATCATGAGAAAAGGTATTTAAGGTGGCCAATTGCAAGTTGTTCTACTATTTGAATCTCCTCTGAAGAGTGGCATCATGGGCTACTCAAAACAACTCTCAAATGATCTGAAAACAAAGATTGTTCAACATAGTTGTTCAGGGGAAGGATACAAAATGTTGTCTCAGAGATTTAACCTGTCAGTTTCCACTGTGAGGAACATAGTAAGGAAATGGAAGACCACAGGGACAGTTCTTGTTAAGCCCAGAAGTGGCAGGCCAAGAAAAATATCAGAAAGGCAGAGAAGAAGAATGGTGAGAACAGTCAAGGACAATCCACAGACCACCTCCAAAGAGCTGCAGCATCATCTTGCTGCAGATGGTGTCACTGTGCATTGGTCAACTATACAGCGCAATTTGCACAAATAGAAGCTGTATGGGAGAGTGATGAGAAAGAAGCCGTTTCTGCACGTACGCCACAAATAGAGTTGCCTGAGGTATGAAAAAGCACATTTGGACAAGGCAGCTTCATTTTGGAAACAAAAATTGAGTTGTTTGGTTATAAAAAAAGGCGTTATGCATGGCGTCCAAAAAGAAACAGCATTCCAAGAAAAACACATGCTACCCACTGTAAAATTTGGTGGAGGTTCCATCATGCTTTGGGGCTGTGTGGCCAATGCCGGCATCGGGAATCTTGTTAAAGTTGAGGGTCGCATGGATTCCACTCAGTATCAGCAGATTCTTGAGAATAATGTTCAAGAATCAGTGACAAAGTTGAAGTTACGCCGGGGATGGATATTTCAGCAAGACAATGATCCAAAACACCGCTCCAAATCCTCAGGCATTCATGCAGAGGAACAATTACAATGTTCTGGAATGGCCATCCCAGTCCCCAGACCTGAATATCATTGAACATCTGTGGGATGATTTGAAGCGGGCTGTCCATGCTCAGCGACCATCTAACTTAACTGAACTTGAATTGTTTGTCCAAAATACCTTTATCCAGGATCCAGGAACTGATTAAAAGCTACAGGAAGCGACTAGAGGCTGTTATCTTTGCAAAAGGAGGATCTACTAAATATTAATGTCACTTTTCTGTTGAGGTGCCCATATTTTTGCACCGGTCAAATTTTGGTTTAATGCATATTGCGCATTTTCTGTTAGTACAATAAACCTCATTTCAATCCTGAAATATTACTGTGTCCATCAGTTATTAGATATATCAAACTGAAATGGCTGTTGCAAATACCAAAATATTTAGAACTAAAAATGATTAAGATTAATAGGGGTGCCCAAACTTTTTCATAGGACTGTAAATCACTGGTTGAAAGAGCCAACCAGATTGGAGCTGCTGTTTTGCTAGCGAGTAATTTGTTATTGTTCACATTACTGCTTTATTTTTTAAGTTCATTTTAGTCCGTGACACCCAATGTCTCCAGCACCTTGAACACAAATATCGTAATCATACTTTTTATTATATGAATATTTTAATATTTTTTAAATAAATATAATATATTAATTATTATTATTATTAGTTTATTATTATTATTATTATTATTTGTTTATCATTATTATTATTACTATTAGTTTTTTATTATTATTATTATTATTATTATTATTATTTGTTGGCAGGCACTATGAATCCCATATCATGTCACTAAGTCCCTTGGAGGGAAGAAAGGGAAGTACAGGCGCTCGTGATCAGGAGCGAGGATCGATAAGTTCAGGCCACGGGCTTACAGCAAGAGTATTTGTTGGGCGAACCCCAACATACACTGTTATTATTATATTTTGGGCCTCTTCAGAGGTAAGCGAATATTAAAACCAGTGTGTTACTCACCTCTCCAGCATATGACTCCATGCTGTCTGTGGTGATTTCACAGATGTCACATGGGTCAGGCCCATCGTCACAATGCATAATGACCCACATCTGTGACGTCATTGAAGAGAGCCAAAAACAGCAGGGAGTCACGCTGGAGCGCAGGAGAGGTGATTACCACAGGTTTTTTTTTGCCTCCTCTGTGCCTTCAATCATACTTTGGGGTCCATAAAAGACCCCAGAATATAATAATAGTTTGTGGATCATGTACCCCCAAATTTAATGCAATGAACACCGTAGGGGCCATTATGGGACATTATACTGTGTGGAGGGTCCGCTACATGATATTATACTGACTGGAGAGGCGGCTATGGGACATTATACTGTGTGTGGAGGGGCACTATGGGACATTATACCGTATGGAGCAGTTGTTATGGGACATTATACTGTGTGGAGGGTCCACTACATGATTTTATACTGTATGGAGGAGCCACTATGGGACATTATACTGTGTGGAGGGTCAGCTACATGATATTATACTGTGTGGAGGGGCCACTATGGGACATTATACTGTGTGTGGAGGGGCACTATGGGACATTATACCGTATGGAGCAGTTGTTATGGGACATTATACTGTGTGGAGGGTCCACTACATGATTTTATACTGTATGGAGGAGCCACTATGGGACATTATACTGTGTGGAGGGTCAGCTACATGATATTATACTGTGTGGAGGGGCCACTATGGGACATTATACTGTGTGGAGGGTCAGCTACATGATATTATACTGTGTGGAGGGGCCACTATGGGACATTATACTGTGTGGAGGGGCCACTATGGGACATTATACTGTGTGGAGGGGCCACTATGGGACATTATACTGTATGGAGAAGCCACTATGGGACATTATACTGTATGGAGGAACCACTATGGGACATTATACTATGGGCATCCCTATCTACAGGTACATTAAGAACTTTGCATTGTATAAGTAGCATTTTATTTTCCTGACCATGCACAATGTATACCCTACTGTGTATACTGTAGTGTTCAAAAAATAGTGAAATTAAAAAATATTTTACTTAACTTTGAATTACTGAACTGATATTTAGAGTCCTAACCATTGTTTTTGAGAACTGCTTAACATTTGTATTGTATGGAGTTAACCGACTTCTGAACAAATATTCCAGTCCAAGTAGATCAGACTACATTTCACAACTCTGAATTTTTGGGTTTTGCCACATAAACTGCATGTTTGAAGTCACCTCCAGGTTCTCAATGGGATTGAGGTCAGAGGATGGGGTTTGCCACTCCTTTACCTAAATCCTGTTTGTCTGTAACCAAGATGTTGTTCACTTACTCATGTGTTATTTTCACCCATTTGAGCAACATGATCTCCTTAAGGGCAACATGATATAGTCAGACTGGGCCATGATTCCTCATATGCGATAAATAGGAGCAACACTATGGTATGGTATGGTATGAGAACCAGCCCCATATCATTATTTGGCACCACCATGATTTACTGCCTTCACACTGTACTGTGGCTTGAATTTAGTTCTCGGGATTTGTCTGACATAGTGTCTTTGATGGCTAATCCCAAAAAGAAGAATTTTACAAAATGCTGAGCTATTTCTCTTTAGACCAGTCAACATGTTTCTTAGCAAATCTTAAACTATTCAGGGTATGTCTTTTTTCAACAATAAGACTTTGTGGGTAGTTCTTGCTGGTAACTTGGCTTGGTTTTGGTTTCACTGGTAACTTCAGATCTTTGGCTAAGCCTTTGCTATGTAGGCTACTCTTCATTCCATTCAGACAGTAGTTCACGGCTTCTATCTTTGTCTTTCAGGTTTTGGTTGCCACTTCAAGTCATTTAGAGATCAATTTAGCTGAGCAGCCTATAATTTCCTGCACTTTTTTATGTTTTTTCCTCTCCAGTCAACTTTTTGACCAAAGTATGTTTTTCATCAGAACAATGTCTGGAACAACCCATTTTCCCCAGTATTTCAGAAAGAAATGCATTGTAACATACTTGGCCCTTCCTTAAAAAAGGGCCAAAATTGACACCTGTTATTGCATAGAATGGCTTCCCCAATGTATCTCCTCCCTATTTTGTACAAGCTCCTTTCAATTAATAAATGAATTACTCAGAATGAGAGGCATGCATGACCATATTGTAGGATCTAGTTTTCTTCTACTATACTTACTAATGGAATGTGGAGTTCCTCATGCTTCATGGTAACAAATCACATTTTTATAAAATGCACCCCCCCCCTAGTAGTCCCCAGTACCTCGTTGATCCTGCCCAGAAGTGAGGTAGTCATCTTATGCATCTACATAGGTTGACCTCCTCTATCGACTGCAATACACGAGTATTGCTGTCTATAGTGCTGAGCCAGTGATCAGTGCATCACTGATTCATGACCCCTAGTGGGACATCACTAAAAACCACTGCTAGGCAAAGCCTTTCTGCAGCCAGGAAATAGCTGTTTTTTAACGTGATTCACTGCAAATTAAATCGGATCGAATCATATCGGAAAATTCAGCGAAGCTGCCAAAACAATTTTTCCTCTATGGCCTGCAATATACTTGTATTGCAGTCTATAGTGCTGAACCAGCGATCAGTACATCACTGATTCAGGTCCCTTAATCAAAAAAGAAGAGACCTTGGTGTAGTATTTTTTGAATCAAAAAGTCAGGGTAAGCAGAAACAAATGGTCTCTCACCTGGTGGGGTTGTGTGAGACACAACCAACTCTATAGTGTATCTTAGGAATGAATGGCAAAGGTAAACATGAGCGGCAGCTGGATATACATGTGGGAGACGTCAAGGCAACGATATTGGGGATGGACCTTCTCACTCGAGAGGAGAACAGAAAAACCACGCTCGCCCGAGTAAATCAATAAACTTTATTAGCACAACGCGTTTCGACCCTATCTTGCTCTTTCTCAAGTGCATACAGATAACCTTCCCACAGTGGATGGGTGTGGTTATCTGTATGCACTTGAGAAAGAGCAAGAAACGCGTTGTGCTAATAAAGTTTATTGATTTACCCGGGCGAGCGCAGTTCTTCTGTTCTCCCCTCGAGTGAGAAGGTCCACGCCCAATATCAGGTCCCTTAATGGGACATCACTAAAAATCACTCCAAGGCCCAGTGTTCTACACCCCTATACAGGCTCTCTGCAGTCAGGAAATAGCTGGGTTTTTTTTAACGCAAATTAATTCGGATCGAATCGTATCGGAAAATTCCTCGAAGCTACCGAATCGAATTTCTGCAAAATTCGCTCATCTCTAATCCCGATCAGCCATAATCAGTCCCCGCTCAGCCCTGCTTGAAATAATGCATTGTCCTTACCTGACTTTTGGCCTCTTCTTTTGGAGCTGTGCCTGTTTAGTACATGTATATTTCTGCATGGATATGTGTATAGTGATATGTACGCTAATCTAGACAGTTCAAAAGGATATAATAGACAGAGAGGTGAAGGAGGCTTGTATAGACGGCATACTATTATATTAATTTTAAGGGGAAAGAAGAGATAATTTATGTAAATATGAGCAAGTGTACGTGGAAGATGCTGGGTGTAACCACTTTAACTTGAGCCTGAGTGGCAGGTGAGAATGAGATATAGTATAATTCTGGGCTAATGTGAATATGGAGAGAGGTATATAAAGTTATCGCTCAGGTCTTAGTAATAGAGCTAATTTCTATCTTGCACATCTACACTTGTTACTGCTGCAGGGCCTGTCTATAGTCAATTGCCTAATTATTTTTGATATACATGTAAAGATTGTCTCCAATTGCTGATTCATTCTATTTCTCATTGACGTGCAAAGCCATAGTGGGTGTGTTTGTGCAGGGCACAGGCATCTTTTATTATTAAGGATTAAGGGTAATGGCATGTATGAGATGTATGCAAAATATGGTAGTAGTTTATTGAATGCGAGCATTGTTTTTGTAAATCAATAGTGCCTGGAGTAGTATAGGTTACATTGATCATGTATCATTCTACTAGATAAGTGCCATGTATACCAAACGCCACATTTAGGATGTGTTTCATATGTAATGCCTCAATTGACAGTTTTAAAGTGTCTAGAAATGGGTGCTTGGAAAAAGATTGTGTTACATTGGCATAAAACATTGGTGCAAAGTAGGCCAGACAAAAAGTGGCATAAGAGAAAAGGTTTGTACTACGTTCCGTAAGGGCTAGGTTCACACAAGCGTACGCGTTTCTGTTCTTTGGGTCCGCAGTTAAAAAAGGAACCCCACAGACTCCCTAGATTATAATGGGGTTTCTGCACGGTTTCCGCCGATTTTATATTGAAATCGGTAGAGAGAAAACTCCTGCTCATGGCTTTAACAGTTTAAAGGCATGTTCACTAGAGATGAACGAGTAGTTAAATACTCGATATTCGATAATAATAATACATTTTATTTATATAGCGCCAACATATTCCGCAGCACTGTACAATTTGTAGGGTTCAGATACAGACAGATACATAACAAAGAACTTAATTTCACACAACGGGACTGAGGGCCCTGCTCAAGAGAGCTTACAATCTATTCGATATTCGTTTCGAATAGTCCCTCAATATTCGACTACTTGAATCGAATATCGAATCCTATTATAGACTATGGGGGAAAAATGCTCGTTTCAGGGGTAGGGAACATTCGATCAAATTGAACTTACCAAGTCCACGAGTGAGGGTCCGGCTGGATCCTCCGAGAAGTCTTCTCCGTGCAGCGTCCCCGCGGCGTCTTCTGGCTCTGAATTCACTCTGCCAGGCATCAGGCCTGGGCAGAGCCAACTGCGCATGCCCGCACTACAAGAAAATGGCCGCTTACAGTCAAAGCGGCCATTTTCTTGTAGCGTGGGCATGCGCAGTCGGCTCTGCCCAGGCCCGATGCCTGGCAGAGTGAATTCAGAGCCAGAAGACGCCGGAGAAGAACCAGCGTTGATTAGCCGACTGTATAGCATTCATCCAATCAATGCTGGTTCTGCATCAAATTTTTCCATTCGAATAGCGAGTGGTACTCGATCGAGTACGAGTATTTTGAATACCATAGTATTCGATCGAATACCTACTCGATCGAATACTACTTGCTCATCTCTAATGTTCACATATGGTAGATATGTTAAGAATTTGTGGTGTGGATTTTGCACTGAAAATCACCAAAGCAATTCACAGTGAATGTTTTAATCACGAGTATTCTTTCTATCTGTAACATATCAGTTATATGAGCTGAAAATCTTGTATGTCTTAACAGCACTTAAGAAGATTCTTATAAAAATATTAGTTTCATTGACGTCTTCAGAAAGCTTTGAGTAAATACAGGAAGAAGATATATTTGCATATTGTATTTGGGTCAGCATCCATGTTTGCCTGTCATAGAAAATGTCATGTTTGATGCCAATGACTCTTCCCTGGACCTCTGGGTGTCTTCCTTGTCCCCATTGTTGTCTCTCCTTTGTCTGTCTCTGACATATAATATAGGCCAGGCATATAGGTGTGTCTTAACTATTTAGTTTTTTCATTTCTGCATATGAAATTCTTCAAATTTAGAATTGACGTAACAATGCACCACTTTACAGTATTCCACTATACATGGTGTATGTTAGTAGTTTGTGATAGTTAATAGAGATGAGCGAACAGCGTTCGATTGAATTGATATTTGATCGAATATCAGGCCGTTCGAGGCATTTGATTACAATCGAATACCACGAGGCAAACGCACTAAAAATTTGTATCCCCTCCCACCTTCCCTGGCATTTTTTTTGCACCAATAATTGTGCAGGGGAGGTGGGACAGGAACTACGACAACGGAGCCATCGAAAAAAAATCAGAAAAAGGAATTGGCTGGCTAAATCAGGTGACCTCCAATTTAGATGAATGGTGGATTTAAGATCCGGTTCATATGAGACTGTGAACTATGTGATTGTGAGACAGGGACAGCTGTACAGGCAGGGTTAGCTAGGGATTACCTTTATTTAGGTGGGAATGTTACTCACCCAGCTCTTTGGGGCTCCATCTCATCGGGATCCCTGTCAGCTTGTGATATGCAGGAGCTGACTTTTTCCCATAGGAATGCATTGACCAGTGTTGATTGACGAGATAGTGGCGTAATACAGGTACTTGGCCATGTTAGATGCCCCCAGACATGCTTCTTCTGCTGTCCCAGTTGCATTCCAGGGTGTTGTCATCATTTCCTGGGGTGTCATAGTGGACTTGGTGACTCTCCTGTAATCTACTGCTGTATGTTACCAACCCAACGAAGGAGGTCCTCAAAGCCCACAACCCATTAAACCAAATGATATATATATATATATATATATATATATATATATATATATACAGTACACGTACAGTATATCCCCTCGTTGCACCCGGAATCTTACCCAAGCCATAC
This sequence comes from Leptodactylus fuscus, assembly GCF_031893055.1. Classification (NCBI taxonomy): domain Eukaryota; kingdom Metazoa; phylum Chordata; class Amphibia; order Anura; family Leptodactylidae; genus Leptodactylus; species Leptodactylus fuscus. Next base: position 199,179,777 of record NC_134269.1, on the reverse strand, counting down.
ACCACCAGCTCGGGGGCACCGCCTTCTTAAATTTCCTGGTGCTCACCATCCCCTCTATATAACAACAAACTAAGACCCATCCCAAACAACCAAATGGCCTTGCCAGCCCCTACCACGGGGGGTCCTCCCCACCACAATCATTTTATAACCTTACAGCTTTGAGGACCCTCCTATCCCGCCAAGCTACTGTGACATCGTTTTAACCAAAACCAAGAGGGGCGCAAGGCCGGGGCTGTCACTGTGGAGCGCCTTGCTTCTGACTGCCACTCACCTTTCTCGCTCAACCCGCAATTGTCCCCCCCCCCGCCCGTAGCCTTCCCCTGTCATCTCCTATTACCACCAACGGCTGGCTTAACCCCTCCAATACCACCCCCATGTCTCCTCCTGTCAGCCCTGTCATGCAAGCCTCCCTCTTAAAGGCCTAACCTGCTTAGTCCGGCCTCTCTGTACTGTATATTGCAGGTTTCTTCATGTGTGAATATTTTGGATAAAATTTTCCCTTTTTTTGTAAAAAAGTCAATAAGTGACAATGAAATTGCAGTCTCATTAAAATTAATGGGAGTTCCCATTGTACACAGTCCAAACTATACTTCTACCTTTAAGTGGATATGTTCAATATTCGGCCTATTCAATGTTCGGTCAAGTGTTCTATGGCACATAAACTCCTTGTGACCTGAATGCTTTTAGATATGGTTGGCTGCCCAAGAACCAAATGAACAAGCCCCATAGTCCTATGCAAGCTATGATACATCAACTTATCTCAAAAGTTTTCTGTTGTCACAAAGCAAATATAAACTGTGTACAAGTGGGAGACCTTTTTCTAAGTCTCTGCCAAAATCCTGTGCCAACCGTGGGGCAGCACAATAATAGTAGTCTGAGTCATCAACATAAGTCAATAAATGAAGTTCAACATGATGAATTTGCAGATTGGCAATGCTCCCTAATGGTTAAAGGGCATACAGTCATTGTATTTTCATTGGCTCGCTTTATATCTCTGTAGGTGATGTTCTGTATGAAACTTGTCGGAACATTTTCTGTAACCATTACTTTTTCTTATTTTGTGTGTTAGATGGTGTATAATATTCTTATCTAATATCAAACCAAAACCTTAATCCGAAGCACATTTATTAATACGTCACATAATGAACAAGTGGGATTGAATCAAAAGATGTCGGACATCTGGTTAAGTGACCTCATCTGTGGGACTGTGACCAAGTTGGACTAACAGAAAAACAAAAGAAATGTTATAGAAATTTGTGTTTAAAGAGGACCTTTCCTATCCTCGGACACATGCGGTTTCTAATATAGAAAGTCGACAGTGCACAGAATTCAGCGCTTTCCCGTTGTGTGAGCTATCGGTGCCGTTACTGATAGCTCTTCACTGTCAGAAGGGCATTCCTGACAGTCTAACTGGGAACGCCCCTCCTAACAGTACTGTCCGTAGCTCTGTACTGATAGAGGGGGCGTTCCTTACCGCCCAGTGATGACGCTGAGCAGAGAGTGCATTCCCCCCTACTCGTCCATAGACTAGTACTGGGGGGGGGGCATACCCCATTATAGTCTATGTAAAAAAGGAAAAAGAGTGTAGTATACACTCGAAGAAGGACATAACTTAAAAAGTGCAAAATGACCAATAGGCCTCTCACCTGATGGGGTTGTGATGGAGTCACAACATCTTGGAGTACATTGATGAAGTGAATACTTCGGGTGAGAGTGGCAGCAGTGGGTCAGACTGCCCGGAGCGGCCGGCTGAGAAGAGTGATTTATACGCTTGAGAAAGGGTTGTTTTTTTTTAATTTTATTTTATTTTTAATGCAGATTGTAAGCCCACATAGAGCTCACAATGTACATTTTTCCCTATCAGTATGTCTTTAGAATATGGGATGGAAATCCACGCAAACACGGGGAGAACATACAAACTCCTTGCAGATGGTTTTTTGCCCTTGGCGGTATTTGAACACCAGGACTCCAGCGCTGCAAGGCTGCAGTGCTAACCACTGAGCCACCGTGTGGCCCCCCTGAGAAAGGGTTTTCTGTAACCCGAAACGCATTGTGCTATACTGTACTTCATTCCAATAAAAAACGATCCTACCAATACAGTCATTTGACTCCTTCCTTCTCTACATGACCATTGAGCGTGGATCCTTGCTTCCATTCCATATCCCATTATAGTCTATGGGATCCGTGTGCTTTCATTGCTCACTGCTTGCCAATGCGTTCAGTAGTCCTTTCGAGGGGGGGTTCCCATGCAGACTCCCCAAACGGAATACCCAACGCAGATGTGACCGAGGCCTTATATTAAACTATTCAGCAACTTTCTGTGTCTACTGCTGTATGAGTAACATTACACAATCTGAAATCACCCGTACCACAGACTATACCAGCAGAGCCATTGGAAGGGAAATGAACAAAGATTTTTCGTTGAAGTTGTGTAATGCAGTATTAAAAACATGAACTTTATACCAACACAATATGAAATCAGAAAACTATGAAAAAATAGTGAATAAACATGAACAGAGGTTACATTCAGTTTTCTATTCTTATATAATGTTTTCTAGTATATGTTACACATTGCAATGTATTTATTATATTATGATATATGTTAGATTTTTTTGTATGTATTTTATCTTTTTTTTGCAATCTTCCAATATCTTTCATTATAATATTTATTCAATATATATCACCAACAGTATAAGACAGACATTGTGTGCTGCCGTAATAACCTTCACCAAACTATAGGGATATATTTTAAGGTCTTAAAAAAGACATGACTGGTTTTAGGCGACGCTCCACGAATCTCGCATGAAACACAGCAGCTGTTGCTAGGTGTAGATCCTTTTCCTCTAGAATCAGATTACATTTTCAGATCACTGAGTCCTGTAAACTCACTTTAGACTGAACTACTGTATTGTAAGCCAATACTGCAATTGATTGATCTTCATTAAACTTCCTTTCTCTGTTGACAGCTACATTAAATTAATTACACAGTTAATAAGGCAGGAAATTACATCTATCAGAGTGTAAACTCATCGGCATAGGGAGCTCGGGGGTTAATGTACATCATATTACATTAGTAGGAGTTTTATACTTTCTTTAAGTAGAGGCAGATCCTATAACATATAGCCAGAAGAGAGTGTTTTGTAAGGTAAATTGTGGAATCCTGATTATTAATATTATAAAGGACAAAATGGTCACAGAAATAACTTGAATCTGAGTAAATTAATAATAAATAAAAATTCTATTAAAATGAACAAATGAAGGTCAGACATTGCTTTTCACTTCAACAGAATTTTTTTTAATAATAAACCTCATGACACAGGCCTGGACAGAAATGATGGTTCAGTAATTTAATATTTTGTTGCACAACCTTTTGAGGCAATCGCTGCGATCAGACGATTCCTGTAACTGTCAATGAGACTTCTGCCCCTCTCAGCAGGTATTTTGGCCCCTCCTCATGAACAAACTGCTCCGGTTGTCTCGGGTGTGAAGGCTGCCTTTTCCAAAAGGAATGTTTCAGCTCCTTCCAAAGATGCTCTATAGGATTTAGGTCCGGGCTCATAGAAGGCCACTTCAGAATAGTCCAATGTTTTCCTCTTAGCCATTCTTGGGTGTTTTGGGTCATTATCCTGTTACAAGACCCATGACCTGTGACAGAGACCAAGCTTTCTGACACTGGGCAGCACATTTCTCTCTAGAATCCCTTGATAGTCTTGAGATTTCATTGTACCCTGCACAGATTCAAGACACCCTGTGCCAGATGCAACAAAGCAGCCCCAGAACATAACAGAACCTCCTCCATGTATTACAGTAGGGACAGTGTTCTTTTCAAGATAGGCTTCATTTTTCCATCTGTGAACATAGAGCTGATGTACCTTGCTAGAAAGTTCGATTTTTTGTCTTGCCCGCGTGTACGGCTAGCTCTGCTCATTCTGAGCTGTACACGCCAGCACATCCCATTCACTTCACTGGGAGTGCTCGTAGTGAAAGAAGCAGCCCATTCATTTCTATGGGGAGCGCTCGTATGCCGGCTCACATAGAAATGAATGGAACTGCATTATACGCCGCTTATTCTGAACGTGTTTTATGTTTAGAATAAGCTGCCGTTTACGTAGTGTGAATGCACCCTTAGCCTTTAGATTATGGGTTGGGAAATAGTTACGGGGAGGAATGTTTTATTTTTATGTATTTATTTTCTAAAAACCATGTCTATATTCTATGTTATTATTTTTTCTGTAATGGATTAGAATATCTGTAGCATCCGCGGCTTTACTTTGATCAGACAACCCATTTTTAATAGACCTATAATATCTATCTATCTATCTATCTATCTATCTATCTATCTATCTATCTATCTATCTCCTATCTATCTATCTATCTATCTATCTATCTATCTCCTATCTATCTATCTATCTATCTATCTATCTATCTATCTATCTATCTCCTATCTATCTATAAATATATATATATATATATATATATATATATATATAGTGACTATGAATGTTTTTTTTCCGCTATGATATTTCATTGATTTTAACCCCTCACACGATTTTAGCAATTTCTATTTTAAAGCTATAAGTTCATTCATTTATTTATTTATATATTTACCCACATTGGTTTTCTATCTCTTTCCTTTTTCTGTAGACTCCCACTTTATACATACATTATACGTACAGCTCTGAATATGGCTACAAGCTTTGGCAGATTTTTATTTTTTTTCTGTTCGCCTATACTGTATATACTATAAGTCTTAAGCAATGTTTTAAACATGCCATCTCCCAATTTGAAGGATACCAGCTCAGAGTGTTGTGTACGTCGGATTTATTTGCCGAGTTTATCTCAAACAAATTATTTTAACATCAAAGGGCCGAATGCTCCGAGGGCTCGGACACTTCACAATTAATCACTCATGTCATAAGGATCCCTCTTGGATTTAGTATTTTTTTGTTTGTCGGATTGTTGTTCTTTAGACTAAATTCCGGCCTCGGAATCAGACACAATAATATAAGGCTAATAAGCTTTTACTGGGGGGAAAAAAACGTATTTGTATCTAGAATATGGGAGAGATTCCATGGACAACTTTATCCCGTTTGCTATGAAAGACACAATGAACAATGCCAGCGCACTAGATTGTAATTCACTCTGACATCCCAGGGATTGACAGGGGATACTGCAGGAATTAGTTAGACAACTGTATAAGATGCCTCCCATAACTCCGCTTGTCACTTTGACTGATATAGAGCTGGATTTTCTGAATTGGTTCTGGCATGAATTTATCGCTATATTTATTTATTTAGAGTCATCCCTTGGAGCGAATTACGGAATAAATTGGCGACTCCCTTATTATTGTAACACAAATGATGTTTCTATTAATTGTCTATAACTTAAAGTTTGACAACTATGTCTATACAATCTCTTCTTCTATAAGCATTCTATATAACTTGGGTCCCCGAAGAAACAATCTACGACGTCAAAGCCTTTGGTTAGTGTAGTAACATGAGCGTGTTCACATTCAATGTCACTTTATTCATACAGATTAATGACTAAACCACCAGTACATAATGATGTATTAACATTCGTAGCTAAAATCCATACTTTCCAAAATTGCCGGTTTTAAGTCAATCATCATTACTTAACATTAGTCCTCTCGCAATTACCCGTTGCCCTTAAAAGCTGGTGGTTTAATTGCTTGTGTGACCTTATGCTTGGTAATGAGATACGTTAAACTAAAGGAAATCCTGATGTCATAAGTATTACATTGACAGATAATATATATTGGCATGGCTAGTGCCAAGCACCAGGCGTACAGGTCCAGGGTCTCCAGTCCGATGCCATGTTCCTCTCTCTAGATCGTAATCGGTAACCTCTGAATGCTCAGCTGCCGCCTTTCTCAAGTACCGGGGTTATGTGTGAGCCTTTGCATGGAACAGTTGATATTATTTTAAGGGGTTACTGTGGCATTCGCAACACTTGTGTGTGTACGCGCTGCCAAAGAGCAAGGGTTTGTCCTGCCAGTAAGAGTAAGAGATGTGCTGCCAGAAGGTAAAGATGTATTACAATAGAGTGCGGCCAAAAAATCTCAGTCCAGCAAAATCCAAAGGAAGAAAGGAGAGAAGCCTTCTCGATGTGCCAGGTCAAACAAGGAATTAAGGGGAAATCAAGTACAATTAGAAACCACTTAAAACTTTTATTATTGCCCCTCCTCAGCTCTTTACCCTTGGCCTGATCTGTATAATATAATACCCTACAGATCATATTGATCACACGTGATATTATATGACAGTATTATTTGGTTATGGTATGGCCAGAGGGTTAGCTAAAAGCTCATGGGCCCTGGTACAAGATTTCAAAATGCCCCCCCCCCTTACTACACCCTAACCCCCAACTCTCCCTACGCCCATCCACTTCACCCTGATGTGTGGAGCTTATGTGGTGTTGGGTTAAACCAGGACAAAGCAGATAATTTTTATCAATAATATTAACGTCATATCCATTCTCAGACCTGGATCAAATCTGCGTTTGGATCCACTTGGGGACCCCCTCGAATGGAATACATTAAAAAGTGGTGAGCAATGAAAGCACATGGTTCCCATAGACTATAATGGGGTCCGTGTGTTTTCCGCACAGTGTCCACAGTACTTTCTTCTCTGCTTGATTCGTGCAGACACCACAAGGAAAACACATGGACTTCATTATAGTCAATGGGTCTGTGTGCTTTCATTGCTCCCCACTTTTTAATGCATTCAGTAGGAAGTTATATGAAAATAGGGCTAAGGTGGTGCAGATCATACTTGAAAAATGTGGATTCCTAAGTGCTCTTCTATTGTGTCCCTCCGCCGGGTTTCCATCCTAAGCCCTGGAGAAACTGGACACGGGATGTTGTCTTGGCAGTCAGTTTTAAAACCCATTCATCTGAATGGATTTTAAAAGAAAACCACAGGCATCCACCTGCGTCTTCTCTGCGGGGAAACCGTTTTTTGGCTGGACACAAAGTCAGATATGCAGGACTTTAAGTCTGGCCAAAAAAATTGGACAATTTGGAATATTGAGGTTGAACCCAACTCGGTACAAACCGATTCGCCCTTCTCTAATGTTGCTGCTCTATACATTTTTTTTTTTATATATATATAAAAGGATACAATTTATGTCAACATGGAATGGAAGATATCTGTAATAATCCACATAATAATTATATTTAGAGATGAGCGAGTAGTACTCGATCGAGTAGGTATTCGATCGAATACTACTGTATTCGAAATACTCGTACTCGATCAAGTACCACTCGCTATTCGAATGTAAAAGTTCGATGCAGAACCAGCACTGATTGGCCGAATGCTATACAGTCGGCCAATCAACGCTGGTTCTTCTCCTACCTTTAGAAGTCTTCTCCGTGCAGCTTCCCCGCGGCGTCTTCTGGTTCTTCATTCACTCTGCCAGGCATCGGGCCTGGGCAGAGCCGACTGCGCATGTCCGCTTGTAGTGCCTGATGCCCGATGCCTGGCAGAGTGAATTCAGAGCCGGAAGATGCCGCGGGGACGCTGCACGGAGAAGACTTCTCGGAGGATCCAGCCCCACCCTCACTCATGGACTTGGTAAGTATAATTTGATCGAATGTTGCCTACCCCTGAAACGAGCATTTTCCCCCCATGGACTATAATAGGGTTCGATATTTGTTTCAAGTAGTCGAATACTGAGGGGCTACTCGAAACAAATATCGAACCTCGAACATTTTACTGTTCATTCATCTCTAAATATTATATAATAAGTTATATGAAACAAATTTTACAGTTACTATTTGATATTTACACTCATGGTTTGTAGGTCAAAATTGCAAGGTAATAAGGGAGCAATATTCGGAAGACTTAAAATACTTTACTAAACTACTGCATGTACATTTTTAGGGTCAGGGGATAATCATACACATTAGGGAGAGTGTGTGCCTACATAAGCATATGGAGACTTACAAGTCATTCCTGCTCCGCTAAGGATTCTGGGTAAAAAATATGCAAATCTATTCTCCAGGATGTAATTAGGAGTTAAGGGGGCTGTGCCTAGAGGGCAGCCTACAGAGGCACTGTTCTCCTAACTACATCCTGGAGAATAGATTTGCATATTTTGTACATATTTAATAATATTAATATATAATTTTTTCTGTGAATTCCTCTTATTTTGCAATATCATGATGAGTAATAATAAACAGTCTCATTCAAAGAATGGTGGTGTGCCAAAACCACAAAAACAATTATGGATTGATCTCAGTAACACGATGGGTGTGATCTGGCTCACGTTCAATGTGATAAAAAGTTCAGGTTTCACTTTTTTTTTCAAAGTAATAGTAAAGGAAACTTGTGATAAATCCGCCACTGGCAAATGGTTTTAGTCCTGATACCAGAACACATAAAGAAATTGTATAAATTGTAACAAACCTACCAAGACTTCAGTTTCAAATACACTATTAGGTCAAAGCCAAAAGTTTTAGAAATTCAGCTAAAAATCACTGCAGAAAAAAATGTTTCATTGTATTTTCATGAGGCTGGTAGGTTTTTGAAGCTCTTTTTTGAGGGATTTACTGAAGCTATAGTAATAGTGACATTTTTTGAAGCAGTTTTTGCAAAAACCACCTTAGGCTAAGGCCCCACGGGACGTCCCGCAGCACTTTATTGCATCGCGGTTCTTCCCGCAGAGCTTTAGGCAGAAAGTTTGCAGAGATTTCCTCTGCGGACATTCTGTTACAATTATATCTATGGGGAAACCGCCGATGATTCCGCAGATATAATTGATTTGTGGCGATTTCCAAAACCACGCCGGTTTTGGAAATTGAGGAGTTTCCATGCCACGGATTTCACCGCAAAGTGGGCATGGAATTCGCAAGAATTCCATCCACTTTGTCTGTACTGTAGAATGCCGTGATTTTTCCTGCAGCGTTTCCACCGCCGGCAAATTGCAGCATTTCTGACCCGCAGGGCCACAGCCTTAAAAACTTCTTTAGGCCGGAGCTCCATGTGGCATAAAAACCACAGCATTACAGTCACTGCAAGATGGATGTGAAAAATACGTGCAGCAGATATGCTGTGGATTCTAAAACCACAGCGGTGAAAAAAACATCCATGGTCAGGTGACATATGGTCTATGGTTTGTGATGGATACGAAGGTGCACAGCTCATTACAGACATAGGTCTGATTACTGTGCTGTGACTATAATGAGTTGTGCACCTGTGTGTTCATCACATGACCATGGACTGCATATCACATGACCATGGACTGCATATCACATGACCATGGACTGCATATCACATGACCATGGACTGCATATCACATGACCATGGAATGAAAGTAAGTGAAATGAATGACAGCAAGCCCGAGATCTAGAAAACCGTGAGGAATTCACAAACGAATTATACAAACAATAAGATTTGTCTTTATATATTGGTCTGAAAGTGGACAACCCCTTTAAGCTGCTCTTTCAGTTTCCTGTCATTAGATTATCTCATTTTGCAATGAAATCTACTTACCCCAGTGGCTGAGTCCCCTATTATCTTCCTTGGATACTACTGAAATTGTCCTAAGTGCTAGAGACGCCATTATGGTGCAACCACTATAGTTATATCCCTGTAGGAGACTTTGTGATTGCTGATACAATAAGTGATGTCACTGATACAATAAGTGATGTCAAGGATATAGTTTGTGATGTCACTGATACAGTAAGTGATGGCACTAATACACTAAGTGATGTCACTGATACAGTAAGTGATGGCACTAATACACTAAGTGATGTCACTGATACAGTAAGTGATGTCATGGATATAGTTTGTGATATCACTGATACAGTAAGTGATGGCACTAATACACTAAGTGATGTCACTGATACAGTAAGTGATGGCACTAATACACTAAGTGATGTCACTGATACAGTAAGTGATGTCATGGATATAGTTTGTGATGTCACTGATACAGTAAGTGATGGCACTAATACACTAAGTGATGTCACTGATACAGTAAGTGATGGCACTAATACACTAAGTGATGTCACTGATACAGTAAGTGATGGCACTAATACACTAAGTGATGTCACTGATACAGGAAGTGATGGCACTAATACACTAAGTGATGTCACTGATACAGTAAGTGATGTCACTGATACAGTAAGTGATGTCATGGATATAGTTTGTGATATCACTGATACAGTAAGTGGTGCCACTGATACACTAAGTGATGCCACTGATACACTAAGTGATGTCACTGATACAGTAAGTGATGTCACGGATATAGTTTGTGATGTCACTGATACAGTAAGTGATGCCACTGATACACTAAGTGATACCACTGATACAGTAAGTGATGCCACTGATACAGTAAGTGATGTCAGTGATACAGTAAGTGATGTCACTGATGAGATGCAGTAAGTGATGTCACTGATACAGTAAGTGATGTCACTGATACAGTAAGTGATGTCACTGATACAGTCAGATTAATATGATGAGTAGCAGTAGGGGTCTTACATTACTGCAGTCATGTTACATGGCATGTTTCTCTAACAAAAGGCTCATGTGGAGAAGCCATGTCCAGCACTGCTCTGTCTAGTTCTTGTATTGCACAATAAGCTTAGATAAGTATCTTCACATTTAGTTATTATGTCTACATATTTCATACAAGAAACCTCCTGGCATGATAGTCCCTTTTTCTTCCATTCTCTTTTCATCTGCTGACATTTGTTTTACAGAGCGGTAACAGGACTGAAGCAAAGCCTTTGAGTAATGCTGCTAACATTTTATCCCCAGACTCTTATAAAAGCTTCATGTCCATTGTTAACATTCCCGATTAAGCATCATAATACAAAATTATCCCAGCTGTCTGGCCTGTACGGCTGGACAGGGCTACTGTGAATCAAGTTACTTTGACACAATTCGCCTGCGGGCTGAGACTCACAGGAGAGATGCAGCTGTCCAGTCTAGAGGATACGTACATCTAGTAGCTGTGTGTGTTTTTCAAGGAACACCAATTCTTCATTCTTAGATCCATTAAGACATTATGAGTGCATTAACTATTCCTTGATACACTGGTGATTTGTTACAACCCGTGGAACGTGGATGAAATCCATTATGTACTTGGTAAACTATGCTGAGTATTCTAATATAAAGACTTTGTAATGTATCAAGAAAAATGTTACTTTCATCTACAAAGGACCGAAAACCCTAAATGTGCTATGAGCAAGACAAGCCAATACAACATTTGACGTGACGTCTCCCCTTCCAGTACCCGCCCACACTCTCCTAACCCGCCCACACTCTCCTAACCTGGGAGGCAGGGGGCAGCAAGGCAAGAAGACTGCAGCGTGGAGTGGCAGTGAGGTGAAGAAGAACACCGGAGCAGCGGAGCAGCCATCTCTGGAGGTAAGTGGACACCAGGGGGGACTAAGTAGCCAGAGGATTAAAAAAAAATCCTCTGGCTACTTAGTGATTCACTACACAGCGTGGATTCTAACAATTAAAGCGTTCAATTGTTAGATTCCATGCTGTATAGTGAATAGGATTGCTTTTAAAATCCGATCTCCGATTAATAAAAAAATCCCATTGACTTGCATTGGGATTGGAATTGGGAGCGAGATCGGGTTCGAATGAAAAATGATTGGAAATCAGATTTTAAAATCGATCCTGAAAAGTCAAGATCGACTCAACCCTACCGACAACTCTTGTCCTATGTTTTTACCATACATTTACACCTTGTCCCGTGTTCCATTTTTCCATAAAATGACCAGAACTGTGGAGTTGTTTGGTGCTTCCATATCATATAAAATACCGCTGGGATAGGGTAGTACATTATACCTTGACCTATATCATTATCCTTCATATTTGTGTTATTTTCAGCCCAGATATCACTTAAGATTGAACATCTCATCAATCTTAGGCCCTCCTCATCAGGAGGGCCTAAGATTGAACATCTCCTCTATATGAAGAAGAGTATCAGTACCCCAAGCAAGGAGAAAATGAATCAAGAAAGCTGCAACAAAGAAACTTTCTGCAGATCTTTGTCTGATAAAAAGTAAGATAAGTAACACAGTGACGAAAGACTGTGAACATTTAGCCACAAGCTTGAAATATCTTATCTCTTATTGTTAGTATTGTGGGTAAGGTCATAACTTTCTCCTTCAAGTCGTGTTTTAACTATAGATATTTGGTTAGCCACCCCACCCCTGGGTCACTCAGCCCCGTCCTTCCACCCCTGATATTTACTATAGTTAACCAGCCACATGCCATAAGTAATTAATTACCTGCGGGATCAAGAGAGGAGGGAGGGGCAGAGCAACCCAGGGGTAGGGGGCTGGTTGGAACCCCAATAAAGAATCTGGTTAAAGGTAAGTTTAACTGATGGACAAGCCCTTTAAAGTGTAGGAGTAATATAAGGTCGTATTTTGCTTTATCACCATAGTTTTTACTAACACATTAGTGTTCATGAGTGTAGGACAATACTTAGTTTTATCAGAAATTAAAAAGAGTCTATCATTAGATTCATTTTAAGCTAAACCACGTAGCAATAGCCTTAAGAAAGGCTATTCTTCCCCTGTGCTGCGAGAAAACTATCCAGCACTGCCTTCTTCTTGTTTGCCGCCTTCACCTCTTCTTTTCTGTTTGGCCACAGGAAAATAGTCAACTGCACCCACTGCCCATGTCTGTCAGCCATTTACCTGTGGCCTCTCCCGTTCGGCCACAGGAAAATGGCAATGGACATGCGCAGTTGGCGCTTTTTGGAGAAGACATGATGGGACAAGGAAGAAGAGGCAGAGAAGGCGAACAAGAAGAAAGCGGCATTGGAGAGTCTTCTTGCAGCACTAGGGACGCCCACCAGTGCAGTTTGAGCGCTGGGGACCACCCCCAGTGCTGCGAGAAAACTAATTAGTAGAGATGAGCGAACAGTGTTCTATCGAACACATGTTCGATCGGATATCAGGGTGTTCGCCATGTTCGAATCGAATCGAACACCGCGTGGTAAAGTGCGCCAAAATTCGATTCCCCTCCCACCTTCCCTGGCGCCTTTTTTGCACCAATAACAGCGCAGGGGAGGTGGGACAGGAACTACGACACCGGGGGCATTGAAAAAAATTGGAAAAAGTCATTGGCTGCCGAAATCAGGTGACCTCCATTTTAGACGAATAGTGGATTTCAAATCCGGGTCATATGAGACTGTGAACTTTGTGACTATGAGACAGGGATAGCTGTACAGGCAGGGATAGCTAGGGATAACCTTTATTTAGGGGGGAATGTTATTAAAAATAACTTTTTGGGGCTCTATCGGGTGTGTAATTGTGATTTTTGTGAGATAAACTTTTTCCCATAGGGATGCATTGGCCAGCGCTGATTGGCCGAATTCCGTACTCTGGCCAATCAGTGCTGGCCAATGCATTCTATTAGCTTGATGAAGCAGAGTGTGCACAAGGGTTCAAGCGCACCCTCGGCTCTGATGTAGCAGAGCCGAGGCTGCACAAGGGTTCAAGCGCACCCTCGGCTCTGATGTAGGAGAGCCGAGGGTGCACTTGAACCCTTGTGCACCCTCAGCTCTGCTACATCAGAGCCGAGGGTGCGCTTGAACCCTTGTGCACACTCTGCTTCATCAAGCTAATAGAATGCATTGGCCAGCGCTGATTGGCCAATGTATTCTATTAGCCTGATGAAGTAGAGCTGAATGTGTGTGCTAAGCACACACATTCAGCTCTACTTCATCGGGCTAATAGAATGCATTGGCCAGCGCTGATTGGCCAGAGTACGGAACTCGACCAATCAGCGCTGGCTCTGCTGGAGGAGGCGGAGTCTAAGATCGCTCCACACCAGTCTCCATTCAGGTCCGACCTTAGACTCCGCCTCCTCCGGCAGAGCCAGCGCTGATTGGCCGAAGGCTGGCCAATGCATTCCTATGCGAATGCAGAGACTTAGCAGTGCTGAGTCAGTTTTGCTCAACTACACATCTGATTCACACTCGGCACTGCTACATCAGATGTAGCAATCTGATGTAGCAGAGCCGAGGGTGCACTAGAACCCCTGTGCAAACTCAGTTCACGCTAATAGAATGCATTGGCCAGCGCTGATTGGCCAATGCATTCTATTAGCCCGATGAAGTAGAGCTGAATGTGTGTGCTAAGCACACACATTCAGCACTGCTTCATCACGCCAATACAATGCATTAGCCAGTGCTGATTGGCCAGAGTACGGAATTCGGCCAATCAGCGCTGGCCAATGCATTCTATTAGCCCGATGAAGTAGAGCTGAATGTGTGTGCTAAGCACACACATTCAGCACTGCTTCATCACGCCAATAGAGCTGAATGTGTGTGCTAAGCACACACATTCAGCACTGCTTCATCACGCCAATACAATGCATTAGCCAGTGTTGATTGGCCAGAGTACGGAATTCGGCCAATCAGCGCTGGCCAATGCATTCTATTAGCCCGATGAAGTAGAGCTGAATGTGTGTGCTAAGCACACACATTCAGCACTGCTTCATCACGCCAATACAATGCATTAGCCAGTGCTGATTGGCCGAATTCCGTACTCTGGCCAATCAGTGCTGGCTCTGCTGGAGGAGGCGGAGTCTAAGGTCGGACCTGAATGGAGACTGGTGTGGAGCGATCTTAGACTCCGCCTCCTCCAGCAGAGCCAGCGCTGATTGGCCGAATTCCGTACTCTGCATTGTATTGGCGTGCATTGTATTGGCGTGATGAAGCAGTGCTGAATGTGTGTGCTTAGCACACACATTCAGCTCTACTTCATCGGGCTAATAGAATGCATTGGCCAGCGCTGATTGGCCAGAGTACGGAATTCGGCCAATCAGCGCTGGCTCTGCTGGAGGAGGCAGAGTCTAAGATCGCTCCACACCAGTCTCCATTCAGGTTCGACCTTAGACTCCGCCTCCTCCAGCAGAGCCAGCGCTGATTGGCCGAATTCCGTACTCTGGCCAATCAGCACTGGCTAATGCATTGTATTGGCGTGATGAAGCAGTGCTGAATGTGTGTGCTTAGCACACACATTCAGCTCTACTTCATCGGGCTAATAGAATGCATTGGCCAGCGCTGATTGGCCAGAGTACGGAATTCGGCCAATCAGCGCTGGCTCTGCTGGAGGAGGCGGAGTCTAAGGTCGGACCTGAATGGAGACTGGTGTGGAGCGATCTTAGACTCCGCCTCCTCCAGCAGAGCCAGCGCTGATTGGTCGAGTTCCGTACTCTGGCCAATCAGCACTGGCCAATGCATTTCTATGGGGAAAAGTTAGCTTGCGAAAATCGCAAACTGACAGGGATTTCCATGAAATAAAGTGACTTTTATGCCCCCAGACATGCTTCCCCTGCTGTCCCAGTGTCATTCCAGGGTGTTAGTATCATTTCCTGGGGTGTCATAGTGGACTTGGTGACCCTCCAGACACGAATTTGGGTTTCCCCCTTAACGAGTTTATGTTCCCCATAGACTATAATGGGGTTCGAAACCCATTCGAACACTCGAACAGTGAGCGGCTGTTCGAATCGAATTTCGAACCTCAAACATTTTAGTGTTCGCTCATCTCTACTAATTAGCAAATGGACGAAAACCGAGATATCTAAGGAACGGCGGCGCGGAGAAGACATCTAAAGGTAGGGGAAGAATAGCCTTTCTTAAGGTTATTCTGACATGGGTTTAACTTAAAACGGGATTCTAATGATAGAATCCCTTTAAGTTTACATACCTCCTCTCGGCCTCTGCTTGTTATAAGAACCCAGTGTATAATACTGATTTGTGAGTGGAGAACCCTAAAAATCAAGAGCTCAACTGAACCCAAATTTAGTGTAAATGAACCTGATTCATTACAAACCAATTGGTGCATCCCAACATATTACACAAGGGACATGTTTTATTTCTCAGTTGTTATATATATCTTTATCTGTATACTATATGGACAAAAGTATTAGTACAGGTAGAGTCAATGTGACAACTGGAGACCCATCGGTAGGAGTCCATATATTGCACCTGCAGTACAGGTGCTTTCATACAATACATATTAGACAATGTACTATGAAAATGCATTAGTTATCTGCTATTGTTTCAGGGACATATTTTCTACTGTTCTTTTTGACATTAGAAAGATGATCCTACGATACCGCATCTGTGCTTTCCAAACAAGAGACAAACCCAAGCCGTCCTTTAGGTTGCTCGACATTGTCATGTTGTCATGTTAGGAATGTTTGAAAAGACTACAAAAAGTGAAATCAAATCACCGTATTACACGAGCGTAGGAGAAAAAACGACAAAGGGAACCAGAGAGTGGTTGCTCTGACCTCTGCTAATGGGCCCCGAAATTATAGCTCTATTGTTAAGAAGGTGAATATGAGTTTGTGTCCTAGAGATGAACTGCTGATGTAAAACTTCAACAACTCGGAGAGCTGTCAGGTATGCCGAGCAAACGTGATACATGTGGAAGTGGAGGCAGCAAATCCTGCAGTCCTACAAGAAACATCTTTTCCATCAACATTGAAGTGGTTAAATCAAAGTAACAAGAGTGATTTATTTAGTAGCTTTCACTGGGTATACTCAAGGGAGATAAATCTACCTATTTGTCAAGCTTCTCACAATAGCACAATTCTTCCTCTCTACCAGTTTGCTTTATTAAAGAAACACTTGACCCACCTGTCATATCAAATTGCTTCTTTTATCCAAAACTGAATAATATAGACATTCCCCCGAAGGGAATTTGGATGCAAATACAGGAGCGCTATAAGTGCAGGTTGCCAATTTGTTGAGCATATTAGGGTACAGATATATTGTCAAGGGAAAGAACTCTAATACAGAGTCTTCTAACAAGCTCATTTTTTTTCTTCTTTCTCTACTTTTGCTCCATCTATAGTTGATATTATACGGTTTCTTTTCACAATCGTTATGGACAGCTGTCAAAGAAAACGGCCTTTTTACTTTGATGGAAACAACTAGAGCTGTTTTGGGATGTCTCTTATGGATACTGGTGTTTGCCTTCCCTGATAACTACAAGAGAGAAATCGTATGAAAACCACGGGCGACTTTAATAAACTTTGCGCTTTCTATGCCTTCCCTAAGTGTTTATGTCAATATAGTTTTCGGTAATGGAAGTGGATTTTTAGTATTTAGCATGAAAATCTGTATTCTTTGGACAGGTTATACTGATTGTTGTTGGTTTCAGCCACCAATAGCAAGAAGACATGAGCTTTATTAAAACTACAAACATATATACTTACCAAGATATTCTAACTTAATGGGGCTTGGTCTTGTAGACAAGCCATTCTTAAATCAAAGTCTAATTTATATAAGATCCAGAGATCATAGGAGACAAATCCGGTTATACATTTCCCCTGCCATAGAAGTACAAATGAATAGAGATGAGCGAGTAGTTAAATACTCGATATTCGATATTCGTTTCGAGTAGCCCCTCAATATTCGACTACTCGAATCGAATATCGAACCCTATTATACTCTATGGGGGAAAAATGCTCATTTCAGGGGTAGGCAACATTCGATCAAATTGAACTTACTAAGTTCACGAGTGAGGGTCGGGCTGGATTCTCTAAGAAGTCTTCTCCGTGCAGCGTCCCTGCGGCGTCTTCCGGCTCTGAATTCACTCTGCCAGGCATCGGGCCTGGGCAGAGCAGACTGTGCATCCCCGCGCTACAAGAAAATGGCCACTTACAGTCAAAGCGGCCATTTTCTTGTAGCGTAGGCATGCGCAGTTGGCTCTTCCCAGGCCCGATGCCTGGCAGAGTGAATTCAGAGCCGGAAGACGCCACGGGGGACGCTGCGCGGAGAAGCGTAGAAGAAGAACCAGCGTTGATTGACCGACTGTATAGCATTCAGCCACTCAATGCTGGTTCTGCATCAAATTTTTCCATTCGAATAGCGAGTGGTACTCGATCGAGTACGAGTATTTCGAATACCGTAGTATTCTATTGAATACCTACTCGATTGAATACTACTCGCTCATGAAGTATTAAGACTTATATAGACTATTTACATGAATGGCTGTAATCTAATGAATTCATTTGGTTGGGTCCACCCAAGTTAGAGCAATTTAATAGGGCAAATTTTTACGTTATACACATTGGAGGCTATTTTATTATTTCAGCAGTAAGCAATACCCTTTAGTATAAAGGATTAAAAGGTTTTATAGGACAGATATATTGATGATCTACTCTTAGGATAGGACATCAATAGTTATTCCTTAGGGCAAGTCATCAGTGAGGACCACAATCCGGGACTCCCTTATATCAGCAGGCTGTAGATTTTGGGTTAGCACTGTGACCACCTCATTGAATGACAATGCACATTGTGTAGGGTCTGTACCTGGTATAGCATCTCAGACCCATTCAATTGTATGGGAATAAGTGGCTGCTGTACAATATCACAGATTAGTGTGACATTGTCACTCACTTGAAAAAGGGTGGTCAACCCGAAACGCGTTATTTGTTTGAATAAAGAATTCACTTGGACCAGCGCGTCTTTTGACGTCTTCTTTTCATCCTTGGATTATCAGCTCAGTGAAGAAACTGCAGCCCCATCAGTGCCGTGGCTATAAAATCAACATATCTGCAGGTGTTCTGAGGGCTGGACCTCCACTGATCACGTTTTAAGGATCTGTTGCAAGGATAGGTCATCAATATGTAAGTCTAGGAGAATTTCTTAAATATTATTTAGAGGAACTTTTTGAAACCACAGCTTCATTCTCCATGTTGAAGCCATAGCAGGTCAGCTCCCATTCATGTTAGTGGTAACTGAACTGCTGTAACCTAGCCAGGCCAACTATTTTAGGCCCGGTTCATGCCTACGCATGTGGTTTCCCCAAGCAGAGTCCTGAACGGAAACCTAATCCACATAAAAATGTGGTTACCTAAGAAACCCATCGATCCCATAGATTATTGGTTTCCACATGAAAAATTTGGGGAAAGAAAAGTGCTTTTTGAGTCACTTCTCACTCTGCATTTTTCATGCAGAGGAGGGAACGGAATGGCCCGAATGCAGATGAGAACCAGGCCTTCGTTCTTGTGCTGGCAGTTGATGAGAATGGCTGATCGTGGGGGTGCAGCATATCTTACAATGATGCTCCTTCTTAGAGATAAGTCATCAATATCTATTATCCAGAAAACCTCTAGAATTTATATTTTAATATACATATGTTTTAGAATATGAAGAGTGTTTTTTATTGTTTATGACTATACACATAAGGTAATGCGTTTCTCAGTCTATCTTTATAATTTAACTTTGAGACCACATTTAGTAAGTCGCAATTTCTTTTTTAACTACTTAAGACAATTTATAAAGAAGACGTTTCACCGCCTCCAATAAGTCCAACTCTGCATTATTTAATAGGCTCCCATCCACTGATTGACTCGCTTGTCATCCACTAGTACCACTAGGTTGGCTGGATGAAGACACCGGGTTGGGTGTCGAAACGCGTTGCCATTTAACCAATAAAGCACATCATGATTCCCGGATTTTTTTGTTTTCTTGCATCCACAGTTAAGTTTTTTTTCTCAGGAACGGTGGGGAATAGAGGGAAAATTATAACGGCGCAGGACTTAATGGAGCAGCGCCTATTAACAGATGGCAGGAACTTGAATTGTAGGAGGTGTTGAAAGGTCCTCTTTAATTTCATTTTTGTTGCCTCTTGCTTGTTTGCATTGTCTATCTGGCACAACTATAACATGTTAAAGCCAACTTACTTCTGTCTTTCTTATTTCTTAAAGGGGCTCTATCAGCAAAATCATGCTGCTAGAGCCCCACATATGCGTGCATAGCCTTTAAAAAGACTATTCAGGCATCGGTAATGTTATATTAAACTACCCCCCCGTTTTAAAATAATAACTTAAAAAAGAATGTTCTCTACTTACGGAACGTGCACCCTGGGCTGGCATCTGGGTGTGTCTTCATCTTCTCCCCCGCCTCTTCTTCCTCTGACGTCTTCGGGTCCCGTCCTTCTCCGGCGCTTGCTCGCGGACACTGATAAAAAAAAAAAATAGCCCGGGCGCATGCGCAGTAGCCGTAGTAGAAGCTGCGTGCTACTGCGCATGCGCCCGGGCTATTTTTTTTTTTATCAGTGTCCGCGAGCAAGCGCCGGAGAAGGACGGGACCCGAAGACGTCAGAGGAAGAAGAGGCGGGGAAGAAGATGAAGACACACCCAGATGCCCGCCCAGCGTGCACATTCCGTAAGTAGAGAACATTCTTTTTTAAGTTATTATTTTAAAACGGGGGGGTAGTTTAATTTAACTTTTACAGTGCCTGAATAGCCTTTTTAAAGGCTATGCACGCATATGTGGGGCTCTCTCAGCATGATTTTGCTGATAGAGCCCCTTTAAATATTCTCTGCCATTCTGCTATAGTCTTGCGATTCCTATTGTGTGAATCCATTCTAAAATATCAGGTTGTACATATTAGTTGACCTTTTTATAACATTAAAAACAAACTTCTTAACCAAAAAGATCATACAAAAATATTGAGTTCAGGCTAAAAATGGTTAAAAACAATAACAAAAACTCAGTGTTATTTTTTATGATAAGCTAGAACACTAAATACTCGTCTGGTTACGTAGCCTCAGTGTTTGACCTGTTGGACCATACTAAGGCTTTTGGGCAAATGACCATCAGTCTTCATTCATGGTTCAAAAATATTGTTAAAATTTTTGGAAGACCAGTTTGGCATTGATCCTTGGTTTTATTATGAGCTGTTTAGGTGCCCACCCAATGCTAAGGAAAATGTGAGAAGATTATACCATTTAGATAAGTATTTATGCATCTTTATTTAGCACTTCATGCACTTGTGCCATGGAAAATATTCCATACATGTAACGAAGGAATCTTAATGATAAGACTAAAATAGAAGAATGTATAATAGGATGATTTAAAAGCTTCAGACATAAAGGTTATGTGTTTATGTGTTATCGTGATCCTGAAAAATCTCTGGTATCTACAAATGAACATAATTAACATTTTTTTAACAACGACTCTAAAGATCTATTAAAATGTATGTATGACCTAATGCATATATATAGGCTTTATTTGTAAATTCAATTAATCTCAAAATATTAATCGTTGAATACAAAATTTTATTTATGATAGCACAATTGACATTCTACATTAATACTTAATATTGATGATTAATAAAGAATTAAAAAATGTAATTAAAAAAATACTTTAAATACATTTCAAAAAGATACGGGTCCCACCATTGGAACTTACAACAATCTTGATAATGGTTGTTCCTGATTCCTGTCTCGCAGAAGGAACATATTAGGAATTTTCAGGAATTTATTCAGTAAATTACTCAGTAAAAATTTTTTAAAAAATGTAAAAAAAAAAATCAGGAAATTACAGTAGTAACTATCTCTTTGAAAACTTTTTTCCTTGAAGGAGTTATCCATTGACATTGCTTTGTCTCCTTGACTTCACTAAGTTACCAAACACAGTGTTATGTATTGTATAGTATCTATCTATCTATCTATCTATCTATCTATCTATCTATCTATCTAGATATATATATTCATTTGCATGGGACTTAGCTGTAGAATGGCCCAGCGATCAATGGATGCTATGTTGTTGCCCGAGAAGGGAAAGTGGAGCTCAAAATTTTGGAAATTTTTATTTTAATTTTATTAAGATAAAAATTCAAGACTTCTTGGCCATTTAACAGGATAAACTACAAAATCAAATGAAATTAAAACCTTACAATACATTTACCATCAGATGAAGTTTCATTGATTTATCTTAAGTTTCTGATTTTTAGCCTTACTTGTATTTTATGTTGTTTAACATGTGCATTGTATCCAGAATCCGACAACACCAATAACTGCTCCGGAGAGATTACCAAGCATAACAATGCAGTCAATGATACATGATCAATAGATATCAAAAAGGTATTCATGATCGCTTAATAATGGGGAATGAAGTAGTGGGCTTTGTCAGGCATTCATGCATATTACACATGAATATATTCATTTGGGACAGCTTTCATAATTTTCTGCTGACAAGATATCAAACGTAAATTGTATGGAATAAGCCCAACAGTCTAATTTTCTTTCAGCCTCAGGCTGATCTCTATTCCCGGATGTATTGATGATTGCCCCGTGTCCAGCGCTGAGCACCATACAATGTCTACACGCACATTGTATACTGATCAGCACACGTATTATAGCGCAAGCCTTGCTTTTTAAAGCAAAAGCAGTATTATAAATAAAACATAAATAAATAATAATATATATATATATATATATATATATATATATATATACTGTTTATGGACCTATGCATAATAGATAGCTGGATCTATTCTAGGTATCTGTCATATTATAACTCTCTCATATATCTATTTTTTTTAATAAATATATAAATATATTAAATAATATTTTAGTAAATATATCAAAATATAAATATATCAATTAAATATTAAACTATAAATATATTAATTAAATATTAAAATATAAATATATTAAATAAATATTAAAATATAACTATATTAAACAGCATAATATATAATATAATATAATATAATATAATAAACATATTAACGGCAATAGGTCAAATACGCGGATTATCAAGTGTATCTAACAATGGACAAAAACATAAATTGTGAGATCAGAGTTATTAATATTATTAGTCTTGGAAAGTCGCATGGGACTATGGCTCACGTAGGAACACTGCTGAAAGTATACAGTATAGAATTATACATGTTAGCTGGAAAAAAGGAAAGGAATGAAAGTTCAATGACTACTGATAAAGAAAGATAGAAATATCGAAGAATCCATCTGCCCTTCTCTATGTTATCCTAAATATTATAATGGGGGGCTTTGGAAGGCGTTCAGCACTTGTCATGGTCCCATATTTTATATGGTTTTCTACACCTATCAGGTATTAAGAACCCCATTCTAAGGTTGACTGTGATCTTCAACAAAAAAATCAAAGAGCTTATCCCTCATCTGTTGAGATGATGAATGCATCCACTGCACGCATAAGGAGAACCAGGAAAGGATACCCTATGTGAACAGAAGAAGAATACCAGAAGAGAACAAAGAACAATGGATCACACTTGAGTTTGGGGTTTTGTTCTTCAGGTTCTCTTGGAAACCCAATGCACTTAAAAAGCAGTTACCCATGGAAACCCACAGACCCCATAGACTATAATGGGGTCTGCCCGATTTTAAAGCGGAATGGGGAACGGAATACCCAAATGGTGGGTAACCACTGTTAAACCGATTGTATTTGTGTCA
This sequence comes from Leptodactylus fuscus, assembly GCF_031893055.1. NCBI lineage: Eukaryota > Metazoa > Chordata > Amphibia > Anura > Leptodactylidae > Leptodactylus > Leptodactylus fuscus. Next base: position 199,156,543 of record NC_134269.1, on the reverse strand, counting down.
GTATGGCCTGGTTAAGATCTGCATTTAGTATTCCATTTGGGGAGTCTGCTTAGGGACCCCGCGAATGGAATACCAAACGCATTGACAAGCACTGAGCTTATGAAAGCACATGGACCCCATAGACTATAATGGGGTCCATGTGTTTTCTGCTAAGGTCTCTGCACAAGTCATACGGAGAGGAAAGTAGTTCATGAAGTACTTTTCTCTCCGCATGACTCATGTAGACACCGCACGGAAAACACACGGACCCCACTATAGTCTATGGGGTCCGTGTGCTTTCATTGTTCAATGGGTCAATGGGTTCGGTATTCTGTTTGGGGGATCCCCGTGTGGAATACCAAACGCAGATGTGAACCAGGCCTAAGATATAAATAATAAAACATATATTATTTGAAGAACATTAAATACAATAATCCTATTACATATAACAACATTGTACTTTAAAATGACATATAGTTGTGTCAATAAAAAATGAAATATAATAAAAAATGAGACTTAGAACATTATATTTTCTAGAGGTAAATAATGTTAGATTTTAATCTGTACAGCAAAACAGACCATCTGTCATAGGTTGTCACCATAATCCCCCATAATAAATGTTCTCAATTTAGAAATAATAGAAGTTTGGTAAAAATTCTAGCAGGAGACATGTCGTCCACCAGTCCTGCCCAACATGTTTCTCAAGTTCTCTTACCAAGGCTGAGAAAACTGGTTCCCATAAGCACACACTGGTAACACGATAACATGTCATCATTAAAATGTCATTGTTTGTATCCATCAAATTGCACTTCATTATATTTGTTTTATGGTTGTCATTTTTTTTTTAGTTTATGTTTTACTCAAATACTATTTTTAACCTTTTCTATGCTGCTTCGTTATTAGACATTTCCGATAAAAATATCTGAACATCATCACAGCGCCAATAGACAAGTAGGATGGGTTTGTAAATTATTACTAGAGATGAGCGAACAGTGAAATATTCGAGATTCAATATTCATTTCGAATAGCCCCTCAATATTCGACTATTCGATCGAATATCGAACCCCATTATAGTCTATGGGGAAAAATACTTCGTTTCAGGGGAAGCCACACTTCGACTCAAGAGAGTCACCAAGTCCACTATGACACCCCAGGAAATGATGCCAAAACCCTGGAATGCAACTGGGACAGCAGGGGAAGCATGTCTGGGGGCATCTAACATGCCCAAGTACCTGCATTACTCCACTATCTCGTCGGGATCCCTGTTAGCTTGCGATATGCGGGAGCTGACTTTTTCCCATAGGAATGCATTGACCAGCGTTGATTGGCCAAATGCCATATCGACGTAGTTGAGAGTTCAATCTCCGGCATAGCAGAGCTGGCCGTGCACTGAACTCTCGGCTACGCCACCGGCGTAGTTGAGCTCAGCACACACATTCAGCTCTGCTTCATCACGCCAATAGAATGCATTGGCCAGAGCTGATTGGCCAGTTTACAGCATTCGGCCAATCAACGCTGGTTCTACCGGAGGAGGCGGAGTCTAAGATCGGTCCACAGCAGTCTCTATTGTGGTTCGATCTCAGATGTAATAGTGTTGAGCACACAGCTCTGTTACACCTGAGATGTAGCAGAGCTGAGTGTGCACTGAGCTCTGCTACACCAGAGATGTAGCAGAGCTGAGTGTGTGCTGAGCTCTGCTACACCAGAGATGCATCTCTGGTGTAGTAGAGCTCAGCGCACACTCAGCTCTGCCACCATCGCTAAAAATTTATGCCACAGTCCAGTTCATTTTCCTGCTCAGTAATGTACATATTGTTATGCTGATCACAAAGGTCTGGTCAGTGGCATACACAGTCTTTGTTATAGGTCTGCCGTCTTAGTAAACCTACTAGGCCCTGCCAGAGGCATGGATAATGCACTGCAATACAGAAGCTTATATGTACAATTAAGCTCTGAGGCATTCGAGCCACTTAGTTGGAATTAACAAAAAATAATGTGAACAATAAAATGGTTCAAAATATCAAAAGAGAAATTTTTTTAAAAATATAATATAGAATGCTTTATTATGTAAAAAAAAAAATAATAATTGGAGCTTCTCTATAATAACCTATACTTGAAAATTTATTCATGTGATTAAACCCAAGCAACGTTTTTCTTTTTTTTTTTTTTTTAAAGTACAGTACCAATACCCAATATTTCTCTTTCCCATGTCCCTCTTTCCCCCAAAAATATACCATTCTTAAATACAATATATGTATTACAAAATAATATAACTCATTCTACAAATGACCACGTGATGTAGAATCGGACCATCATTAAAGGGGTTTTCCCATCTCAGTGTTTGAGTAACTTTTCCTGCAGTCTGTTCTGCTCACTTCCCGTATTTCTCTCCCCCTCCTCTCTCTTGCTGAACGGGACACACAATACTTCTGCAGATCAGATAAAATGCAGATGGTTGTACAGAACGGACTCTGTGTTATCTGTGTGTTTACATAGAGATATAACAGACAGGACTATATCAGCAAACTGCAATTAGCTGAAAGATTGTCCTGCCGGAAAGAGCAGTGAGTGATGTCACTTGTCCTATAGGTCCATGGTTATAGCAACACTGTGTAAACAATGGGAGGAATATCGGTCACATAGCAGGCAAACAAAGCAGCATTTCTAAAGCTATATATTTAGGAAAAGTCTTCAATTTACATAAGCTACTGGTATAGATAGAATCCTTGAGATGGGACAACCCTTTAAGGGAGCTGAACTAGTAGACTTCCGCCCCCAGGCATCCATATTAAAAGTTCCTAATTGGATCGGTGGAAATGTGCCATCTAGATTAGTAAGTTTCACCTTCAATGAGTACATAGCCAGATGTAGCTACATAACTCCTTATTCCACATCCACACAGATCTTTCTGCAGCCTCCACATTAGGATTTCTAAACCCCCATTTACTTGCACTGTCCTGTACTTTTGTTGTGGTTTATTAATAAAAATTTCCCAAGTGAAAATCCGCAACAAACCTGCCACGTGTGAATAATACTTTCACTGAGCTTACCATATAAGCTATTAAGCTTACAGTTTACAGAGTATTAGAAAAATGCAAACCTTGCTTATACAATCTTATAACTGATAGACAGGAACAAGGGACAGGCTAATACCATTATTCAACAAACTAGAATTGGTGATGAGTTTTACTATCTATACAAAAAGAAGTAAAGGGTAGATATAGGATATAAGGGAGTAATGTATATTTATATGTCTTATATATACTGTAGACAAATCACACAGACAGTTTATGTTATCATATTGTATGAATACATCCCATAACTTCCATGTCAAATGTTCGCCTTGGGGCCCAGCCATTCCTAGTTACGTCAAGAGCCAGGCAGCAGGCTACTAGAAACGAAGGCAAAGGTTAGACATCACAAGACACTAATAAAAAATACATGTTTATGTTGGTGACGTTGTAGGAATTTAAGAATGAGTTTCATGTAATATTTGCATGTCGCTGTATAGCGGGCCCCTAGAATTCATTTTACTGGTGGGCCCTGCAGTCTGACACCGCACATAACCTAAATCTAGGAATGCACAGGAGAAGAAGCAAAGTAACATAATAAGGTTAAAACCAAAAACAATCATTTGTATATATTATCCTATGGTGTTAATCCATTAATAGCGGGGAAAAGTCCTATTCGGCTAAGGGAGAGACTAGGGTTGAGCGATCAGGATAGGAAAAGATTGGATACTGATCGGCGATCGAGTAAATTTCATGATCACGATTGGGTTTCGATCCTGCCTAAAAAAGATCTGGAACAAAATTCCGATCCCGATCGCTCAGCTTACCTGCACAGAAGCGCTGCCGCTGCTGCTCCGCGTTGTTCTTGATCCTCTTCTCTCTACTTCACATGTCTGAAGAGCGCCGCGCGTGCTTCTGCCTCCCAGGTTAGTATTACAAATGCTGGAGAAGGTGGGGCTTGTGGCTTAGAAGAGTGTGGGCGGGTACTGGGAGGGGAGGCGTGAGTGATGCATTCACGTCTCCCCACCCACACTCTCCTAAGCCACAACAAACCCTGCCTACTCCCAGCGCACGGCGCTCTGCAGGCATGTGAAGTAGAGAGAAGAGGAGTGAGAACAATGGGGAGCAGCAGCGCTTTTGTGCAGGTCAGTGGGGGGGACTAAGTAGCTGGGGGATTTTTAAATCAGCGTGGAGTCCAAAAATTAAAGCCTTCAATTTTTGGACTCCATGCTGTGTAGTGAACAGGATCGTTTTTAAAATCCGATTTTCGATCATTAAAAAATCCCATTGACTTGCATTAGGATCGGAATTGGGATCAGGATCGTAGGGAAAATGATCAGAATTCCGATTTTAAAAATGATCCTGAAACCTAGCAGAGACACACTATAAAGGGTAAACTCAAACACAACATCATTTGGTATAAATCTCTATAGTCCAACAGCTCTCCCAGTAAGGAATCCCCTGCTATGCATTTTGTTCCTATAGACGTGCAATTTATAGATATATGAAAAAAAAACCTACAAATAATATTTTACAAAAACTACGCCTATCTGGTATCCATAGTCATGTACTAACTTCAATTTCCCTTATTATCATTTTTGCCCCATGATTCATGCAGCACGGTCTAAGGAGGCGTTACTTCTCAACAGCTGGAAAAACCACAGATTTGAAGTTTTTATTATATTATTTAATAAAAAAAGATCACTCCACTAACCCGCTTTTATCCTCCTTCATCCAAGACATTGAACGTTCCTCTGCGCTAAATCCCGGTGTTTACACAGTTCTGGCCCGTAGCACCATAAATCAGCTTTTCTTAAAATGTGTTAATACTAATAATCATACATCATGCAAATCTGTGGAATCTACAAAGCACAAAGAACCGAGACTTCTAATCTCTTGTTAGTACGTTATTAGGGAAAGAGCAACGCAATGTCACAGTTATTAATTTTTTTTTCACCCCTCTGTATTTTCCCACTTCGTATTACTGTTCATTCAAGATCATTCCAGCACAAGGATTAATTTTCTCTCCTAATCCTTCACCCTTCACTTACGGGTGCAGCTGGCATCGCCGTTCCCGTTCGCTCATTCATACTTGCGCATTAACACTGTCTTCTTCTAATCCATTCTCCCTGTAACATAATATATAGTAAACCAAGAAGCTAAAGTCATTATGTTCATTTAAAGATCCCAGCATTTTTGTGCAAGTCTTATCCATAAAGATTTATATAGGTCAAGGATTACCAGCTTCCTGCAGTTTCTCGAACATTTCTTGTTCCAAACTCAAACCTGCCCTGCATATTATTGGGGAATAATCCGGCAAGAAAATTTCAGAGATAACAAGCAGAAAGGGTTGTATAATATCCCAGGAGGGACGGCTGGTGAATGCTCCCCCATATCATGTATAATTCATCCATAGTTACGCCAATCCTTGCTGAATGCTTTGAATCACAAGTATGCGGGTGACCATTTTGCGCCATGGCACCAGATTTCTTCGTTTTGAAGAATATAAATGAAGTCAATGTCCTCAGTTTTCTTCTACCTGAATATTAGAAATATAAAATGATAGAATTGTTCATTATTATAGTAATACAAGTAATTAAGGGTGGTCCGTCAGAGCCCCAACCTCCAACATTCGTCCTCTCGTTCTGACTTTCTTAATCCACCCTGCTGGCATTAAAGTAAGACGTACCATAAAATTACATTTTATTGTATTACTGACTCATAGGAAGGCTTTATGGGGTTGGTGCCAGACTGATTCCCTTATCTTATACTTGTAAGCAACAAAATTGCAAACCGGAGAGTCATACTGGAAACTCTAGGAATATATACTAAAGAATATACAGTTATGGAGTGTTGTAGGAAAGAATGAAACGTATCAGATTTATACCATTACACAAGGTGAAAATAGCATCGTGTGAATGTCAATGGCAATGCCAATCTGGCTTGGATCTGATCAGACTTCATGTCTGATAGCCTCTTTGATAAGGATACGGCATGTCAGACATTGTATCGCTAGCACCAATTTTCAGAATGTGAATGAAATAAGAAAAAATTTTTAAAAATTGATACCTGACCAATCCTCCTCTACTCCAACTCCACCACTGTTGGTCCCTGCCAGTCTTTGGTTTCAGTGGTCATATGACACCACTGAAGCCTGCAATTGAGTTGTCTGCCATCTTGATTTTTCTTTTCCCTCTGATATGGTTTCAATAAGACAGACTACATTTCCCATATTCTCTCTGTCTTTGCAGAGACAGAGGGGGTGGAGTCTTATTACATTGCACATGCTCTGCTATGGTGTGTCCTAAGGGTAGCGGGTGATGGAACATCTCCCCAATTTACTATTCTGAGTCTCCTATGTATTCCTATGTGATTCATCTTCAGCTCTACAGAGGACAACTGAGTGAAACTGCACCTCAGGATTCTGTACACCTGAGACTCTGCACACAGCACTCACAGATGAAGAAGAAACAGTGTCAATCAGTGGAGTTCTAAAGCTCTGCAAGTAATTGCTCTCTAGACTTACCTACTGTACCTTAGAGTATAGTAATCAGAGGCCAAGGAAGATAAGGGAAGTTTTACTTAACTTTTCTGGGCTCCTTTACAGAATCTGTTGTTCTTACTGGGCATCCAGTTGCTGCAGTGGAGCCTTGTGTTTCTTGTGTTTTTTTGTGTTTTTCCAGTAGTGCTACTTTTCAGAATTTCCCTTCTTGTCTGTTTTTTTCCTTCTAAAACCATTCTATTCAATATCCATCCTTGAATATTATAATTTCAATCGTTTAGGTCTCATACTTTGTGATAATTCACTTCTTAGCTCATCTTTATAGTGTTCAGAGGTCCATTTTCTTTGTGATACAGATCTCCATCTCCATCTTAATCTTAAATGACACAATTCTTGTTCCTAGCTGCCAACACTAGCGGTCCTTTGAAGCTTACCCCATACAGTTTATACATGGAACTCAAGCATGAAGCCTAGTAGGAATAACTTCTTACCCAGCAGCCAGAATTTTATATTTAACTATGCCTATGCAGGTGATTTTGAGACCTACATCAATAAAAATGCAGTTCCAAATGCCAAAAGGATAAACCATGTCATGTGTTACTCCATTCTCCCTGCGGTACTTGTAGGAGTAGAGTCACAATCCATGTTTTTCTTGTTGCTAACATTGCTTAAAGGGGTTGTCCAGGCAAAATTGGTAAACCCCTTTAACTTTTAAATTGGTCGAGGGCAGTGAAATTTTTTTAAAAAAATGCATACTCACTTGTCACTGATGCGCCGGTGTCCTCCCAGCTTTTCCCGGTTCTTCTGCTTCGGTGGCTTCTCCTGAGCTTTTTCCTGGCTGCTGTGGCCAATCAGCAGCCTCAGGAAGAGATCCATGATATCACAGACAGTGACATCACATGCCCTTCGCTGATTGTTCTTAGTGCTCACTACAGGTGAGCGAGTATATTCGTTCAAATACCTCCGCTGCATAGCTCCCGGTGCAAAAACACTTCCGGGGCATCAAATTTTTACTGCCCCTCCCACCTTCCCTGGCGCCGGGAGCTATGCGGTGGAGGTATTTGAATGAATATACTCGCTCATCTCTAGCGCTCAAGTGACTGCTGAGGCCAATCAGCAGCTTCAGTGGAACCCAGGAAGAGACCTGTTGAGTAGAAGGATCAGAATGCAGCAGTAGGACACCGGAGCATCGGGGACAGGTGAGTATGAATTTCTTTTATTTTTTTCAATACCCCAGGCTGATTTAAAAGTTAAAGGGGTAGTTCATTTTTGCCTGAAAAACCCCTTTAAACATTGGATGAATTGTTTGATGACGTAAATGGTGGGAATGGAGGATTTATTAAAACTAGGATTTTCTATGTCAGTCGTAATTCATTCTTTCTGGTGATGCACTTGCATAATTAAGACCCTGTAACAAAGATCTTAATTAGAGATGAGCAAACAGTAAAATGTTCGATATTCGTTTCGAGTAGCTGCTCAATATTCGACTACTCGAATCCTATTATAGTCTATGGGGGGGGGGGAAATGCTCGTTTCAGGGGTAGACAACGTTCGATCAAATTACACTTACCAAGTCCACGAGTGAGGGTCGGGCTGGATCCTCCGAGAAGTCTTCTCTGTGCAGTGTCCCCGCGGCATCTTCCGGCTCTGAATTCACTCTGTCAGGCATCGGGCCTGGGCAGAGCCGACCGCATGCCTGCACTACAAGAAAATGGCTGCTTACAGTCAAAGCGGCCATTTTCTTGTAGTGCGGGCATGCTTAGTCGGCTCTGCCCAGGTCCGATGCCTGGCAGAGTGAATTCAGAGCCGGAAGACGCCGCGGGGAAGCTGCACGGAGAAGACTTCTAAAGGTAGGAGAAGAACCAGCGTTGATTGGCCGACTGTATAGCATTCGGCCAATCAATGCTGGTTCTGCATCGAACTTTTCCATTCGAATAGCGAGTGGTACTCAATCGAGTACGAGTATTTCGAATACCGTAGTATTCAATCGAATACCTACTCGATCGAATACTACTCGCTCATCTCTAATCTTAATAATTCTGGCACATCTTTTCAGGATACATGAACCAAAATTTAAACCTTTGCCAAGCAGGGACTGGCGTAGATTTCGGGTATAACTCACTGACGTAGAGTTATGGTCAATCTGTCAGGCCAAGGTGTCCCAACTCCCCAGTGCATCATCCACTTTAATAAAAAGTGGCAATCAGGTCCGAAAAATAAGAAAGATCATATTCCTTAAAGAACATATTGCATTTAATATTGGAGAAGAACTATCTATAACTATCTATAACTATCTATAACAAGAGGAAATCATCTACCTTCTCATCTCTGGATTTAGTTGGCTTTACTTGAGCTGAACTGGATGACCAAATGTCCAAATTATCCAAGCTTGTTATCTTAACACATACTGACATGTGTCCCACTTAGGAGGCTTTGATGTTACCAATGGCGCATAACAACTGTATGACCTAATCCCTACCTTTTCTTGCTAACATTCAGTCAATTTCACCCACAAATTCTTGTATTGTCTCATTTTGTGCTCCGCATTCTGGTAAATCTTCTATTTGACCATCTCATCATTTAGAATTGGGAAATTACTGACTCGATTATAGTGACTCAGTTAGTAAACATGCTCAAGGCTCCGGGAGAAGTATAGGAACGGAAACGTCTCTCACAAAGAGCGCTCTCAGCATTGGTGGTTAAGATGAAGTGAAGAGGTAGAGCTGTACACAAGGAATGTTTTTACAAAGTAAATTCTGCTTAATGTTATGTTACTGCTAATTCTAGAGTGTTGTAACAAATCACCTGTATTTGACTTGGTTCTTGTAGCTCGCTCATGTAGACCAACACTACAGCTTGTATGGTCTCTCCCTAATATTTACTTAGCGAAATGAATAAATATAATAAAATGTCTAGATACCAGAAAATTAAAAAAAGGGAATTAGCAATTGCGTTTTCCATCCATAAATTTTTGTAACGTTTTGGCATCTGTTCATATCATGGTATTATACAGCCTTTATTTCATACAAATTATGATATGTTCTCATGTAAATATGTTATTACAAATGAGCTTTTTGCCCACCTACATTGATAATATTATGGTTCCCCTTTTATTTTCCAATGAACCGGAGATGTTGGCCAATGGTAACCTAAAGATCCTAGACACTACTGTAGAATCTGTAGTCCTCGCTAACCAAGTACCAGAAGATTTTGGTATATTGGTGGAAGCGCAACTCGTTGCACCCCCAATGATGAAACTCTTCGAAGGTATCACATAGCTTGTGCATATGTTTTAGCCTCTTTTCCAGGCCTGTGACTTTAAATTCATTGGTCACATGGCCTTTCTGTAGCTCAAGTGAATAGGATTGAGCTACAATGCTAGGCACAGTCAGTTCACAACCAATGGTGATGTGCCTGGCATACAAAGTAGAGGCCATAGCCTTCACCCAAGTGGTGTACCCCTTCAAACAGCTAACTAGAGGTCCTGTAAGTTGGACCCCACTGACCTATTATTGATGACCTTTGCTAAGGATACATCATGAATAGGGATGAGCCGACCTTGAGATTTCAGGATCATTTTTAAAATCCGATTTTCGATCATTTTCGATCATGTAATTTGCTCGATCGCTGATCGGGATCCAATCTTTCTTGATCCCGATTGATCAACTCTATTTACTTTATGTTTATGGAGTAGGGTTGACCTGATCTTGAGATTTCAGGATCGTTTTTAAATCTGATTTTCGATCATTTTACAGCCGATCCTAATCCCAATCGCGATTGTGAAATTTTATCGATCGCCGATCAGGATCCGATCTTTACCAATCAATATTGCTCAACCCTAGTCATGAAGACACTCCTCAAAATCAAAATTGCAACACCAAGCAGGAAACGCCTTGGAGTTATGGAAATAACAGAATTAATAGATATGTTAATGATACATAAATTATAATCAGAATATTATAAACATCTTGACTGATTCAGTATCGAGTATGAGTGTCCTCCAGACCAATTTCCAGCTATCATTGCATTGGAGACAAAAGTGGGTTTCATTGTTTAAAAGGTTAGACCTCCATTTCAGCCTCCAGTCTTGCTGTACACCATTATAGCTTTTGGTTTGAAAAAGTGACCATTTCACTTGCAACACAGAATCACCACGCGCCATTCTATCAATCAGACGTTCTGTCCGTGCAGTGGTCCGCCTGAGCACTTCTTTATGTCATTCCAGTTTGTCATTGTTCCATCAGGACATGTTATGTTGAACCGAGCTGATGTCTCAGCCTAGGCGCCCGACGAATGAACTAAGGTCTCTCAAGTCAAGGATTCTGTCACTTAGTGACAAGCCGTGAAAATTGCAACATCGCTGAATAGAAGGAATTGCACAATTGGCAAACACCATTTTATCTGATTTCTGAGGTTTTATGAGACTAAAAAATTTTGAATCTGAATTTTATGCCACTCCCATATAACACATATTGGAGCTTAGTGCTTGAAAATTTGAACATTTGCAGATCTTAGCGACTACTTTTTCAATCTGCATAACCTTTCAGGTTGTCCATGTTGGTGTGCAATTTCATTATTGAGCAGAGTATATAAATCCCAGAAAATTTATTGAGGGTAAAGCCCCACGTAGCGTCTTCAATTATATTATTTTTCTTCAATTATATCTATAGGGAAACCACTGGCATTTCCGTGCTAAGATTTCCAAAACTGCAACAGTGTGATAAATCGCAGCATATCCGTTGCGTGTTTTTTTCAGCAATGTGTGAATGGGATTTATTAGAGAGGGGAACGGAATCCTTATATGGAGTAGAAAGCACAGATGTGAACCGAGCCTTAGACCCGGTTCACTTCTACGTTCGGTATTGCATTTGAGGAGTCCACTTGGGGACCCTCTGAAAGGAATACCGAACGCATTGGCAAGCGGTGAGCTTATGAAAGCACACAGACCGCATAGACTATAATGGGGTCCGTGTGTTTTCCATTCACCTTATAAATAAAATAATACCCCATTTAATTCAATATGTTGTAAATTAGAGATGAGCGAACAGTAAAATGTTCGAGGTTCGATATTCGTTTCGAGTAGCCCCTCAATATTCGACTACTCGAATCAAATATCGAACTCTATTATAGTCTATGGGGGGAAAATGCTCATTTCAGGGGTAGGCAACGTTCAATCAAATTATACTTACCAAGTCCACGAGTGAGGGTCGGGCTGGATCCTCCGTGCAGTCTTCTCCTTGCAGCTTCCCCGCTCTGAATTCACTCTGCCAGGCATCAGCCTGGGCAGAGCCGACTGCGCATGCCTGCACTACAAGCGGACATGCGCAGTCGGCTCTGCCCAGGCCCGATACCTGGCAGAGTGAATTCAGAGCCGGAAGATGCCGCGGGGAAGTTGCACAGAGAAGACTTCTAAAGGTAGGAGAAGAACCAGCGTTGATTGGCCGACTGTATAACATTCGGCCAATCAATGCTGGTTCTGCATCAAACTTTTCCATTCGAATAGCGAGTGGTAGTCGATCGAGTACGAGTATTTCGAATACCGTAGTATTCGATCGAATACCTACTCGATCGAATACTACTCGCTCATCTCTATTGTAAATATATTAACTTACTAAGGATTGTAACCAATCTGATAGTTAAGCTCGAAGTGATACTGAAGATAATATTGATCATATTAATTTATTTGATATATTTTTATGAAATGCATTAGATATTAGGTAAGTCTTTTTTTGTCTTCAAAATCTTCTGTTTTTTCCTTGACTTCTGCTCCGCTTAGATCCTTCCTCCGTATATTGTTTCGTGGACTGCGGAAACTTCATATGAAATTGTTCTGTCACACATGCAAAATGTTCTTTGTTTTTTTTGTGGGTGGGAGGTGATGAAATGTTACTGTCATGGGAGGAGGACGCTGCTGTGTGTAGCTGTCTGAGAATGGAGCGCCCCACCCAGTCCGTAACATGTCTATCTGTAATCACTGCTCTCAAGTGACGTTGAGGAGTTTTTTTAGACTTAGACACGCAAGCACATTGGTTTGAAAAACCTTTTATTCAATGAGCACAGCAACTGCCAATGAAAGGATTGTGTATTTAGTGGATGACATATTTTACACTCTAGATTTATTTTCCCAGATCAGTTAAAGTTCAGAGAATTTTGAGAATCATAATTTAGATTATAGGCGAGTGTTACAAATGCCGAGCTTATGAGAGCAACACGCTGACATAAACTTCACTTTCCGAATAATTTACATTGGTCTAAATATTAAAAACAGGAAGTGCTGAAATACCAGAAGCCGCTCTTAGTTCTAACAATATTGTTACTTTGTGACAGCCAATAATGCAGAAAAATCAGCTTTTTTGTTGCGATTTTTTGAGCCAAAGTGGAGTGGATTGAGCAAAAGGGAGAAGTATAAGAACTTCCTATATATTTCCCATCCCTTCTGTAGCCATTGTAGGTTTTGGTTAAAAAAAAAACGCAACAAAATCTTCAACAAAAAAGCTGCGTTTTTTGCAATGTGGGGACTCAGCCTATAGTGGTTGTTTGGTTTATAAAACCATCTTTCAGATACATTATCAATATCTCGGAGTGGATTAAGGTCGATGAAGACTCTCACTTTTTAGCCAGAGAGGAAAGTGGATATAAAGAGGTTGTCTTCTTAGGAGGACCCACTGTTTAACCCTCTAAGGATGCATAGTAGTTTGGATTTTTCATATTTTCTTTCCCTGCCTTTTTTTTTACATTGTGTTTTTTGAACTTTATATTATTTGTTTATTTTTTAAAAGAATTATATTTAGACTTTTTTTCTGACTTACAAGGGCACTTGAACCTGGGACCTACTGATCCCCAGTACTTGGTCCTAATATGCTTCAGGAACTGTACCAGAATAGTCATGTCAAAGCTTTTAATATTTGTCTGGCAACAGTCTCTGACCCTTATTGGCCTTACAATCAATTGTTCTCTTTCATAGTCCAATCTCCCACTTTTACTAATTTGTCTGATGTCTCTTCTTCTTACTTCCTACATTCTTCAGCAAGCTGGTGGGTGGACTTTGACTGTTTGATGGACAGGACACTATGTAGATGTAGATATTGCCTTTAACATGTGAGATTATTTAATATTAGAGATAAGCAAACACTAAAATGTTTGAGGTTCGAAATCCGATTTGAACAGCCGCCCACTGTTCGAACCGATTTCGAATCCCATTATAGTCTATGGGGGGAAATGCTCGTTTCAGGGGTACGCAACATTCGATCAAATTCTACTTACCAAGTCCATAAGTGAGTGTCGGGCTGGATTCTTCTCCCTGCGCAGCGTCCCCGCGTCCTCTTCCGGCCTTGAATTCACTCTGTTAGGCCTAGACAGAGCCAACTGCACATGCCCGTGCCCGCGCGGACAAGCGCAGTTGGCTCTGCCCAGGCCCGATGCCTAAGCAGAGTGAATGCAGAGCCGGAAGAGGACGCGGGAACGCTGCACAGGGAGAAGACTTCTAAAGGTAAGAGAACAACCAGCGTTGATTGGCAATGTATAGCATTCTGCCAATCAACGCTGGTTCTGCATCGAATGTTAACTTCGAACAGCTAGTAGTATTCGATCGAGTACGAGTATTTCGAATACCGTAGTATTGGATTGAACACCTACTCGATCAAATACTACTCGCTCATCTCTATTTATTATGATTATTAGAAATTTGAATAATGCAGATTAAATTTTGTAAGTCATTTTTGGAGGTTTGCTTATTGTAGGTACTCTAAATAACTTTCATGTTTATGTCATGCTTTTGTTTTTTGATTGGTTCTGCACTGGTCAGGCCATGATTTTTGACTTTCAGAGTCTCCTCCACAACCACAGTCTTCAGTTTCCATGCCTCTCCAGAGAAGGTCAAACTTGTTCCTGCTGATGACCAGGTTCCAACTTTATCTAAGCAGTCTAAAATCCCCACATGGTTCTCTTGCACTTGTCCCAGGCTCCTTCTGGCCTTGGTAATCCTCTGTAGCTTCACTTCAATTATTACCCAAAGGTAATTCTTTTCTTTGTACCGTCACAGACACATTCACAGCTGTGCTTTAGATCACCATTGTTTGTCATAGAGCCGATCTCCAAACCAAAGAGTATATTCAGTGGCCCAGGGCTAGTGTTGTGGAGATGGCACAAAGAGTAAAGGTCCAAAATGACACTGGTCATGGTGGTTATTGGCACCAAATCCTTTTGCAAACCTTGAGATGGTAGTGATAAGGGATTTGCACCTGGATGATGGTGAAGATTCCCTCAGGGTACTCCCTGTGTTTGTTTCCCATGTGATCCATGTGATGGTGTTTCCAGTTGTCTTTGATGGTGGTTTCAAAAAAAAAAAAAAAAAGCACAGGAGACAGATTGGGCTCACACAAGTGCTTGAATTCTGTTTGGGGATTCAGTCGCACCTGACATTGATGTGAGCAGGAGCTCCTCTGCACAAGGGGTAGAGCTCCCTTTCTGGGTGACAACCAGGGGCGTAACTACCGTAGATGCAGCGGAGGCGGCTGCCACAGGGCCGTGCCATTAGGGGGCCCGGTGACAGCCGCTACCGCCGCAGTTTTTTTTTTTTTAATAGGCTGTTACGGGCCCAATTTACTTGCCGATCCTGGCAGGGCTGGGATCGGCAAGTGACACCACGGGCCCCACAAATACTATCGTTATACTCGGGGGTCTGCAAAGATAATGATCGGCGGACCGGGAGAGGTAAGGGAACTTAAAAAATACTGTTACTTACCTCTCCACGATCCTGCCAGGCCTCCTTCATACTTGTCTGACGTCTATGACGTCACATGAACTCGGCCTGCTTCCTGGGTCATGTGACGTCTGACATCATTAAAGAAGGACGAGAGTGGCGGCCGACAGCATAGGAGCTGGGGGACAGGTAAGCAACTGGTTTTTTTTAATGTTTTTATTCCCCGGGTCTCCGATTATTATACTCTGGGGTCTGAAAAGACCCCAGAGTATAATAATTGTAGTGGGACATAATACTGTGTGCAGGGGCCACTATTGGGGATAATACTATGTGCAGGGGCCACTATTGGGGATAATACTGTGGGCAGGGGCCACTATTGGGGATAATACTGTGGGCAGGGGCAAGTAATGGACATAATACTGTGTGCAGGGGCCACTATGTGGGGATAATACTGTGTGCAGGGGCCACTAATGGACATAATACTGTGTGCAGGGGCCACTATGGGACATAATACTGTGTGCAGGGGCCACTATGGGACATAATACTGTGTGCAGGGGCCACTATGGGACATAATACTGTGTGCAGGGGCCACTATGGGACATAATACTGTGTGCAGGGGCCACTATGGGGTATAATACTGTGTGCAGGGGCCACTATGGGACATAATACTGTGTGCAGGGGCCACTAATGGACATAATACTGTGTGCAGGGCTTACTAAGGGACATAATAGAGTGCAGAGGAGGGGGTCGGTCGAGGTCTTCGGTGTCGGTTGGGGGGAGGCCCCATGTCAAAAGTTCGCCATGGGGAACCGCCATTCCTAGTTACACCACTGGTGACAACCTAAGGCTCAATTGTGAGCATGTCCCTCTTTCTTGTCAGAATCTTCCACTGAGTCATGAAATAGTTCCCTGATGAATACTCTCTAGTAAGAGAGTAAGAAACGCGTCGGATTTTGGGATCTTTGAATAGACATATCTTACCAGGAATAGTCACAGGGTTAGATTGGAATTGTCTTTGTCAGGACAGTAGCTATGTATGGGATGAGAAGGTTTGATAAGAATGTATTCCTTACCCCTTGAACCTGAGATATTTGTGATGATGCATTATGGTTCCCTTCTCCATTTTGTCCCATCCAGGTAAGATGGATCTTTTTATATTTTTGTCACTGGTTCTGAGCACGAGGGAATTTACCATTTGTGTTTATACATAACTATTTTAAGGAATATTAGTAAATGTATATTTGATCCTGTACTATTGTGATTTGGGGATTCCATCCCCGAACTGGCTTGAAAAATGTGGACTATAATGAGGTCTGTGGATAACCGCTTTGTAAGTGGATTGGGGTATGTGGACCTGAAGAACGGAAACCCAAACGCAGGTATGAACCTAGAGCAACAGTTTCTTTCAAAGTGTGATATGAACTGACCTAAAAAAACCCTGTTGCTTAGGCCAATTTTAGTTGTTTCTGGATTCATCGAGGGTGTTGTTTAAAATTCGTTTTTTTTAATGCGACAAAATTTTGGACATGCAGGACTTTGTGTCCGGTTAAAAAAAAAACGGTTTTGCCGCAGAGAGGCAGAAGACACTCACAGGCGGTCACTTTGCAAACCCATTCAAGTGAATGGGTTTGAAAACTGACCACCAGGTTTCCGTCCCCTGTCCTGTTTCTCAGGGCAGAAGACGGAAACCCACCAATTTTGCCCAAAGCAGAGACCGGGTGCTGATGTGTATCCGCCCGAATATGTATTTATTAGTACTAGAGATGAGCGAGTAGTACTCGATCGAGTAGGTATTCGATCGAATACTACGGTATTTGAAATACTCGTACTCGATCGAGTACCATTCGCTATTCGAATGTAAAAGTTTGATGCAGAACCAGCATTGATTGGCCAAATGCTATACAGTCGGCCAATCAATGCTGGTTTTTCTCCTACCTTTAGAAGTCTTCTCCGTGCAGCTTCCCCGCGGTGTCTTCTGTCTCTTCATTCACTCTGCCAGGCTTGTAGTGCGGACATGCGCAGTCGGCTTTGCCCAGGCCCGATGCCTGGCAGAGTGAATTCAGAGCCGGAAGACGCCGCGGGGACGCTACAAGGAGAAGACTTCTCGGAGGATCCAGCCCGACCCTCACTCATGGACTTGGTAAGTATAATTTGATCGAACGTTGCCTACCCCTGAAACGAGCATTTTCCCCCCCATAAACTATAAAAGGGTTCGATATTCGATTCGAGTAGTCGAATATTGAGGGGCTACTCGAAACAAATATCGAACCTCGAACATTTTACTGTTCGCTCATCTCTAGTATTTATTGGTACATCTTACCATACATGTATATAGACTGTATAACAATAGAGAAATTGTGCTAAATAGCTAAAACCTAAATCCCAAATACTCCAAACCTTCACATTCTTAGAAATGTTATTTCTTTCTATGGTTTGCATATGATTTATAAAGCATAACTTAATCTTCTCCGAACATTATTAATCCTGCATGATTCTATAATTAGAGAAGCAATGAATTAGGGGTTGCAGCGCTGCGTCGTGTCCCTATGAATGAAGGAGGTGGTGGGCTCACTCAAGTTTCAATCTCAGTTTTTCAATTTGTAAAGGATTGAACTTTACACACTGTAATTTAATACTAGTGAAACCAACCTTCAAATTAAGCATTATCCACTCTTTTGTTAAAGCAAATATACCATTAAATGTCTTTGTCTAACCAAGGCCAGTGTTCGCTGCTATAAATCAAGTTTCTTGGGAAATTGTGCAAGTTAGTATCCTAAAACCACATTTTAAGAGAAATCTATTTTCATTCAAGAGTCTTTATTAGAATGTAATGAAAATGGCTCTGTGAGATGGAAAACTGGGGAAGGTTACTGTGTTACACAACTCGCACATTTATTACAAGCTGCTCAGTTTTGTGTTAAAAAAAAAAAGGCCAACACAATTGTTATTTATGTGTGGTGAATACTGTTACTGCTAAGGCCTGGTTCACATCTGCATTTGGTATTCTGTTCGGGGAGTCCGATTGGGGACCCCTCGAATACTGTAGAATACCGAACGCATTGACATGCGGTGAGCAATGAAAGGAAACGGACCCCATAGACTATAAGGGGCAGTTCACACGGAGTTAACGCGCTCGCATTCTGGCATGTATACACATATCAGAATGTGAGTGCTCAAAACCGATCCCATTCATTTATACAAGTCTGAAACTGGTTTTAATTTTATGTTAGGGCAAATGATAGGATAAATGATATGATTGTGAGTGTAACGATACCAAGTTTGAATAGATTATTATTAGAGATGAGCAAACAGTAAAATGTTCGAGGTTCGATATTCATTTTGAGTAGCCCCTCAATATTCGACTACTCGAATCGAATATCGAACCCTATTATAGTCTATGGGGGGAAAACGCTCGTTTCAGGGGTAGGCAACGTTCAATCAAATTATACTTACCAAGTCCATGAGTGAGGGTCGGGCTGGATCCTCCTAGAAGTCTTCTCCATGCAGCGTCCCCGCGGCGTCTTCCGGCTCTGAATTCACTCTGCCAGGCATCGGGCCTGGGCAGAGCCGACTGCACATGCCCGCACTACAAGCGAACATGCGCAGTCGGCTCTGCCCAGGCCTGATGCATGGCAGAGTGAATAAAGAGCTGGAAGACGCCGCGGGGAAGCTGCACGGAGAAGACTTCTAAAGGTAGGAGAAGAACCAGCATTAATTGGCCGACTGTATAGCATTCAGCCAATCAACGCTGGTTCTGCATCGAACTTTTACATTCGAATAGCGAGTGGTACTCAATTGAGTACGAGTATTTCGAATACCGTAGTATTCGATCAAATACCTACTCTAATTATTATTATTATTATTATTATTATTATTTTATTTTCCCATAATGAAGCATTTTTATTGTTAAAATTCCATTGCATTTTTTCTAAAAAAGATTTAAACTTTTTGTTTAAAAGGCCTAATATGCTTCAATAGATGGCAGGCCAGAGAAGGCATTTTATTGGCTTCTGGCTCCTATAGCAACCTATGGTACCTGTAATCTCATTGGCAATCCAAGAATTTAAAGAAGCTTTTTCCTTAATGCACCCCTTGTTTAAACATAGGTGGTTGGGTTGGCCAAGGGTTAATCTTTCACTCATGTGAACTGCTTCTGAGTAACTCGAGGTCACTGTCTTATTCAGTGAACCAGAACTCCCAATGCATTCCAATGGAATCCACAGTCTGAGTTCCATATGAATACATTGAGAGCCTTAGTTAAGGTTTACTCAATAAGGTTAAGTCCTCATGGGATGTCCAGAAGTTATAAAGCGATGCAGGAAAAAATGCATTGGTTTTGCAAATCGTGGCGTGTCCGCTCCATGGTTTTTACCGCAAAGTGGACATGGAATTCGTAAGAATCCCATCCATTTTGCAGTTACTGTAAAAGGCCAATGGGCAAATCACGTCGTTTCTGACCCATGGGGCCCCGGCCTTAAACTGCTTCTCTAAACCTGTCCATCACAGTGGGGGTGGTGTCCTGTCGTGGTCAACATAGGCATGGCTATATGATGTACATGTGCAAGATTGTATTAAAAAATATAATCGCTATAGTGCTACATGATCATCTTATGTTCACCAGTTATAATACAGTAAGTAAATGGCTTATCTTATTCCTGGAACTATGCCACGATGACACTAACCTAATGACATGATAAATTTTCCTGCTCAAAATATCCATCAGTGCCTCAAATCCCCCAGCTTGAAATATTAACACCAATGATGAATCCATAGATTTATGTAACCAATTTCTGACTTTTCATCAAAGTGATACAGGAGAATTGGGATTTGTTAGGCAAACAAATGTTTTCGCAGTGTTCCAGCCCAGATGCACAATGACTCTTATAATAACTCTAATAACTCTTTCTTAAAAGGGTTGTCCAATTTCACAAAGTGATGGCACATTAGTAAGACTTGCCGCCACTTTCTGATCATGACCATCCGAGTGTTGGGATCCCGACCGATCCTTTAGAGATTTAGATGATTCAAAGATCTTCCTACACATTGACATTTGCTGCACATGACTTTAGAACAGCTTTATTTACATGAAAAACTTATTAAAATCATCTGAAGGAAAAGATGAGAATCTCTTAACTCTTGATAATCGCCATTAAATTACTCAAGAGAAAGGCAAGACTTCATGTTTTGTCCCGTCTCTTCTCTTTACTTTGTAGAAATCAATCTTCGCATTTAGATTTACTCTAGGTTCACACTTGAGCCTGGGCTTCTGTTCTTTGCTTGCAGGACTATTCTCTCTGCATTTTTCAAGCGGATTTAGGGACGGAAAACCCGAACCTAAACCAAGTGCTGTTGTGAATCTAGCCTTAACCCTTCACGCAAAATCATGTACATGTATGTGATTGGGTGTGAAGGGGTGTATCAAGAGACCTCAGACCTGGTTTGCATCTGCGTATGTAATCACCCCCGATCCTTATCGGCTGCTCCCCTCTGCCAGTCCCTCCACTGGCTACCCATAGCCCAGCGAATTGAGTTCAAGCTACTAACGTTAACATACAAAGCCATCCACAACCTGGCCCCTCCATGTATCTCTGAACTAATTTCCCGCTACCTGCCCACACGTAACCTCAGATCCTCCAATGACCTCCTACCCCGCTCTGCTCTCATCCGCTCTTCATACAACCACCTCCAAGATTTCTTCCGTGCATCCCCCATACTCTGGAATTCCTTACCAAGACACAAGACTGACCCCCACAATCACAGGCTTCAAGAAGGCCCTGAAGACTCCCCTATTCAGGAAGGCCTACAACCTCCAATAACACTATCACCTCACTGCCTCATCTGTATAATCTCCCCCCTCTCCTTCTGTCTCTACCCCCTTCCCCCATAGATTAAGCCCTCGTGGGCAGGGCCCTCTACCCCACTGTGCCAGTCCATCATTGTTAGTATTATATCTACCTGTATATTCTGTGTATTGTATGTAACCCCCAAATGTAAAGCACCATGGAATTAATGGTGCTATATAAATGAACAATAATAATAATAATAATAATAATAATAATAATCCATTTGGGGGAGTCCACATGGGTATTAAAATATTACAAATGCTATATTAGGCCTCATTCACTTCTGCGTTTGGATTCCGTCCGGGGGAGTCCGCATGAAGATTGCCCCGAACGGAATATCGAATGCAACTGCAAGAGATGTGCCAGTGAAAGCACCCGGGCCCCATAGACTATAATGGGATCCGTGTGCTTGCCGCCAGAATTCCGCAGGGGTCATGTGGACAGGAATGTAGTTCACAATCTACTTTCCTGTCCGCATGATTCATGCGGGCAACGCGCTTCAAGCTTATTATAGTCTATGGGGTCCGTGTGCTTTTACTGCACACCGCTTCACAGTTGTGTTCGGTATTCCCCATGCGGACTCCCCGAACAGAATACCAAATGCAGATGTGAATGAAGGGTAAGGCTAATGCCCCAGAGCTTTTTCTGTTGAAGATTTTCTGTGGTTATTTGAGCCTAAGGCCAGGATTGGATGGAGCAGAAAGGACAAGTATAAACGCTTCCTTTATATTTCCCCTTCTTTTTGTTGCCACTCCTAAGTTTGGGTCAAAAAAAGCAGGAAAATCTGCAACAAAAAATGCTATGTTTCGCAACGTGGGGCTTTAGCCTCAATCTGGTATTTCCATGATCGTACTGACCTGCAGAATACAAGTAACGTCATTTTTACCATAGTGAATGCTGTAAAAATTAAACCCATAAAAAATTGGTGCAAATGTGTTTTTTTCCAGCTTCCCACTACATTACACAGAATATTGAATATTACTAATGCCATTAAAAATACAAGTGTGATAAACAAATCCAAAAACAAAAAATGAATGTAGGGGAGAAACTAAACTAATCCTAACCCAATGGCTAAGGTATATAGTAATATCAATCTGCATAAACAATCCCAAAATCTGCTACAGACATAGGCAGACCAGGAGGTAAGTATAAAAATCAGTTTGTGAGGGTGGGCTAAGCAGGGCTCACTGGGCGGAACTTATCAAAACTTTTTTACAACTGATATTGTGTTCTAAAAATTATTAACAATCACCAGTTTTTAGAAAAGGTGGGTGGGGCTTAGCAGTAGGGGGGCTGGCCTTCCATGTTGTAAATTTTAACATAAATCTTTGCCAAAAGGTTTGGGTAGGGTACCTGAAATTGACCTGAACCCAAGTGAAATCAATGGGGACCTGAACTTGGTGACCCAAAATGGAGATAATAAAGGGTAGAGGGCTGCAAAATGGGGATAATAACAGGGTAAGTGCCCTGCAATAAATGGGGTAGGGAAAGTACTTAAAATTATAACATAACATAAATTTTTTTTAAAAAAACAAATAAAATAATAATTTTGAAACAGGTGGTAGAAGTCCAGGGGGGAGGAGGTGGAGGAGGATGTGGCGGAGTAAGTGGAAGAGGGGGAGGAGGCTGTAGCCAACACTTTAACCACCACCAAGTCCTGTAGGATCCATGCCTGGTTCATCTCAATGAATGTATGTCCATGTTGTCTGTGGAGAGGCAGATCCTCTTGTCGGTGATGACACCCCCTGTGGTGGTGAACACACATTCTAATAGGACACTTGTCACAGGCCATCACCTCCAAGGCATAGAGGGCAAACTTTAGCCACGTGTCCAATTTACCAACCCAGATATTGAACGAGGAGGATCCATCGCTCAGTACCAGAAGACGTGTCGACAGATACTCATTCACCATATGAGTCAAAGTCTGCGCTAGGAGACGGTATGGGTACACACAGTTATTCTCACTGCGCTAGAAGACAGTATGTGTATACAAATCCAGTTGCTGTTATTGCGCTAGGAGACGGTATGGGTACACACACAGTTACTGCGCTCGCTAGGATACAGTTTACTGTCACTGCCCTGAAAAGGTCAATTCTTATTTCTACTGCCCCTCACAGTATCCTGCTCCTCTCACTACCTCGCTGCACTGATCTTATAAGGACAGTTATTACATGTAGCTCAGGCCCTGACTGTCCCCATCTCCAGCTGCAGCCTCTCCCTACCTAGCCTAACTAGCTGGAATGGCGACGGGACTTGTGACCCCGCCTCTTAAATAGATGGGCCACATGTCCCACCTAGTCAATTACAGCCTGGGCAGGTCTGCTATGTCTGTTGGCTTAAAGTTGGTTGATTTGTTGCTTAGTAGGGTTGAGCGATCGTGTTCGGAAAAGATCAGATTCCGATCGGCGATCGAGAAAATTTCATGATCGCAATCGGAATTCCGAACACAATCTTTTTAGGTGGGATCGAGATTGGTGATTATTTCCCACAATGCTTTGCTACTGGCCAAGCACGGTGGGAAAAGCTAACAATGTTAGCCTTCACACTGAGTATATGCTCCGCTCATTCTGAGCGGAGTGTATACTCAGTGTGAAGGCTCTGCTGCGGTTCCATAGGAATGAATGGAAGCAGCCAGTACACAGCCTTAACCCCCTGCGCGCCAGCTGCGTCCATTCATTCTAATGGGAGACTAGCTAACATCTCTATTAGCTACTTACCTGCAGAAATGGCTGGTCCGGTGCCTGGTGTTCTCGTTCTTCTTCGCCTCGCTGCCTCCGCCTCCCAGGTTAGTGTTAAAGAGCTAGGAAGAAGGTGGGGCTTGTGGCTTAGGAGAGTGTGGGTGGGTATAGGGTGGGGAGACGTGACGTCTCCCCTCCCAGTACCCGCCCACACTCTCCTAACCTGCCCACACTCTCCTAACCTGGGAGGCAGGGGGCAGCGAGGCGAAGAAGATTGAGAACACCGGGCACTGGACCAGCCATCTCTGCAGGTAAGTGGACACCTGGGGGGACTAAGTAGCCAGAGGATTAAATAAAAATCCTCTGGCTACTTAGTGATTAAAAAAAATCACTACACAGCGTGGATTCTAACAATTAAAGCTTTCAATTGTTAGATTCCATGCTGTATAGTGAATAGGATTGTTTTTAAAATCTGATCTCCGATTAGTAAAAAAATCCCATTGACTTGCATTGGGATCGGAATTGGGATCGATATCGGGTTCGAATGAAAAATGATCAGTCATCGGATTTCAAAATCGATCCTGAAAAGTCAAGATCGGCTCAACCCCATTGCTAAGCAGTCAATGAACCAACTTTAGAGATGAGCCAAACTCGATCTTGAGGTACCCAAACCCACACTATTGGATATGGACCCGAACTGTGTGGTTTGGGGTTCGCTCTTCACTATTCTTAACCAGTTAATATATATTAACTACAAACATTACAACACATGCATATAAATAGTGAAATGTGACTAGAGCACCAACTATAGTAGAATTGCGTCTTGACCTTGGACATTTCGCGCCCTCCCATAGAACAGCCCAAAGGCAGGTGACCTGTGTATGGCCCCTTTCCTAAGTAACAACTATTAAGAAAAAAAAGAGTATAAAGGACCTTGCAATGCCTTAAAATCATTCTTATCCCATCATTAATTAATCTCTTGTTTTGTTGTAACTCCTGAATGTCTAGGTTGAATTAAAACGGTCAAGTGCATTGTGTTAAGACGGTGAGTGTCCGTGTTTGCTAGGACTGCGCTCAAAATTCAAGAGACGGTTTTTGAGGTTGTCTTTGCTGGTGACAAGAAAGCCTTTTTCTTTAGAACTTTTATTTAAATAGAATGTTGACTCATCTTAGGTGGAATTATGTACAGAAATAAGCAAACAGTGCTCTATTCAATGCCGTGTATATATACAGCTATGGCCGATGAACAATTGAGGCTCCTGTGTAGACAACATTCTTGTTTACTGTGTGTTTTTTTCAGGTCACTTAGTACTTTACCTTCTGAACGTGCTTTTGGTAGATTGTAAATCCAGTGTGACTTGTATTTTGGTTTGCACAGACTAATCTATGATACTGAATGCATTAGTGCTTTCTTAAAGAAACGGCAAGAAACCAACCATCTTTAAACAATATTTGATTGAGGCAAATATAGAAAGTTTTTAAACTTTTTTTTTTATCATTACAGTACTCCATCCGCTGATTTTTGTCATAATTATTGAGCGCACCAGCTCTGTCTATGGGAAAATCTATCCTGTTTGTTCAAGGTGTGAGTTAATTTCTGATTCGTTTGTACTTTCATTGTGATGTATACTTTTTTATAGAACCATGAGTGTTTTTTTCTTCATTAAAAGAAATGGGCAAACAGATTTAGCTTCAGAAGACTATCTGCTTCAAGCCGAGCATGAAGTGGAAAAGGTTAGGAGAGGATAAAGGTTTCCCCGCTATGACTCACAGCACAACATCTTGGCACCATGTTGATATTTCTTAACGTATGCCCAGGCTCTGTCTCATAAAGAAAGCTTTATGAAACCATAATTAGAGATGCCAATTTCTATTAAGATTATATTCGCCAACATGTGAAGTTGCCTGTATATGTAACATGATTCTGGATAGAGGCGATCCTCTATTAAATTTAGATCGTCAATAGATCTCACTCCTTATAGCTATTAACTTTCCAAATTCTATGAGACAACAGAGAACTTTTATGTCTATCATTTTTTGGCAGTCTACCATATGGAGGCCACTCGTATTATTGACTCTAACTAATTAACATTAAAGGGATCCTATCATTAGAATCCCTTTTTTTCTAATACATAGGAATAGCCTTAAGAAAGGCTATTCTTCTCCTACCTTTAGAAGTCTTCTCTGCGCTGCCGTTCATTAGTTATTCTGTTTTGAATCTTTATGCAAATAAGTTCTCTTGAAGCACTGGGGGCGGGTCTCAGTGCTCAAACAGCACTGGGGGCATCTCCAATACTGCAGGAGAACACTCCAGTGCCACCTCCATCTTGTTCAGGAACCGACCTCTACGCGTCATCTTCCGGCCTGGCTTTCAATCTTCTATGCATGCGCAATTGACTCTGCCAGCAGGCAGAGCTGACTGCACCTGCGCCTGGCCATTTTTTTGAGGCCGCTTACATGAGCTTTTGTAGTAAGTGGCGACAAAAAAATGGCCAGCGGGCAGAGCCAATTGCACATGCGTAGAAGATTGAAAGTCTGGCCAAAAGACTATGTATAGAGGCCGGTTCCTGAAGAAGATAGAAGCGGCATTGGAGAGTTCTCTTGCAGCATTCGGGACACCCCCAGCG
This sequence comes from Leptodactylus fuscus, assembly GCF_031893055.1. Taxonomy (NCBI): domain Eukaryota; kingdom Metazoa; phylum Chordata; class Amphibia; order Anura; family Leptodactylidae; genus Leptodactylus; species Leptodactylus fuscus. The sequence goes on along the minus strand of NC_134269.1, from coordinate 199,130,202 downwards.
CTGTTTCAGCGACCCAGTGCTGTGAGAGAACTAATTTGCATAAAGATGGAAAACGGAATATTTACTGAACGGCAGCGCAGAGAAGACTTCTAAAGGCAGGAGAAGACTTCTAAAGGCAGGAGAAGAATAGCCTTTCTTAAGGCTATTCCTACGTATTAGAAAAAAAGGGATTCTAATAATAGGATCGCTTTAAATTCACATATACAATAAATTGTGATTTTTTTTTTTTTGGCAAAGTAATATCATAAAGAACATTTTTCATTGAATGGGTTTCCTAACGCCATCTATATTGTGATTCATTAATGACCTTATTGGCCTTATTGGCTGGATGTCCAAGCCTTGCTGATCAGCGGGTTGAATGGGATGAGATAGATCTGGATTGATCTGACATTAATGGTCTATTCAGAAAATAGGCCATGGATATTGTGAGCCTGGAAATATAACTGAAGCAAAAATGCGAGGGTATTCCGGACTGTGGACACACTGACATTGGTCAGGAAAATAAACTTCATTTTGTGAGTGATGACTGTAACCCCCACATACCACCATTTCTGTATTAGGCTAATAAAGCACTTCAGGAAAAACCGCGACAGCGACGTTACGTGGGGCCATGGCCTTAAATAGTTTTAACACATAAACATATCAGTATAATACATATTAACAGCTATACTCCAGCTTTAAGATGAGGCCCCGCATTGTAGAAATGCAGCTTTTTTTGTTGCAGTTTTTTGTTGCGTTTTTTTGAGCCAAAGACAAGAATAGCTATAAAAGGAATGGGAACTATAATTTCTCCCTTCTGCTTAATCCACTCCTGGTTTTGGCTCAAAAAAACGCTACAAAATCTGCAACAAAAGAATCTTCGTTTCCACAACATGGGGCCTTAGCCTTAGGCTGGTTGCAGATGATTGTGCTGAAACCGGCTGATTATGAATTAAAAGCACGGGCGGCAGAACGGGACATGGGGACGTTCCCCGTGTGCCACCCGTGCATGGGTTGTGCTTCACTAAATGAATAGGAGCCATGGAAGCACGGACCGCAAAATAGGACAGGAATACGACCTGCTCTATATTTTGTGGCCTGGAGTGTCGTCTCACACACAGGACAGTGAATTGACGGTCGTGTACGGGCCCATAGAAAAGAATGTGTCAGTGTGCGAAATACACGGATTGCACCCTGACCATGGCCACGGTCTTCTGCAAGAGAAAGCAACATGTATGCAGTGCAAGAAATTAAGAAAGATTAGGATAGTCCACGGATGAGCAGATGAACCCCTTGGTGGGCCACCCCACTCATTCTGACCTAGCTCTGGACACAGGGGTGAACCTGCCCCTTTCGCCGCCCGAAGCAAACGATAGAAAGCCGCCCCCCCCCCCCCCTGGCGTGGCGGAGCGGAGGGGCGGGGCTTAGCAAAGGGGGCAGGGCTTAGCAAAGTTCGCAGGCAGAGAGCAGGCACGGAGAAGACCTGCTCCCTGCCTGAGCGTGAGGGGAGGCTGCTGGAGCAGCGCTGCTCCAGTGGCCTCCCCAATCCACCACTCGGTGCTAAGCCAGTCCAGGACAGCTTGTCCTGGACTGGCTTAGGTAAGAAAAAATGCCGCCCTCCCTGGAGCCCTGGCATAGCGCCGCCTGAAGCGGTTGCTTCAGGCCGCCTCATGGGAGGTGCGGCACTGCCTGGACATCTATTGTGCTTCATACAGATTCTCATACATGTTAAAATTTGTTACTAAATGCAATACAAACAGTTCTAGAAAAGCATCAGTAAACTATCTAGAACTTATTATTATTCTAAGACTTATTAGAAAACTTGTAAACTTCGTCAAAGTGACCGCGAGAATCCTTCATAGACTTCCAGCGAATGAACCGTACGAGCTGTTCTTGGAGAAGCTCCTGCATAGTAATAGCATTTCCTTTGAAACCCTTCTAGAAATTCTTATTCTGATATTAATGTAGTATGACATTAGTGCAAAACTTCACACCCACATGTTGCTTGTTTACTTGGCTGGTTTGTGATTGTGGTTTACGTGTAATGAGATGGAAGTAATCTCTGAGTACTTACGCGGCATGTTACATTAAGATTTTATCAATATCCAGTCATTCCCACTGGACCACTTTATCCAGATCTCTATGTGTTCAAAGCCTTATCACATAGCTAACTCTTAATTATCAAGTGATTCACATTAACCTCTAATCTCTTTATGTACTTTACCATTTCCATATAATCTTTCTGCGAATGAAAGCGGTGATCGAATAATTTATTAGGTAATGTAACAAAGCATCTGTGATTTCAGGCAAAGTTCTTGTACGTAGCGAACTGCTCACTGTTTGTTCTGGCTTATAGCACTAGAAAAGAAGCAGGAAGCCTTGTAAAAGAAAAGAAAATATAGCTTTATCTCATCTTATCCCTAATTAAGCTTACGTGATATTGGATCGCATTGTGTCGCCATTGTATGTTACACTCGGTTTAGCTCATCCACAATTTTATAGGCTTTTTGGCATGATGGTAGCTAACAACAACAAAGTAGTCTGAGTTATATGTCCTGTTGGGGTTCATTATATGATCTGCTAATATAGAATACACATTGGAAACAGGTAACGTGATACGTTTTACAATTAACTTGTTAACATAGTAGCATCATAATACAAGATATTTGGTAATAACTAGAACCGGTAACATTGCTGCGTTGATCTCAAGAAAGGCAACTGTAACAATTGCCTCTGGCAGATTGTTTTATAGTCTTGGGCCCGGTTTACATCTGCATTCGGTAATCCATTTGGGGAGTCCGCATGGGAACGGAATACCGAACACATTGGCAAGCGGTGAGCAGTGAAAGAACACGGACCCCATGGACTATAATGGGGTCCGCACGGTGTTCACACGGAACATGTGGACAGAAAAGTAGTTCACAAACTACTTTGACTCATGCGGAAACTGTGCACACAGACCCCAAATTATAGTCTATGGGTTCCGTGTGCTTTCACTGCACACCACTTGGAAAAGCGTTCGTTGGTTTGTTTTGGGAGGTCCCCATGCAAATTCCCCCAATGGACTACCAATGCAGATGTGAACCAGGCCTTCCAGTGAAGAACTTCCTTGAATGTTAGTGTAGAAACCTGCTTTCCTCTAAGACTTTGTTCACACAGTGGAAACGTAGAAAAATGTCTCTTATTTTTCCACCGGCATATTTGGCTGTGGAATGGGTGAGATGCATTGCTTTTTAGGCTGGGATGAATGGGCCTAGTTGGTGGCTGAGCCATGGAATCCGCAAGTGAATCAGGGCGGGTTCACACCAGCGCCCGATCTCTGTTTTGCAGGTTTTCGTTTTCTGTTGGCAGAAGACGGAAACCTGGTATTCAGTGTCCATCAGTGAGCGCCCATGAGTGTCTTCTGCTCTACACATCAAAACCGTTATTTTTTTAACCGGACACAAAGCCCTGCATGTCCGACTTTGTGTACGGTTAAAAAAAAAAAAAAAAAAAAAAACAGTTTTGCCGTGGAGAGCAGAAGACACTCACGGGCGCTCATGGGCGGACACTTTGCAAACCAATTCAAATGAATGGTAGTTATTTGCATATTCTTTTCCAAAAACCCACAAAGCATATAATTTTCTCACATCCAGTTTTCAAAGGGCAAAGGTTAATAGTTGTGATTGACCTACAGAGAAACTTGCAAGTGAGTTACAGCAAACATAAAAATCTTAAAAACTTGATTTAGGCTATGGCCCCTCAGGATGTCTTGCAGCAAAAAAGCGCTGCGGTAAAAACTGCGGCGGCAATGCATTTGCGGAGTTTTCCTCTGCAGACTTTCTGTTACAATTATATCTATGGGGAAACCGCCGGCGTTTCCGTAGATATGATTGACATGCTGCGATTTCCAAAACCACGCCAGTTATGGAAATCATGGCGTCTCCACACCACGGTTTTTACTGCAAAGTGGGCATGGGATTCTCTAGAATCCCATCCAGTTTGCACTTACTGTAAAACGCTGTGATTTTTCCCGTGGTGTTTCTGCCACGTGGGGCCCCAGCCTTTCTTTGTTTCCCTTCTGGTTTTATAGGTTTAATTTTGAAAGGAATGGATCGGTGAGACTTTTGTTTTTAGAATGGGGCTTATTAATACTTTTTTCATCGAGAGCCATGGAAACCCCAGTAAAAAAAAATCGAATCAAATATTTCCTGTGTTTCCTGCATGGTATTCGACCGAGTACACCAATAACTATGCAAATGGAGGTATTCGATTGAATACTATTCTCTAATCTTATTGAATACTCAAGAGTAGAAATGAGCGAGTAGTACTCGCTGTTAGAATGTAAAAGTTCAATGCAGAACCAGCATTGATTGGCCGAATGCTATACGGTCGCCCAATCAACGCTGGTTCTTCTCCTACCTTTAGAAGTCTTCTCCGTTCAGCTTCCCCGCGGCGTCTTCCGGCTCTGAATTCACTCCGCCAGGCATCGGGCCTGGGCAGAGCCGACTGCGCATGTCTGCTTGTAGTACGAGCATGCACAGTCGGCTCTGCCCAGGCCCGATGCCTGGCAGAGTGAATGAAAAGCCAGAAGACGCCGCGGGGACGCTGCACGGAGAAGACTTCTCGGAGGATCCAGCCCGACCCTCACTCGTGGACTTGGTAAGTATAATTTGATCGAATGTTGCCTACCCCTGAAACGAGCATTTTCCCCCCATAGAGTATAATAGGGTTCGATGTTCAATTCGAGTAGTCGAATATTGAGGGGCTACTCGAAACGAATATCGAACCTCGAACATTTTACTGTTCTCTCATCTCTACTCAAGAGGATTAGAAGATTATTTGTCCCATGTTATCCTTCATTCCTCCCTTTTTGCTATTTCTTTGCTGGTCAGATATCTTCTTCTCTTACAGCTAGTTTTCCGTAGTCACCTTTTGACCATCATATGACATCAGTATATAACCTTTCTCCAATTGAATGTGCCATAGTAAATGGCGGTGTTTTTTTTTTTTGCCAAACCCTTTTAGGATTTAACAATTGACAATAAAAATACCTGTTTTCATGTATGTGTAAATATATAGTATTAAACATCTGTATACGAAGATAGGGAATGTGACTCAAGGAGGACAATTGGCTTGTGTAACTTCTTCACAGCTCATTTGTTAGAGGTCAACCAGTGGCCATTCTACCTAGCATGGTCACGCATGACATACTGCTGTTTTGTGCCAAAGGTTGAGTCCTATTGGAAAGCTCATGATTGGTGTTTCTCACAACATCAATATGTCATACTGTATGTACTGTTACTAGTACTTTTGTCTCCGAGAAATATTTGCTTAAAATCAATCTTCGCTTAATGCACACAAACTTGGCTTCTGTGTCACTAAAGCCAATGTTATACTCTTAAAAAAAAACCAGTAGGTGCGGTGTTTACTCACATAGATGCGATATAAATGGCATTTACCCAGAAGTCCATTCTACAATTGGAAGGCTTTATTTTCATTTATTTCCCTATAAGCAAGACAATACAATTTATTCATTTTAATTTTCTGAAACTTTTAATAGAGAAGTATGTTACATCAATTTGTCATGTGATGTAGCCATGTGACAATAACATTTCAGATCTTGATGATAAAGTGGTTGTAGTGAAGGCATCATTTTGGGTGCAATTTTTCAATTTTACTATTCTTCTTTGTGATTTACTTTTACATTTTCTTTGCAGCATTGATTGAATTGAAATATACAGGGTGGGTCATAAGTATGGATACCCTCAGGGTGGGTCATAAGTATGGATACCCTCAGGGTGGGTCATAAGTATGGATACACCCAGGGTGGGCCATAAGTATGGATACGCCCAGGGTGGGTCATAAGTATGTATACGCCAAGGGTGGGTCATAAGTATGGATACACCCCGGGTGGGCCATAAGTATGGATACACCCAGATAAAATGGAAATGGTTGCTGATATCATCTTACCGCTTTAGGCCGAGTGACACTCATGGTGGCCATCTGCAAAGCCATCATTTTGAATTCAACTTGGAATGCAAACCTAATTTCCACTGGGTATCTGTAATTGCCAAGTGATGATGTGTTACCCTCTCTGTGCACTGAAGCTGGCACATTCCCTGACTTCCTCCAGCAAAATGCTGCACCACCACATTACGGATGGCCATCATGGGCGTCACCAAGCCTCAAATGCCTCTCATGTACTAATATGCCACAAACATTAAAGTGATATCAGCAACCACTTCCATTTTATCTGGGTGCATCCATACTTATGGCCCACTCTGGGTGTATCCATACTTACAGCCCACCCTGTATAATGATACCACAGAAAGTACCCAGAATTGCCCGGAATAAAGAGTGGGTCCAACAGATACCACCGAAGTCAGGTGCAAATGCAGTTTTTCTCCAAATTTATCCCATTCTGATTTTTTTAAATTTTTTTGAAAAATAAAGTTATGACTTTTGGAAGATGGGCACGAAAAACAACACAAGTAAAAAAAATAAATAAATAAAAATTCAGTCTCCTAGGTGTGCCCCCATGAATTAATCCGTGGTGTATGAAATGTGAACAGGAAGAGAATAGGGTGATAGGAACTCAGTGTGAAATTGCAGAATATTGTACATACCCTACATCAAAGTTCACTAAAATGATGATTCAACAAGACCTAAAAGGAAGTAAAGGAACATTATTTTTCTTTTGGTTCTTTGTCAATCCTAACTAGAAAATAAGTTCTATATATGGATCTGCACTATTATTTGATGTGTCTTTCATGACATGCCAGAAATATCCAGTGCAGAATTTTTGTGACCTCAATTTTGCCACGATTGATGGGGTGAGAACCTTGTTTTCTAACTGTGAGGTAGGTAAATAGTCAAGGATTTTCTCAAGATACAAACACATTTGCTAGTGAATTAAGCGTAGGCCTTTAATACAATTTAGATCTAGTGGACCTTTAATGAAGAGGCCCTTTTAGATAATAATATTTATATGCAAAGCTGATAGGGGAAAGATGCCAAAATAATCATATACTGCAAAAGAGCAGAAATTCTTAGAGGTAAACAGTACACTAGAACACCAAAGTGGAAGCGCCTAAGTCAAATAATATCTTTTTAAAGCTTTGCTTATTTTAGAGAATAGGATTATGAAATCTTTTTTGTCAACATTATTCAGTGACTGTTCATCCACCGAAGGCGTTGCCCAAAACTTGGCCGTTCACTTTGTGTGACTACGCTTACAAGGTCACTGCATGGTTTTACATGAAGGTAGATAATATACTGTCTACCAATAAGTATTTGGACACCCAGTAAAGTTCTGCCGAGGTGGAGTTATGGTCTGGGGGTGTTTCTTCTGGTATGGACCCTTGGTCCCAGTGCATGGTAAACTCAACGCCGACGCCTATTGCACTATTTTAGATAACAGAGTGCTTCCTACATTATGGCGGTTCTTTGAGTTGGACCAATGTTACTTCCAGGATGACAACGCCAGCTGTCATGTAGTGAGGTCTACCATGGCTTGGTACAGTGGCAATCAGATTAAAGAACTGGACTGGCCTGCCCGGACCCCAGACTTGAACCCTATCGAGCACTTCTGGGATGAGTTGTATTGGTGAACTAAGGGATGCAGCAGCCATCCAAAATCGGTGAAAGAACTTACCTGTCTTCTCCAAGCCGAATGGAATAAAATACCACTAGCCGTCATACAAGGACTTGTGGAAAGCCCCGGAAGGTTGAGGCTGTAATTGCCGCTCAAGCCGCTCGGACCACAGGTGTCCAAATACTTATTGGTAGACAGTGTAAGTAAGATGCCATAAGCTGCCTTTTCTAGGACCGGGGGATCAAATAACATTTAAAACACTGTGATCATTAGAATCCCCAAAATCTCCTTCCTTACTTCTTAAACCCATAAACATCCCATTTTTGTAAATGGGAAATTAACCTTTCAGTGGAGTAGTAGTCATCGAGATTAGAAATTCTCCTCTAAAATGTAAAATAAATACCTTTAAAAAGTATATCGGGCTTGATGCCAGTACCACAAGCACTGTAAAATAATTACTTCAAAATGACTCTATAAAGAGACAATATGGCGGCAGTAATTTACCCAAGTGTTGAGTTTTTGGCACCGGCTTCCTATTTACAGGCCTTGTCTATGGAGTCTGGCGATCCGGTTCCAAATATTTTGCCTTTGTATTGGAATTCTATTGTAAGGGCCTGATAGTCTTTTGTTATAGAAGGGGCTTCTATAAGGTGTTACTGCTTTGTGCGGTGCAAAGCAAACTTAAGCCCCCCTCTGTGGGAGGCAAGGAGTTATGTAGCTCATTAAACCTTAAGAAAGCAAGGGGAGAAGCTGCTTCCAATTACCAGGATGAAAATTAATGAAATAAAAACTACAGACAGGCTGCAGTATTATGCAATAAAAAGGGCTTTGCTGGCGTTAACAAGGCACTATGTAATATTTGTGTGGTTCGAGCTCAGCTTTGCCCTGAACACATGGTGATTCGGCACATAAAATGTATCCATATTAATGAATTAAAAATCCTTGATAATCCCACGCAATTTTGTGTTCCCTACTACTATAAGGAGGAAGAATATGGGGCTTATTGGGCTGTTATCTGGAGGACAGGTCGGATGACCGTGAGGCACTGTAAACCCTTGCCTCATTCACGGTCAGTTGAAGCCTCTGGTTTACATTTAGTCCGTACTACTTATCACATGAACTTCCTCTAGACCTTATTTTGTCTAGCAAAACTCATGCCACCTGCTCGAACGGTTTGATCTTCTAACAACTGTGTGCGTGCAAAGGATGACTCGATATGTAGCTTTGAGAGCTTTACTTTGGCTGTGACCCTGCTCACATCACGTTTATAATAAAGATGGCATGTGGTTAACTGGATTTATGGTGAGAGAAAAAGACTGACGGGTTTCCCAGAAGGAGAACTCTTGTTATCTTCAATGGGAAAAAATGAATATTTAGGGGGGGATGAACTCGACTTAAACTTTTCTCCTGGCAGTTAATGGCTGCTTAAAGACATGATATATAGAATTGTCTGATATAAAGGAAAGGCTAGCCGTACAATGGGTACAAAACCGAAATTATAGCTGTTATAGAAGGTAAACTTATCATAGAAATATAGGAACAATTTTTATACAATACATAGTCTTGACATAATTTCTTCTGTACTGGTTTTGTCTTCAACCTTTACGTACTATCATGGTGTCTATCTTAAAAGACTCCACACATCTATATGGTGGTCTCTCTTTCTGGAGTGACGATATCCCCTCAACTCTGTCTAAGCCTCTCACCTCTGCCAGATCACTCCTCTCTACGCCAAGCTGATGAGATGCAAATACATCGAAACGGCTGTCCTTGGCTGAGAAGACTGTATCTGGTATAATCCCGACATCATTGCAAACAGAGGCCTCTGGGAAGGTCGGCATGATGTTAAAGGGGGCGCCCTCTATTGGATGTCTTCACTGAGACTCTGTCTTCCTAATTACATCATGGAAGACAGACTTGCACATTCTCAGTCAGCGCCCTCTATTGGTGTGCATACTTGAGGCACTGGCTTCCTAATTACATCATGGAAGTCAGATTTGCATATTCTTCCCAGGTGTCTATCATAATCATAGGTGTATGTTAGTGGTGTATGATAGACACCATGATAGTACTTAAAGGTTAATGTTATGGCCTTTGTTCTTAGTTTAAAACAGTAGACCGCACTATCAGTCCAAGTTCACGTCTGGATTTGTAACATAAAATTGGCAGAGAAAAAAGGTCATGCAGAGAGGCCTTTTTTAGAGGTCCACCTCTCCATTATTCTGGTCCTCTGATGGATCAGAACAATGGAGCTAGGGTGAACTTAGTGCCAGAGGGAAAGATTCAGAGGGTCTACTATTGTTGGTGCGTTCACCTTCAATTGCATTTTTTTTTGCTATAATTATACACAAGGGGTATATAAGATAAGCTAAGATTAGATTAGATAAAATAAGATAATCCTTTAATAGTCCCACCATGGGGAAATTCAGAGTGTTACAGCATCATGGATAATACAGTAATATATTACAAGAAAAGAACACATACAAGCTCATAGAAGATAGAAAAGATACTCGGAGTCATAGCAACTAAGAAGAAAAAGAAAGACTTCAGGATCATTTAGTTCTCTTTACGGAATGATCTTTGCTTAGTCTGATGTTGATTATACAGCCTGACCGCGGTTGGGAGGAAGGATCTCCGATAGCTCCTTCTCACACTTGGTGTGAAGCAGTCAATACTGACACTGCTATCATGGTCTCATACATGGGATGGGAGTTGTTCTCCAGCATATAGCTCACCATGGACAGTATCCTTCTGTAACCCTCCACCTTTATCGGGTCCAGGGAGGGGGCTCCCCAGGACAGAGCTGGCCCTTCTGATCAGCCTGTCAAGTCTATTTCTGTCTCTGGTTGATATACTGCTGCCCTAGCAGGCCACACTGAAAAAGATGACTGAAGCAACCACAGAGTTGAAAAAGGCCCTAAGAAGTGGCCCCTGGACTCCAGCAGGTAGAGCCTGCTGTGACCATTTCTGTATAGCACATCCAGGTGATCAGCCCAGTCCAGCTTATTATTAAGGAGCACACCCAGATACTTATAGGTCTTGACTATCTCAATGCCTGTCCTAAGGAGGTCCACTGGATTCGAGCACTCCTCCGCTTACTAAAGTCCACCAGAATCTCCTTGGTCTTCCCAGCATTAATCATGAGGTGCTTCCGCTGACACCATTCCACAAAGTCCCGGTTTAAGTCTCTGTATCCCCTGTCGTCTCCGTCTGTGATGAGGCCTAGTATTGCAGAGTCAATATCATCAGTACTGTAAGGTTTAATGGGTTAGTTATGAAGAAGCCAAGTAATATGGTCTAGTGACAAGCAATTGGCTCCAAAGTCAGATCCAAAGAGGTTGCCCAACTGGACCTTTGATTCCCCCAGTGCCGCACCTCCCATGAGGCGACCTGAAGCGAGCGCTTCAGGCGGCGCTATGCCAGGGCCTCAGGGAGGGCGGCATTTTTGCTAATCTAAGTCAGTCCAGGACAAGTTGTCCTGGACTGGCTTAGCACGGAGCGGTGGTTTGGGGAGGCCACTGGAGCAGCGCTGCTCCAGCAGCCTCCCCTCACGCTCAGGCAGAGCGCAGGCAGTCTCCGGGCCTGCTCTCTGCCGGCGAACAGCGATAAGCCCTGCCCCCTTTTCGAGGTGCCACGCCCCTCCGCTAAGCCACGCTCGGGCGGCAAAAGCAGCAGGTTCACCCCTGGATTCCCCAAATGCCTTATTATTGTGTCAGAAGTTGGGAACACTATAGCAGATCCTCTGGGTCCTGTTAGATTACATCTCAAGTGTGCACTTTTAAATTGAGAATTTAGGGCTATGGTGGCCATTGCATTTTAATAGATTTACTGCCATATTTGTCATTTGTGTGCTTTTTTAGATAATACATCCTGTGGACATAAACAGATGAACATGAGCAGCAACCACATTCTGGGATGAGTATAGCATTGAAAGTTTAGGATAACTTTAGCTAAGATATTTTTTTTGTAATTCAACAACCAATGGCAAACTATTGACCTTCTCGGGATTCGATAAAGTCACCTTTTTTTTGGAAGATGCCAGGAAGGAAAATGAGGGTTTCCTCCCTGTGTGGGTCCACACCACTGCTTCTACCGAGCTACCTTCCCGACAACAGTTATTAATCTTTTTCCATACATTCCACACCCCAATGTTTGAGCATGGCATCCTTTTGAGGTCAGGGTTTCCCATCTATATTAAAAACCTGGTGGTGGAAAGAATTTTTTTTCAGACAAGTTAGTAAAGACTAACTAGACTTTATTCGAGCAGCTGACTTTTGCATTACACTCAAGACCTTTAGAAATCCATACCCTTCTAAGAGCTCCCCATAATGGTTTTAAAATTGGTTTTCCATTCCAACAGCATCCCAGCAATTCTACAAAGAGTTATTATTTTTAGATTAGAGGAGTACACCGGCCTACATCAGACAGTAGCAATCTGACCTTGCCAGAACCTTTACAGAGATAGAAATAGCCTCCGTCCACTCAAGGTCACATAGTTTCTCAAGGTATGTTAGGATTCAAGAAAACCAAACTAAACAGCTATTGAGACACATAGGTCTATCATCTTCTTATAACAGCCACTAGGGTTGGCCACTGGGGTTGAGCCGATCTTGAGATTTCAGGATCGTTTTTAAAATCTGATTTTCGATCATTTTCCAGCCGATCCCAATCGTGAAATTTGCTCAATCGCCGATCGGTATCCGATCTTTCTCGATCCCAATCGCTCAACCCTAATGGCCACTTGTGTGTAGGTTTTTTATTATATTGTGCCCTATGTGCACTTGAGATTGTAATCATGACTTTGGTGGTGTTTTATTTTCCTTGTTATCTATAATTTAAAAAAAATCCTAAAAAACTTTGTTCCTTCCCATCTCCTACAGATGGTTGATGTGTCATACATACTATAGCCTGGAGCAGACCAAATTGATTTCTATGAGAGAGTGACTAGTGGATTCAATGTCTTATCTACATGTACCTCATAGCTGTGATCAGTCTGCTGATAAGTGCAAAGAACTCTCTTAAAGACAACAGGCAGTCTCAGCAACTTACCGTATATACTCAAGTATAAGCCGACCCGAATATAAGTTGAGGCCCCTAATTTCACCACAAAAAACTGGGAAAACTTATTGACTTGAGTATAAGCCTAGGGGGGAAATGCAGCAGCTACTGGAAAATTTCAAAAATGAAAATGGTCGGAGTTTTTGGGTGCAGTAGATGCTGGGTGCTGGGGAAGGGGAGGGGGTGTTTTGGTTGTCTGTCTGCCCCTTCCCTGAGCTTGAGGATTGTTTTTTTTCCCCCCACTTGGAATTCAGTCTGGCTGAATATAGGGTATCTGCAGTGCTCCTATTAACCCCTTCCCAATGGAACAGGAGCACTGCAGATCCCCTATATTCAGTAGACCGGGCACTGTCAGACACAGGGATACCTAATGTGTTTGTGTTTCACAGTCATTTTCTACTTCTATATGTATTCTAGGGAAATGAGTGCTTTAGAACTTTTTTTTTTTTTGCACTATTTTATGGGAATTCGATACATTAATATTGTGGCTGGTCATAGACCCCCCCCCCCCCCCCCCCCGCGCGCTTCCCCCGTCCTCCTAAAAAAAATATATATATTTTTTTTTTTTGCTGACTCGAGTATAAGTCGAGGGGGCTTTTTCAGCACAAAAACTGGGCTGAAAAATTCGGCTTATACTTGAGTATAAATTAGTCACCAGGTAAATTAGTCACCAGGTACTACAGAATTTTTAGCCTTTTTTTTAATTTTAAAAACCTCACTAAAAATTCTTTCAAAATGTGTTTAGCATATAACTTGATTTAAAAAAAAAAGGTCATGACACATTCCCTTTAATCAAAGAGTGTCGCAAGCTGAGCCTCTTGAATTGCTTCACAGTATTTTGTCTTACACTAGGTTTACATGAGCGTTTACCTTTCCGCTTTCGGGTCCCCTTGGGGACCCAAAAAGCAGAAAGCTAAACTGCTTTAGGCTAAGGCCCCATGAGATGTCCCACAGCTGTGGGAAAAAATGTGGCAGCGACGTATCACAGTTCTTCCCATAGCACTTTAAACAGAAAGTTTTCCCCCGGGGACTTTCTGTTATACTTATATCTATGGGGAAAGCGCTTTTCTGTAGATATAATTGACTCGCTGCAATTTCCAAAAATGCGCCGGTTTTGGAAAATTTTTGGAAAAATTGGGCATTGGATTCGTTAGAATCCCATCCACTTTGCCTGTAATGTAAAATGCCTTGATTTTTCCCGAATTGATGTTCAATGACCAAACTACAGTCAGAGAACTATGGTGAGACAGAGGCCAGAAGTGACACCACACAGGCAGTTGCCCAGCACCACCATATTGGATGCAAGTTCCACCTATTCTAACACTGTCTGAACTCAATAATGAAATTTCCTTGTACGAGCGCCATTTTTATGTTTGGAACAAATATTATATGAATGCAATAGAATTAACCCCAAAAAGTGCATGCAGAAATGTACAAAGAAATACGTATATTTGCTATAAACCACCTTTCATTTGCCAGAAACCTGTACAGGACATGTTCTCAGGAGGCACATAGTGGTGAGCCAGTATCGTAGCCTCTCAGGCTACATTATTAAAGTCTTTAGCAAACACTGGCATATCCTTCAACAGATTAATCTTATAAAGAAATACTCCAATACAAGCCTATGTTTGCATACAAAAGAACATGTGGTATAAGAGACATACTTGTTGGAATCTGACCTGGGACAAACACTACCACATATCCACCTTCCCTACCCGCTCCTACAAGGTTGTGCAAAGAACCATGGGCATACTAGCTTCAGTGAGCATAGCGTTACACACCCACCTATTGGCAAGGGCAAATGTTTAATAATAAAATATATGTCAGCCATTGTCAAATGCTCTACTGATTACATGACATAGACCAAAACTGGAGAAAATCCAAAAAGAAAAGTTTTAGTAGATGTCAGAAAAATTGTCAAATCCCTATATTCTGCATGGCTAAAATGACTTCAAATCCCATTGAAAAAAATGTATCTTTAACCAATAAGACATAACACTGTCATTCATAGAATTATAAGGATTTAGGTGGATTTAGTGACAAAAGCAACCTGGGTAGCTGAGTCACAACAGCAACATAGCCGCTAACTTTACTGTACTCTTAGTACAGCACAACATCACCCAAAATCTAAAAAATAGGTGTGCCTGGAGCTTAGGATAATTCCCACTCATCCCCTCGAGTTATATTCACCGGGGGCCATAAAGTAGAGATCTAAACTACTGAATAAAGAGTCATTGTTGAAGGAATGCTATAGATTTCTTTGTGACTTCCCAGAATGCAGAAATAAAAACATTGTCACTGCAGAATTGTATGAAGGCCACTTACAGCCTCAACCCTCCGGGGCTTTCTACAAGTCCTTGTATGACGGCTAGTGGTATCTTCAGGGGTGAACCTGCCCTTTTCGCCGCCTGAGGCGGACCACAGGAAGCTGCCCCCCCCCCTCCGGGAGGAGGGGGCGTGGCGGAGTGAAGGGGGCAGGATTTAGAGGACCTGAGAGAGGACCTGCTCTCTGCCTGAGCGTGAGGGGAGGCCGCTGGAGCAGCGCTGCTCCAGCGGCCTCCCCTAATCCACCACTCGGTGCTAAGCCAGTCCAGGACAGCTTGTCCTGGACTGGCATAGGTAAGCAAAAATGCCGCCCTCCCTGGGGCCCTGGCATAGCGCCGCCTGAAGCAGTCGCTTCAGGTCGCCTCATGGGAGGTGCGGTGCTGGGTATCTTATTCCATTCAGCTTGGAGAAGACAGGTAAGTTCTTTCACCAATTTTGGATGGCTGCTGCATCCCTTAGTTCGGCGATCCAACTCGTCCCAGAGATGCTCGATAGGGTTCAAGTCTGGGCTCTGAGCAGGCCAGTCCAGTTTGTTAACCTGATAGTCACTGTACCAAGCCATGGTAGACCTCGCTACATGACAGCTGGTGTCATTCTGGAAGTAACATTGGCCGACCCATAGAACCGCCATAATGTATGAAGCACCCTGTTATCTAAAATAGTGCAATAGGCGTCGGCGTTGAGTTGACCATACACTGGGACCAAGGGTCCATACCAGGAGAAATACCCCCAAACCATAACTCCACCTCGGCAGAACTTTACAGGGTGTCCAAATACTTATTGGTAGACAGTGTATACTGGTGCGGTTGGCCTAAGGAGACGTGAAATATATTTTTTTTTAGGCTTGGAACACAATAAGTATTTACAAAGAATGGTGCATTTCAGGGAGTCTTCCCTCCATCCGATCATCAGATCAAAGAGACGTATTCCACATTCCATATGTAATTGTTCAGAAGGTCATAGAACATACAAACATAAAGTAGGCTCCCATAGATATTTATGACATCTGTATTAAAGCTCTGTATAGCCATAGCCCGGGTGTTTTGTAGTTGTCACCTCACTATGGCACAGTACCTCCACCCGAATATTGCTGGGTGCTCTGTAGGTATGTTGTAGGGTATTCTGCCAAGGGTCAATTCTGGAACCCTTGCTTAAGCTCAGTACACACTCACAAGAGCGTAGTGGCATTATAGATTTATTTGGAGAATAATTATTTATTTGGACCAATAGTCAACTGAGAAAGAATAAGGCAAACACAGAAATGGGTTAGCAAATCACATAACAATGCACAGATACGGTATAATATGATTAAAATCCCTAGTGGTGGGGATGGGCTGTACGCCAGGCCTGACTTGCATAACAGTATAGAAATGATATAATATACTATGAAGGATTACAATACAATCTCCACCAAACCCATATAACAGTAACCTATTAATGATGGTGATCTCGCACACACACCGCAGGTAAGAGCTAGCACCCGTCTCATACCTGCACATAATACGCTATGGATAATGGCTCGCCTCCAAGAATTGTTTGCGCTTCTTATTATTGCAGACATAGAAAAATCCATTCAATATCAGTTCTGGCTTTTAATGGCGGCAAGTTCCACCAGTGTCAAAATCCCTCATGCAGAATTGGGGGAATTAACCAATTTCCGAACCATGAAAAATTTTACCCACTAAAAGCCTCCCATTGATTTCAATGGGTTCCGTGCAAAAATGGAACCCATTGAAATCAATGGGAGTCTTTTTTTCAGCGCTGATTCTTATGCGACTTATCGTGCCAGAATCAGCGCCACTTTACTCCGTGTGAATGCCCCCTTAGATGTTAGAAATAAACAAAATACAAGTTCACGTTCCGACCCCAAAGTGATGTCTTCAGGGATATTGGTGCTTAATGGAGACCTGGCGTGAAAGTAAAAGTTATAAAATTTCATGGGAACCACACCAAGGAGTCGTGTTAGAAAATCCCCCAATCCGCTTCATAATTGCCGAGTGCTCAATAGAATAAAATTATATAGATTTATATCAGCTTCAATCAAAAGATCATGTGATCTTAGATTGCCAATGAACATCTTACCTGCTACAATACATTGCTATTGTGATGCATCCCAAGTCGCGCATGCTGAAAAATTAGTTCATGCATGTGTAAATATCAAAAATCTTCCATGAATGATTTCACCGCGCATGCGCATATGATTACCGCGCACAACACTATCGGAGGCCAAGTCTCTGTCTCTTAACGTGTTTGCTCATGGACTTAGATACATTTTTGGGTAAGAGAGAGGGGGATTCTAAGGGGGAGTTCACACGGAGTTACGTGCCGCGTGATGTGGCACGTAGACGCTGCGGGACCCTTTGCGGGCCGTACACGCTCCCATTGATTTCAATGGGAGAGGGGATCGTATGCTCCGCGCTAGTTTGCGGCCGTGCATTTATTCACGGCCGCAAACTAGCGCGGCACATACGATCCCCGCTCTCATTGAATTCAATGGGAGCGTGTACGGCCCGCAAAGGGTCCCGTGGCGTCTACGTGCCACATCACGCGGCACGTTACACCGTGTGAACTCCCCCTAATAGATTTAATATACTCATATGGATCTAGCTTCTAACTTCTTACAACCCGCCTGCTTCATGGAGGAAGGTGAATAAAGAACGTATATGTCTGTAATAAGGATACATTTCCAGAAACGTCAGTAAGTCTAATCCTTCAAAGTAATCATTATAAGCTATTACATTATTATAATAGTAAATAGTAAAAGATAATGACTAATAAACATTGCCAAGGTATAAAAAAAATTATCTGCTACAAAGTATTACGTATTCTTACTCTGAATGCAGTAGAATAACTGTGTCATTGCAAAGGGACTACACCATGGCCACCTACCTGGAGAGAATACGCCACCCCAAACACAGACAGACCCTGAGCCGGTACAGACTGAGCCCCCACAACCTGGAGATGGAGACGGGGCGACACAGGCAGACGTACAAGCCACAGGAGAACAGACTGTGCCAGCACTGTGACCAGGGGGCCCTAGAAGACGAGACCCACTTCCTGCTACACTGCACCAAATACTCAGCTGTGAGGGCCGTCTACTACCAAAGACCCTCTGCCCACATCCCAGACTTCATATCTGCAGACGAGAAGAGGAAACGCTACATCCTACTGGGAGAAGAAGAGGCCACTGTGGAGATCGCTTCCCAATACGTGTCCAGCTGTCACCAAACAAGAGAAAGATGAGACTCCACAGACTGTTATACCCCAAACCACCCACCCCACCTCCCCATATAGCGGTCACCAACTAAGAGGAAGATGAGACTCCACGGACTGTTATACCCCAAACCACCCACCCCACCTCCCCATATAGCGGTCACCAACTAAGAGGAAGATGAGACTCCACGGACTGTTATAGCCCAAATCACCGCCCCCCCCCCCTCATACCCACCACTACCCCCCCCCCCCGACTCCAACTCCCCACCCCCTACTTTACTAGCTTTGGCAATGCCAAATATCTATTCAGACGTGCCAATAAAGCCTGTTTGATTTGATTTGATTTGATTTGATTTGATTTGATTTGTACCAGCATCGCTTGTAAATCCCTCCTTCTCCTACATGTAATACTGGGAATAATAGTCCATTTTTCTGTGCAAATTTTGATGTTCAGCTCATAGACATGTCACTGTATCTTATTAGACAATACAATAAACTATACAAAACCAACATTTTAGGTGCTGAAATGAAATCTGTCATATTGTCCCCTATTAATCCTATTTAGCACTTGTACAACAACAAACAAACCTTTGCCATTCACAAAGAATTAATTGTTCTCAGATTACTATTCTTAAGGTTCTAGCCCTGCAATTCCTTCCCTATTGTCATGTAAAACAAGACAAATTATCTTTATACAATTTGACATTAGACCAGGGTCTGTCTCAGTGCTGCTGTTTTAATATTCTGTTTCGGTATTCTGTTTGGGGAGTCCGCATGGGGACCCCCGAATGGAATACCGAACACAGATGTGAACCAGACCTTACTAATCGAACATAGTATAGATGTTTGTATATGTTTGTGCTGTTATTATTAGCAGTGGTAACTAGGGTTGAGCCGATCTTGAGTTTTAAAGATCGATTTTAAAACCTGATTTCCGATCATTTTCCATCCGATCCCGATCGTGAAATTTACTCCATCGCCGATCAGAATCTGATCTTTTCCGATCCCGATCCTCAACCCTAGTGGTAACAGTGGATGTGACTAAAGTAACAGTATTGTAATGTGATGATGATCAATTAATAACTTAACAAAATATTTTATTTACATATTTGATTCCTATCAAGATCTTTTTGTTTATTGCACATGAGGTTTTGCTTCACATTTAACTTTTTATATCTATTTTATATTTTAATTTTATTTGAAATTATATTTAAATCTAAATATTTCCCCATATAATAGAAGGAAATTTAAATTTAGATTTTTGTCATCAGTGTTTCCATAGGGAAGACATTACCATCATATTATGTATTCATTTATAGATTGCTAAAATTTTTATATAGTCTAGTTGTGAACTTAAAATGTATTTATCATTGGGAGATGTTCACTTGATAATTGGCTGATTCATAGCAACCTTGCTATAATCCACTAATTCACCGCTATTATGTGTGACTACATCTGCATTGTCTAATGGGTGTCTGGAATCTACCTCCGCCACACCATAGGATACTCTATCATGTGTCACTCAATCTATAGTTCAGTTATTGCTCAGATTTGCTTTGTATATAAACAAAGGTTCCCCATTGCAAAGAGCTGAATTTAATTTTTAATTTTAATTTTTTAAATTTTAATTTTAGCAAGAGTAGAATGTCTACGTTTCATAAAAATTTCCACATTGATTTCCATAATTTCACAATGATTTCCTATTTAAAAATTTCGATAGGTTAGTTTACGTTTAATGTAAGAAAATCCTGATGTTCATTTTTGTATATTCACACACTGTAATTTGGAAATCACAGCATGTTAGTTATATCAATGGAAATGCCGGTGGCTTCTCCATATATATAATGGTAACAGAAAGTCCACAGAGGAACCTCCGCAAACTTTCTGTTTAAAGCGCTGGGGGAAGAACCGCAATGCGTTCCCGCCACAGTTTTTCCCACAATGCTTTATAGCTGGGGCCTTAGCCTTAAGATCAAAATTCCTGAATCAATTTTTAGTTTGTTGCTTCGCCTCCCAAGTTTTATTCTGATAATGTATTGCAATATATAATGGAATTTTCTAGAGATACAAATAGTAACTATCATGCAGTGAAGAGTTCGGGATTTACAAATATAGGCACTGTAATTTTTTGCATTTTCTTTATGGAATTGAACTATATCCATTTTCGTTTGTATAGGGAAAATTCCAACCAACAATTTAAATCATGGGTAGTAAGAACAACATATACAAAAGCCGAAACAAGAAATAACACAGCACGTCATACACCAATGAATTTAATGTTATTCTTTGAAGTTGTGTGCCATTGTAGACTAAAATGGTAAGAACCCCACCTGGCACAAGACATCCATGCATTTTTCACATACTGTATGCCTTTACCGTGTAGAAGTGGAAATTACTTCCTGATAAACTTTTGTTGTTCAATGAACTGTTCCATCTTCTGTTTCAACATCATTAGTGGCAATTTGTGTGTACAATCACAGTAGTAATAATAGTACAAACAGATTGTAGCATTCGGAATTGTGTCTTCTACAAAAGCTGTGAAATAGTTGCATGCTTCCGCAACACGAAAGCCGATACATGCCCAAGCAAGACCCGTCAGAAGCATGTGGAGTAGAGAAATAATGATGTCAACTAATTAACTGTGCAAATCGGACACACACATACATACACACACATATATACACATACATACATACATACATACACATACATGCATACACACACATACATACACACTTATTTTACATGCACACACATGCACACATACGTAAACACACACATATATACACATACACATATATACACACATACATACATACACACACATACATATATACATACAAACACACACACACATATATACACACATACATATGCATGGATTTTTAGGAATGGCAGGTAGGTTGGCAGTGGGACCTGTCATTCCACCCCCCTCCAGTCCACACTTTGGGGATGTTCCGGCAGCGACTCAGCTGCAGAGAATCTGCTCATCAAGGGAGCTTAAGAAGACTTTGGGGCAGAGCTTGGCTGCAGAGCCAACAAAGAGGTCATTTTTTTGGAGCTGTGTCCTGAATGATTCTACTGGCTTTTCATTTCTGTGATTCTAGGTGAGGTAACCTATTCTATGTTTAGTTAGAGCCTAGCCGGGCAGGGATTTATTTTTTTATTGTTGCTACACTATATTTTTGAGTGAAAATAAAACTCTACCTTTATTTTGGACTAAAGAAACTGGAATTGTGTGTCTATGCCACCCCACCTAGTAACCCCAGACCCTGACAATACATACATACATACACACATACACACACACATATATACACATACACATATATACATACACACATACATACACACACACATATATACATACACACACACACACACACACATACATACACATACATATACACACATATACATACATACATCCGCACATATATACACACATACATATATATATATATATATATATATATATACAGTATATATATATATATATATATATATATATACATACACACACAAACATATACATACATATACACACACATGCAGAAAAATAAAGTGGAGCCTCCATAATTTCTATTAGCCACTGCGGCCATGCTATTATCTATCCCTGAGCTCTGACAATACTTACTCTTGCTTACCTGTTACCTGTATTCTTATTATTGATCTTTGGCTTTACCTTTGACTACTCTCTTGGATTACGATTTTGTACTGCGTTGCTCGATTATTACTGGACCCTTGGCTACCTGACCTCCCTTTGTTGTTGTTTGTCTTACCTGTGTTCTGTGCTGTCACGTAGATATAGGAAGGGCTTGTCGAACAGTTGTCGGCTATTTCTTAGTACAGGACTGGCAAGCAGGGGGGGTTCAGCTTAGGGCTCACTGTCTTGTTGTGCCTCTCCCCCCCAAGGTTCACCAGCATCTACTGGGGAATTGCTCTTTTAGCTGACCTCTCGCCATAGGCCCATACAAAACCAAGGTCTCACAATTTGAGGATTCTGTCCTTCTCAGGGCTCGTTCACATATGCTCCGGCACTCCGTACTTGAGGTTTCTGTTTCCTGCCTAAAACAGAGGCAGGAGACGGAAACCTGCAGGAGTCTTTCTCACCCATTCATTTGATTGGCTGAGAAAGCTGTCCGGCCGTGAGCGGCGGTGAGCGTTTTGCGCTCTCCGCCGCGAAACCGGGTTTTATAATCCGGATACAGAGTCGGACATGCAGTACTCTGTGTCTGGATAAAAAAATCCGGTTTCGCGGCGGAGAGCATAAAACGCTCACCGCCGCTCACGGCCGGACCCGGTCTATGGTTTCCGTCTTCTGGCATGCAGAAGACAGAAACCATAGAACGGAGACCCTGAACGCAGGTGTGAACCTAGCGTCAGTAGTGAAAAGTAGGGATAATTTGCATGTCGACAGTAGGCATCATCCAGTCATCCCACACCACTAGATCCAATTTTTGAGGTTTTAATATGGCATTTATGTCCTCTCACGTGGCACCTATTGGAATTAGCTGTTTTAACATTTGGTCATTTGCCGATCTTAGTGTCACCTGCTACTTCTTTGATTTCTGTAACCTTACGTCTTGCCATTCTTGGTTTTGTAGTCTCAATGTTCAGGAATGTATTTGAAGAAATGAATTAGAATATTTCAGCCAAACATGACCTAAAGAAGAGGTAAGATGAAGATTTAATTTCACACTTGGAGTTGAATCATTTATTTTACTGGATTTATTAGTTTATTGTGTAAATTTTGTTGTTTGTGTTAAGTGTTAAACTAAAAAGCAGAAATCTGAATGAGGTCTTAAGGTTTTTATTCGTTTTTTATTATTTTAGACTAATTTGTCTGTTTCGTTAAAATAACTTTTTTGTGACCTTCGGTGCAATGTTTTACGAGCGATTTCCGCTTCCAGTAATGTTTACCCAGAGACATTATGTTACAGGTTATTGTGTTTGTAGGCCGTGCAGCTGTCCTGCCGGGTGTTGTCCTTAATTCAATAAACAATTATTATGTTACAGATAGCACCTGAATTCACACCTGACAACAATACTTTATGGTCATTTTCTTCATGGCCATTTGTATCAACAAGTTTGCAATGTTAAAGATCGAATACAAAATCAGAGTGTAATAATAAAAAACAAAAATCAATAAAAAACCTTATATAATCTATACGCATACAATGAAGGTCAGGTGATATAAATGGTCATATTGGCTCTCAATAAACAATATACGTATAAAAAAATCTGCGTAACTGACTCGTCACTGGCAACTGTTTTATTGTTTCCAAGAATGTTTATACAGGTGTTTTCATGGCTTTTTGCCAATGTTCAGAGGTAAAAGAAGGAATATCATAGGGGATGCTAGAGTCTTAAAAGGTGATGTTGAATAAACTGAGGGAACGGAGCTAAAGAAAGCAGTTGTATTTAACGTCATCCACACGTTGCGGGAAAAAACACTGTGAAAAATTCTTTGTGTTGATAAGCGGTTTTACAAAAAGAAGCAGATTAATGTAACTTTAAAAAAAAAAAATTTTACTTACCGTATATACTCGAGTATAAGCCGATCCGAATATAAGCCAAGGCCCCTAATTGTACCACAAAAAAACTGGGAAAACTTATTGAATTCAAGTATAAGCCGAGGGGGGGGGGGGGGGGGGGAATGCAGCAGCTACTGGAAAATTTCAAAAATTAAAATAGTCAGAGTTTTTGGGTGCAGTAGATGCTGGGGAAGGGGAGGGGGTGTTTTGGTTGTCTGTCTGCCCCTTCCCTGAGCTTGAGGACTGTTTTTTTTTTCCCCACTTGGAATTCAGTCTGGCTGAATATAGGGGATCTGCAGTGCTCCTATTAACCCCCTCCAAAATGGAATACTGAATGCATTAAAAATGCGGTGAGCAGTGAAAGCACGCGGACCCCATAGACTATAATGGGGTCCATGTGTTTTCTGCATGGTGTCCACATGAGTCATGCGGAGAGGAAAGAACTTCAAGAACTACTTTCCTCGCTACATGACTCGTGCAGACACTGCACAGAAAACAAACGAACGCCTTTATAGTTTAAGGTTAAGGAGTCCATGTGGTTTCATTGCTCACCGCTTGTCAATGCATTCGATATTCCATTTCGAGGGGTCTCCAAGCAGACTCCCCAAATGGAATACCGAATGCATACGTGAACCAGGCCTTATTGTGAGTACAGTGAGTACAGTGATACCACTTTCATACGTTGTATTTTTTGTTATGCTTCAAACCTTTTAAAAATACCTTTAAAAAAAAAATACTTTCTATCTTTTTATTCTGGATTCTGCCAACAACCAATTGTCTTCCTGTGATGTTGTTGTGGGGAGGGTGGTAAATAGCATCTGAGGGGTGAACTGTTCATGATCAGAGTTATCAATGCTATAGATCTACACTGGATGTTGTCAAATAGTTAAAAACATTCAATATCTTGCCTAGTGATCAAAGTCTAAAGTTGCCCATATATACATTACTTTCCCAATCCTACTACTCCCGATCCTCCTTCATACAGGCTTATTCCGTTCAACCAAGCATGCATGAGATAAAGCATCAGACATACAGTAAGTAAGCCACCAGTAAGTATGATTAAATTCACAGTCCCCAAACATCATACGGGAGACAGTGGCATAACCAAAGTCTTGTGTGCCCCGGTGCAATTTTTTGTCCGGCGCCCCTACCTCATTTTTACACCGAATTCTTGATGGTGATGGCTATGGGTGCTAAGGAGTTTAGTTCACACGGGGCAAGAGGGGGTGGATTTTGGCACAGAATCCACGTCATAATCCGCCTCCTCTCAATGGTGGTCTATATACACCACTAGCATTCTTTTTTCCGCGAGCGGCATGTTGCCACTAGTGGAAAAAAGAAATGAGCTGCTCTTTCTTCAGGTGGATTCTGCGGTTGAATCAGCCACGGTGTTCGCCTCACGACAGCACCCTCCGGACTAGATCCATTCATTTGGAAAGCCGCAATGGGATGCCGTGCACTGCCAGGCATCCCGTCGCGGCAGCCGCAATGGAATATGACACGCGGAATCCCTGTGTGAACGTAGCCTTAATGTGGTTAGGGTAACCTGTGGGTCTCCTTGGCTTATAGGCCAGATGGAAGCTGCAATCTTAATACTGATACCAGTGCTTATGGGCCCCCCTAAGGCTCCTGGGCCCGGGTACGACTGCACCGTCTGCACCCACTCAAGTTACACCCCTGCTGAGAGATTAAGAAGGACCCAATAAATATAAGACAGTTCACCAATTCTGTCCATATCTATACGTTTCCAAAAACTGTTACACTAAAAATATTGCTACCACGTAGAGCCATATTACAATTTTCGGAATCTGTCATTCAACTAAAACGTTTTCAATTTTTACTGGAGGTAAAATGCTTCATGTTCTTCTTCCTCCAGCCCCCCCACGCGGACCCCTTTCTTCTCCTTTGACAGCTAAGCTTTGTTTCCAAATTTCATCAGTGTTTCTCAACAAATAGAAGCCAGAGATTATACGTGATTGGCTATTTTACGACATTTCTGACCCCCCCCCCCCATCAGAATGCACTAAAAAGCTCAGCAAAAGTTGTACCAGCTCAAGCAATCTATGATTTGTAATTTACATGTAGCCATTTACTAACAATGCTCATCTGTCTGCTGCAATAAAATACCTTGGTGACAAAACCACCATGAAAATTCTTCATGACAATGTGGGCTTAAGTAGTAGAGATGAGCGAACACTAAAATGTTCGAGGTTCGAAATTCGATTCGAACAGCCGCTCAATGTTCGTGTGTTCGAACGGGTTTCGAACCCCATTATAGTCTATGGGGAACAGATACTCGTTAAGGGGGAAACCCAAATCCGTGTCTGGAGGGTCACCAAGTCCACTATGACACCCCAGGAAATGATGCCAACACCTCTGGAATGACACTGGGACAGCAGGGGAAGCATGTCTGGGGGCATCTAACACACCAAAGACCCTCTATTACCCCAACATCACAGCCTAACAACTACACACTTTACACACTCAATACCACCTCTCTGACAGTAGGAAAACACCTTGAAACATGTGTATTTGGCACTTGCAGTGAGGAGAGCTTGTCACCAGCAGTGAATTTGGCCCTTGTAGTAAGTTGAGGTTGGCACCAACATTTGTTTTGAAAATCAGGGTGGATTGAGCCTCTAACCAGCAGAGTTTGGGCAAATTCATGGTGGAGGGAGCCTCTAAAAACCCCAGTTTGGACCAATTCATGGTGGAGGGAGCCTCTAACCAGCCCAGTTTGGGCAAATTCATGGTGGAGGGAGCCTCTAAAAAACCCAGTTTGGACCAATTCATGGTGGAGGGAGCCTCTAACCAGCCCAGTTTGGGCAAATTCATGGTGGAGGGAGCCTCTAACCAGCCCAGTTTGGACCAATTAATGGTGGAGGGAGCCTCTAACCAGCCCAGTTTGGACCAATTAATGGTGGAGGGAGCCTCTAACCACCCCAGTTTGGACCAATTCATGGTGGAGGGAGCCTCTAAACAGCCCAGTTTGGGCAAATTCATGGTGGAGGGAGCCTCTAAAAAACCCAGTTTGGACCAATTCATGGTGGAGGGAGCCTCTAACCAGCCCAGTTTGGACCAATTAATGGTGGAGGGAGCCTCTAAACAGCCAAGTTTGGACCAATTCATGGTGGAGGGAGCCTCTAAAAACCCCAGTTTGGACCAATTCATGGTGGAGGGAGCCTCTAACCAGCCCAGTTTGGGCAAATTCATGGTGGAGGGAGCCTCTAAACAGCCCAGTTTGGGCAAATTCATGGTGGAGGGAGCCTCTAACCAGCCCAGTTTGGACCAATTAATGGTGGAGGGAGCCTCTAACCAGCCCAGTTTGGACCAATTAATGGTGGAGGGAGCCTCTAACCAGCCCAGTTTGGACCAATTAATGGTGGAGGGAGCCTCTAACCACCCCAGTTTGGACCAATTCATGGTGGAGGGAGCCTCTAACCAGCCCAGTTTGGACCAATTCATGGTGGAGGGAGCCTCTAAAAAACCCAGTTTGGACCAATTCATGGTGGAGGGAGCCTCTAAACAGCCCAGTTTGGGCAAATTCATGGTGGAGGGAGCCTCTAAAAAACCCAGTTTGGACCAATTCATGGTGGAGGGAGCCTCTAACCAGCCCAGTTTGGACCAATTAATGGTGGAGGGAGCCTCTAAACAGCCAAGTTTGGACCAATTCATGGTGGAGGGAGCCTCTAAAAACCCCAGTTTGGACCAATTCATGGTGGAGGGAGCCTCTAACCAGCCCAGTTTGGACCAATTAATGGTGGAGGGAGCCTCTAACCAGCCCAGTTTGGACCAATTAATGGTGGAGGGAGCCTCTAACCACCCCAGTTTGGACCAATTCATGGTGGAGGGAGCCTCTAAACAGCCAAGTTTGGACCAATTCATGGTGAAGGGAGCCTCTAACCAGCCCAGTTTGGGCAAATTCATGGTGGAGGGAGCCTCTAAACAGCCCAGTTTGGGCAAATTCATGGTGGAGGGAGCCTCTAACCAGCCCAGTTTGGACCAATTAATGGTGGAGGGAGCCTCTAACCAGCCCAGTTTGGACCAATTAATGGTGGAGGGAGCCTCTAACCACCCCAGTTTGGACCAATTCATGGTGGAGGGAGCCTCTAAACAGCCAAGTTTGGACCAATTCATGGTGGAGGGAGCCTCTAAAAACCCCAGTTTGGACCAATTCATGGTGGAGGGAGCCTCTAACCAGCCCAGTTTGGACCAATTAATGGTGGAGGGAGCCTCTAAACAGCCAAGTTTTGGGAAATTCATGGTGGAGGGAGCCTCTAACCAGCCCAGTTTGGACCAATTCATGGTGGAGGGAGCCTCTAAACAGCCCAGTTTGGACAAATTCATGGTGGAGGGAGCCTCTAAAAAACCCAGTTTGGACCAATTCATGGTGGAGGGAGCCTCTAACCAGCCCAGTTTGGACCAATTAATGGTGGAGGGAGCCTCTAACCAGCCCAGTTTGGACCAATTAATGGTGGAGGGAGCCTCTAACCACCCCAGTTTGGACCAATTCATGGTGGAGGGAGCCTCTAAACAGCCAAGTTTGGACCAATTCATGGTGGAGGGAGCCTCTAAAAACCCCAGTTTGGACCAATTCATGGTGGAGGGAGCCTCTAACCAGCCCAGTTTGGGCAAATTCATGGTGGAGGGAGCCTCTAAACAGCCCAGTTTGGGCAAATTCATGGTGGAGGGAGCCTCTAAAAAACCCAGTTTGGACCAATTCATGGTGGAGGGAGCCTCTAAACAGCCAAGTTTGGACCAATTCATGGTGAAGGGAGCCTCTAAAAACCCGTTTGGACCAATTCATGGTGGAGGGAGCCTCTAACCAGCCCAGTTTGGGCAAATTCATGGTGGAGGGAGCCTCTAAACAGCCCAGTTTGGGCAAATTCATGGTGGAGGGAGCCTCTAACCAGCCCAGTTTGGACCAATTAATGGTGGAGGGAGCCTCTAACCAGCCCAGTTTGGACCAATTAATGGTGGAGGGAGCCTCTAACCACCCCAGTTTGGACCAATTCATGGTGGAGGGAGCCTCTAAACAGCCAAGTTTGGACCAATTCATGGTGGAGGGAGCCTCTAAAAACCCCAGTTTGGACCAATTCATGGTGGAGGGAGCCTCTAACCAGCCCAGTTTGGACCAATTAATGGTGGAGGGAGCCTCTAAACAGCCAAGTTTTGGGAAATTCATGGTGGAGGGAGCCTCTAACCAGCCCAGTTTGGACCAATTCATGGTGGAGGGAGCCTCTAAACAGCCCAGTTTGGGCAAATTCATGGTGGAGGGAGCCTCTAAAAAACCCAGTTTGGACCAATTCATGGTGGAGGGAGCCTCTAACCACCCCAGTTTGGACCAATTCATGGTGGAGGGAGCCTCTAACCAGCCCAGTTTGGACCAATTCATGGTGGAGGGAGCCTCTAAAAAACCCAGTTTGGACCAATTCATGGTGGAGGGAGCCTCTAAACAGCCCAGTTTGGGCAAATTCATGGTGGAGGGAGCCTCTAACCAGCCCAGTTTGGACCAATTAATGGTGGAGGGAGCCTCTAACCAGCCCAGTTTGGACCAATTAATGGTGGAGGGAGCCTCTAACCACCCCAGTTTGGACCAATTCATGGTGGAGGGAGCCTCTAACCAGCCCAGTTTGGACCAATTCATGGTGGAGGGAGCCTCTAAAAAACCCAGTTTGGACCAATTCATGGTGGAGGGAGCCTCTAAACAGCCCAGTTTGGGCAAATTCATGGTGGAGGGAGCCTCTAAACAGCCCAGTTTGGGCAAATTCATGGTGGAGGGAGCCTCTAACCAGCCCAGTTTGGACCAATTAATGGTGGAGGGAGCCTCTAACCAGCCCAGTTTGGACCAATTCATGGTGGAGGGAGCCTCTAAACAGCCCAGTTTGGGCAAATTCATGGTGGAAGGAGCCTCTAACCAGCAGAGTTGTGGGAAAGCAGGGTGGAGGGAGCCTCTAACCAGCAGAGTTGGTGGAAATCAGGGTGGAGGGAGCCTCTAACCAGCAGAGTTGGGGGAAATCATGTTGGAGGGAGCCTAGTATTAGCAGAATTGTGCAACGCTTATGGTGGATGAGTATGAGGATGCGGAGGAATTGGAGAGGTTGAGTACAGACATGGAGTTTCATGTTGGGGTGCTTTACACAGGTGGGCACAAAAATGAAGGCTCTATCCAGTGGTGGTTCATTTCTATCAAAGTGAGCCGGTCGGCACTCTCAGCTGACAGACGGGTGCGCTTGTCAGTGATGATGCCACCGGCTGCACTGAACACCCTCTCAGATAGGACGCTGGCGGCAGGACAGGACAGCACCTCCAAGGCATATAGGGCAAGTTCAAGCCACAGGTCCAACTTCGACACCCAATACGTGTAGGGCGCAGAGGGGTCGGAGAGGACAGGGCTGTGGTCGGAAAGGTATTCCCGCAACATGCGCCTATACTTCTCACGCCTGGTGACACTAGGACCCTCCGTGGCGGCACTTTGGCGAGGGGGTGCCATCAAGGTGTCCCAGACCTTAGACAGTGTGCCCCTCGTTTGTGTGGACCGGTGAGAACTTGGTTGCCTACTGGAGGAACTGCCCTCCCTGCCGCCAACGTCACATGCTGGAAACATCTCCATCATATTCTGCACCAATTGCCTGTGGCAAGCATTGATGCGATTGGCCCTCCCCTCTACTGGAATAAAAGACGAGATGTTGTTTTTATACCGGGGGTCAAGGATAGCAAAGATCCAGTACTGGTTGTCCTCCATGATTTTGACAATACGCTTGTCGGTTGTAAAGCACCCCAACATGAACTCAGCCATGTCTGCCACAGTGTTAGTTGGCATGACTCCTCTGGCCCCACCGGAAAGTTCAATCTCCATTTCCTCCTCATCCTCCATGTCTACCCATCCGCGCTGCAACAATGGGACGATTCGAAGTTGCCCGGAAGCCTCCTGTATCACCATCACATCATCGGACAACTCTTCTTCCTCCTCCTCCTCCTCCTCCTCCTCCATTAAACGCAGTGAAGCGGACAGATGTGTGGACCTACTCTCCAGCTGTGACGGATCGGATGCTATCCCTAACTCCTCTGTGTGATCTGAGTTATCCCTGATGTCAATCAGGGATTCTCTCAGAACACACAAGAGCGGGATTGTAAGGCTCACCATCGCATCCTCAGAGCTCACCCTCCTTGTGGACTCCTCAAAGACCCGTAGGATGTCACAAAGGTCTCTCATCCATGGCCACTCATGGATGTGAAACTGAGGCAGCTGACTTTGTGGCACCCTAGGGTTTTGTAGCTGGTATTCCATCAAAGGTCTCTGCTGCTCAACCACTCTATTCAACATCTGAAACGTTGAGTTCCAGCGTGTGGGGACGTCGCACAAAAGCCGGTGTTGTGGCACATGCAGGCGTTGCTGGAGAGATTTTAAGCTAGCAGCGGCTACTGTCGACTTGCGAAAGTGGGCGCACATGCGCCGCACTTTCACCAGTAGCTCTGGAACATTGGGGTAGCTCTTTAGGAAACGTTGCACCACTAGGTTGAAGACGTGGGCCAGGCATGGAACATGTTGGAGTCCGGCAAGCTCCAGAGCTGCTACCAGGTTCCGGCCGTTATCACAAACGACCATGCCTGGGCCCAGGTGCAGCGGCTCAAACCATATTGCCGTCTCATCGAGGAGGGCATCCCTCACCTCGGAGGCAGTGTGCTGTCTGTCCCCCAAGCTGATCAGCTTCAGCACAGCCTGCTGACGTCTACCAACGCCAGTGCTGCAACGTTTCCAACTCGTAGCTGGGGTCAATCTAACAGCGGAGGAGGAGGCGGTGGCGGAGGAGGAGGCGGTGGCGGAGGAGGAGGCGGTAGAGGAGGAGGAGGAGGGGGGTGTTCTTCTCGTGTCCCTGCCAGGAATGTTAGGCGGGGAGACGAGGTACACCGGGCCAGTTTGGGAAGCAGTCCCAGCCTCAACTACATTCACCCAGTGTGCCGTCAGTGAAATGTAGCGTCCCTGTCCGCATGCACTTGTCCACGCGTCGGTGGTCAAGTGGACCTTTGTGCAAAGCGCGGAACTAAGGGCCCGCCTGATGTTGAGTGACACGTGCTGGTGCAAGGCGGGGACGGCACACCGGGAGAAGTAGTGACGGCTAGGGACGGCATAGCGAGGTGCCGCAGTTGCCATCAGGTCCAGGAAGGCGGGAGTTTCAACAAGCCGGAACGCCAACATCTCCTGGGCCAGCAGTTTAGCGATGTTGGCGTTCAAGGCTTGCGCGTGTGGGTGGTTAGCAGTGTATTTCTGCCGCCGCTCCAATGTCTGAGAGATGGTGGGTTGTTGTAAAGAAACGCCTGATGGTGCCTTTGATGGTGCAGGAGAAGGAGATAAGACAGGACCAGGGGAGGATGAGGTAGAAGTCAACAAAGTGGCGGAGGCAGATGAAGTGGTGTCCTGGCTCGTCCTCTGGAGTGCATCGCCAGCACAGTCAGCAGTGGCAGTGGCAGAGGCAGAGGCAGTGGCAGAGGCAGTGGCAGTGGCCTGAACGGCAGGCGGCCTTTGTCCTGCCGTTGCTGCCTGCCACTGATTCCAGTGCTTGGATTCCAAATGACGGCGCATTGAAGTGGTGGACAGGTTGCTCTTCTCAGAGCCCCTAATCAATTTCGAGAGGCAAATTGTGCAGACAACACTATATCTGTCCTCGGCGCATTCCTTGAAAAAACTCCACACCTTCGAGAAACGTGCCCTCGAGGTGGGAGTTTTTCGGGGCTGGGTACGAACTGGAACATCTTGGGAGATTCCGGGTGTGGCCTGGCTTCGCCTAAGCTGCTGACCTCTGCCTCTGCCTCTAGCTACCCTTTTTGGTGCTGCACCTGCCTCAACATCCACACTACTTTCCCCGCTTGACATCCCCCCTGTCCAGGTCGGGTCAGTGTCCTCATCATCCACCACTTCCTCTTCCAACTCCTGTCTCATCTCCTCCTCCCGCACAATGCGCCGGTCAACTGGATGCCCTGACGGCAACTGCGTCACATCATCGTCGATGAGGGTGGGTTGCTGGTCATCCACCACCAAATCGAACGGAGATGGAGGAGACTCTAGTGTTTGAGCATCTGGACACAGATGCTCCTCTGTTAGGTTCGTGGAATCGTGACGTGGAGAGGCAGGTTGAGGGACAATGAAAGGAGCGGAGAACAGCTCTGGGGAGCAGGGACAGTTTGGGTTATTGTTCTGTAAAGCTTCGGAATTTTGGGAGGAAGGAAGACAAGACTGTTGGGTAATAGGAGGAGAGGAGGCAGAGTCTGACTGGCTGCTGGACAATGTGCTGTAAGCGTTCTCTGACAGCCATTGCAAGACCTGTTCCTGGTTCTCGGGCCTACTAAGGTTTGTACCCTGCAGTTTAGTTAATGTGGCAAGCAACCCTGGCACTGTGGAGTGGCGCAATGCTTGCTGCCCCACAGGAGTAGGCACGGGACGCCCTGTGGCTTCACTGCTACCTTGCTCCCCAGAACCATTCCCCCGACCTCGCCCACGGCCTCGTCCACGTCCCTTTCCGGGAGCCTTGCGCATTTTGAATTCCTAGTTAGAAATTGGCACTGTATACCAGTAGTAAAAATTGTGGGTGCACGTAACCCCAATATATTCTTTGAATTCCCAGTCAGACACTGGCACTATATGGCAGTAGCAAGAAATGAGGGTATTTGTATTCCCAATATACTCTTTGAATTCCCAGTCAGACAATGGCACTGTATACCAGTAGTAAAAATTGTGGGTGCACGTAACCCCAATATATTCTTTGAATTACCAGTCAGAAACTGGCACTATATGGCAGTAGCAAGAAATGAGGGTATTTATAACCCCAATATATTCTTTGAATTCCCAGTCAGACAATGGCACTGTATACCAGTAGTAAAAATTGTGGGTGCACGTAACCCCAATATATTCTTTGAATTCCCAGTCAGAAACTGGCACTATATGGCAGTAGCAAGAAATGAGGGTATTTGTATTCCCAATATACTCTTTGAATTCCCAGTCAGACAATGGCACTGTATACCAGTAGTAAAAATTGTGGGTGCACGTAACCCCAATATATTCTTTGAATTACCAGTCAGAAACTGGCACTATATGGCAGTAGCAAGAAATGAGGGTATTTATAACCCCAATATATTCTTTGAATTCCCAGTCAGACAATGGCACTGTATACCAGTAGTAAAAATTGTGGGTGCACGTAACCCCAATATATTCTTTGAATTCCCAGTCAGAAACTGGCACTATATGGCAGTAGCAAGAAATGAGGGTATTTGTATTCCCAATATACTCTTTGAATTCCCAGTCAGACAATGGCACTGTATACCAGTAGTAAAAATTGTGGGTGCACGTAACCCCAATATATTCTTTGAATTACCAGTCAGAAACTGGCACTATATGGCAGTAGCAAGAAATGAGGGTATTTATAACCCCAATATATTCTTTGAATTCCCAGTCAGACAATGGCACTGTATACCAGTAGTAAAAATTGTGGGTGCACGTAACCCCAATATATTCTTTGAATTCCCAGTCAGAAACTGGCACTATATGGCAGTAGCAAGAAATGAGGGTATTTGTATTCCCAATATACTCTTTGAATTCCCAGTCAAACAATGGCACTGTATACCAGTAGTAAAAATTGTGGGTGCACGTAACCCCAATATATTCTTTGAATTACCAGTCAGAAACTGGCACTATATGGCAGTAGCAAGAAATGAGGGTATTTATAACCCCAATATATTCTTTGAATTCCCAGTCAGACAATGGCACTGTATACCAGTAGTAAAAATTGTGGGTGCACGTAACCCCAATATATTCTTTGAATTACCAGTCAGACACTGGCACTATATGGCAATAGCAAGAAATGAGGGTATTTGTATTCCCAATATATTCTTTGAATTCCCAGTCAGACAATGGCACTGTATACCAGTAGTAAAAATTGTGGGTGCACGTAACCCCAATATATTCTTTGAATTCCCAGTCAGACACTGGCACTATATGGCAGTAGCAAGAAATGAGGGTATTTGTATTCCCAATATATTCTTTGAATTCCCAGTCAGACAATGGCACTGTATACCAGTAGTAAAAATTGTGGGTGCACGTAACCCCAATATATTCTTTGAATTCCCAGTCAGACACTGGCACTATATGGCAGTAGCAAGAAATGAGGGTATTTGTATTCCCAATATATTCTTTGAATTCCCAGTCAGACAATGGCACTGTATACCAGTAGTAAAAATTGTGGGTGCACGTAACCCCAATATATTCTTTGAATTACCAGTCAGAAACTGGCACTATATGGCAGTAGCAAGAAATGAGGGTATTTGTATTCCCAATATATTCTTTGAATTCCCAGTCAGACAATGGCACTGTATACCAGTAGTAAAAATTGTGGGTGTATATAGCCCCAATTCTATTGCTAGGGGACTTGCAGGGTATTTCTGGGGTGAAGGTGGGGGGGCACACCGTTGGAACGGGTATCGGGGTATATATCGGGTATACGGGAATACACTGACAGTGTATTCCATTCAGGATCCTGGGAAAGCTGGGTTGCGGCGATTGAGCCGGTCAGTGCCACGTTACACTGACAAGCTTCTCCCTGGAATTTAGCTCTTACAAGAGCTGTTGGTTGTCTTCTCCTTCCTATCCTAGCCTGTCCCTGCCTACCCAGAATCTAAGCCCTAGCTAGCTGGACGGAAACCTCCGTCCTCGGTGAATTGCAAGCTCAGAATGACGCGAACCTGGGCGGCGCTGTTCTTTTAAATTAGAGGTCACATGTTTTCGGCAGCCAATGGGTTTTGCCTACTTTTTTCAACGTCACCGGTGTCGTAGTTCCTGTCCCACCTACCCTGCGCTGTTATTGGAGCAAAAAAGGCGCCAGGGAAGGTGGGAGGGGAATCGAGTAATGGCGCACTTTACCACGCGGTGTTCGATTCGATTCGAACATGCCGAACAGCCTAATATCCGATCGAACATGAGTTCGATAGAACACTGTTCGCTCATCTCTATTAAGTAGCATTAGTTTGCATTAAATGCTAAGTTCATGGGAATATGATTCCACACTTTCTTAACATTAAGTCAAATCTGACCTGTATTGCTCTTCTAACTTCTTACTGTAATAAACACTCTCTAGTCAATGACACTTTTATACAAAATGGTTCCCAAATGATTCTATATGGTCAAAATGGCTACAACCATTTTATAGTTTTTTTTCTGGGTGTGTTGTTTGCCTTTAGGTCTAACATTAAAAACTGTCCTTAGAAGTGAAAAAATCTTCTCTACAAGTCTCTACACCTGGTATGGAGATGTTTGTCTATGGAAATGTTTCTTTTAGGAGCTAGTATCAAAGGGGCAACATGGTGGTTCAGTGGTTAGCCCTGTAGCCTTGCAGCGCTGGAGTCCTGGGTTTGAATTCCACCAGGAACAACATCTGCAAGGAGCTTGTATGCTCTCCCCGTGTTTGTGTGGATTTCTTCCCTTTCTACAAAGACATACTGATTAGAGATGAGCGAACAGTAAAATGTTTGAGGTTCGATATTCGTTTCGAGTAGCCCCTCAATATTCGACTACTCGAATCGAATATCTAGTCCTATTATAGTCTATGGGGGGAAAATGCTCGTTTCAGGGGTAGGCAACGTTCGATCAAATTATACTTACCAAGTCCACGAGTGAGGGTCGGGCTGGATCCTCCGAGCAGTCTTCTCCGTGCAGCGTCCCCACGGCATTTTCCAGCTCTGAATTCACTCTGCCAGGCATCGGGCCTGGGCATAGCTGACTGCGCATGCGTGCACTACAAGCAGACATGCGCAGTCGGCTCTGCCCAGGCCCGATGCCTGGCAGAGTGAATGAAGACGCCGCGGGGAAGCTGCATGAAGAAGACTTCTAAAGGTAGGAGAAGAACCAGCGTTGATTGGCCGACTGTATAGCATTCAGCCAATCAATGCTGGTTCTGCATCAAACTTTTACATTAGAATAGTGAGTGGTACTCAATCGAGTACGAGCATTTTGAATACCGTAGTATTCAATCGAATACCTACTCGATCGAGTACTACTCACTCATCTCTAATACTGATAGGAAAAAAAATGTACATTGTGATCCCTATATGGGGCTCACAATCTACATAAAAAAAAGAATATCACAACAGCGCATGCATGTCTGCTTTCTGGATCTTTGGGATCTTTGTGTGTTGCACAAAGATTATACTACATTGCAAAATTAAAATATATGGGCAAAAGTATTGGGGAACCTACATGTCATATCTACAAGAGTTATGACACCTATGAGAAGGTGATGGGCAAAGTGCTGGACTCCCGCTATATCAGCCCCAGATCCCTGACTTATGTGTGGTCGAGTGCAGGTCTGGAGTAGGCCTCAGCCTCAGGTGTGGGTCATAGGCTTATTATTGGGCAGATCCTGGGAGGAGAGGAAGTGTCTGGGTCTGTCTTGACACTGAGAGCATTGTATACAATGCTGCATTTTTATAGTTGATTTGTGTGGCTGCCATTTAGTATTTTCTGCTTAGTTAGCGCTCAGACGAGCAGGATTTTGTTTGAAGTTATGTTGCCTGAAGTTAAGGCTGTATTTTATTTTGCTCATTTTCGTGCTTGACCTAAAAGATTTATTTATTTTTGCTTCTTTGCTGCAAGATTTGTGTCCCTGTCTCTGACTGGTTGGGTCCGCACCACTGCTGCTACCGAGCTACCTTTCCCACACACCTCATTCTTCATTCTTTCCATGGCTACACCACTTTCACTTTTCCAAAGGTATAACTTACATGGTGCTATTTCCAAAACCACGCTGGTTTTGGAAATCGTGGTGTGTCCGCACTGTGGTTTATACCGCAAAGTGGGCATGGAATTCGCTCAAATCCCATTCACTTTGCCATTACTGTAAAACGCTGTTATTTTTCCCGCTGTGTTTCTACTACTGGAAAATCGTGGCGTTTCTGTCCCGTGTAGCCCCAGCGTTAGAGTCTAGGGTCATCATGCTTTACTCTTCTGTCTGACTCTTGGAAATTTGCTTGTGGATGTAAGGTTTCTATGCAGCTTCCCTGACATGGAAACCCATGCCATGAAGCTCTCGATACACAGTTGTTGTGCCAATATTCATCTCTTGGTTGACCATGGTCTGTAATGGTCCAGCCACAGTTGAGTTGCTGTGGTTCCATTTCCAATTGCAATAATACCACCAACATTGAATGGAATATCTAGGAGAGAGGGAATTTCACAAACTGACCTGTTACAATGGTGGTATCTTACTAATGTCCCATGCTGGAATTCAGTCATCTCTTTAGAATGACCTCATCTATCTATCTATCTATCTATCTATCTATCTATCTATCTATCTATCTCCTATCTATCTATCTATCTATCTATCTATCTATCTATCTATCATCTATCTATCTATCTATCTATCTATCTATCTATCTATCTATTATCTATCTATCTATCTATCTATCTATCTATCTCCTATCTATCTATCTATCTATCTATCTATCTATCTATCTATCTATCTATCTATCTATCTATCCCAATGCTTTTCTAGTATGTTTCTAGTATGTTTGTAGTGTTTGCTTGGAGAAAATGTATTCAAATAATTTATTTTAAAATTAATTCATATTTTATTCGCTATTAAATCACATTTTTTAAAAACAAATAAATGTAGGAATATTACATAACCGAATTGCCATTTTCCCAAGATAGACTTTTGCAAAGATGAAAAGTTACAAGACATTGAAGTGAGTGTTATTATCCAGTCTAGTCTTTTTGTTATCGGTCTATAGTGCAGAAAGGCCAATTGAGAAGTCACAGGGTGTGTAACAAGGTTTCAATGCTCCGCACATACCCGGATGTTTTGTCAGCTCTTCACCACAGACAGACATGCTGTCTGCGCGTCACATTCCATGCACTGTCACTTATGTCTTCCTGCACAAAGCCATATCATGTCAATGACATCTCCTTCTGTAATGAAAATACAGGTTTTTCTTTCTGTATCTCTATTTTTTCTTCAATATTTTTGACAGATGCAAAACGTTTTCGTTACAGTTATAAGCTGCATACTTTCCGTGGATTGTGTATGACACATTTACATACCCACATACTCTATATACAGGGGCCAACATATATACATATGCAAACTGGGCCTAAATCTGGATGTTGAGGATCCAGGATATAGCTTGGATTGAGTCATCCAATGTCTGCTGATCCTATCACTGAAGCATAACTACTGTATGTACACCTCTATACATAGGAAGAGTTTCATCTATCAGCTATGACTACGAGCAATATGGCAGCTTGAAATATGTAGGCTGTCATGTACTGATAGCTTGTAATAGTGCGACATATGTTGGGTGGTTAAATATTGTGGAAGCTCGGGAGTCGAACGGCCACCATAGCCAACAGGTCTCTGCTGTATAAAACAGCAGAGACCCAGCGCTAATGCCTGTGATAAATCCCTGCACTGATTGCAGGCATTAACCACCCTGGCACCTTGATCAAAGCAGACCGAGGCGCCACTTTGCTGGGGATCGTCTGCACCTGGCACAAGCTCTGGGGCTGGCATCCAGTCACCATGACAGCCGGATGCCTTGTGACGGCTCCAAGGCTTGTCTTTAGTATGTTTCTTTTGCAGACTGCTCTATGTAGCCTGTAATACAACTGCATTTTTATTTTGGGTTTGGGGGGGGGGGAGGGGAGTCAAAATGAAAAATTCCTCCGGTGGGAAGAGGTTATCCTTGATCGTGCAGGATCAATTATGTTCTACTTATGCTTCCTACAAGCAGTGCGCACACCGCTACCATATACTGGACCGCTGACAATGTGGAATAATGTATACACAGAGGGTTCGCTTCATCCAGACAATTCCTCCATTATATATTTTTATTAATTTATTTCTATTGATTTTGCTAAGACTATTAGGAAATGTATTTTAAGGATTAAGCACAAATGTACTTTATCTGAGTTTCATCAAACCTTTTACATTTTTAGAGGAACAGATTCTAAGAAATGCAAAAAATGTAACCAGTTTAATCCAGTACTTGTCACATTATCAAGCCATTCAATCACTACGCTGACATCTTCCATTGTCACAGCCATGACATATTCATAAGGCCTATTGTTTTTTTTACATTTCTGACCATAACATAACTTGTCAAAACAATAACCTGTTAAGAAAAAAAAGGAGAAGCTCAGGCAAGATGGCAGCCCCATAACCGTGTACGGAAAATAGAATAGAAGAATAAAAACTGTTTACAAAAAATTCTAATATTATTTCACTGTTTGCCTTTAATAAATAATAGTAAAAAATTTTTTTAAAAGAATTGCATCAACTTACTTTATGACTATACAGCTTTATTGGACATTTATAAATTGCCTGCAGCGTACTTGAGGCCAAAACTGAGATTTTCTAATTTTTTTTTTTTTTTTTTTTTTTTTTTTTTTTAGCCTTTTGCAATTCCTATTGCTCCCATACCCCAATTCCAAGACAGAAAGCTTTTGTAGTTTGGCCAATGGTGTTGGACCTTTCTATCTTCTCCCCTATCTTTGCCAATCACAAGGTTACTTGCTTATCATACTGGAGATATAACAAACTGCTGACTTTGAAAACACCGTGGCAAATATTTGGCACATTTTAATGGCGCACAGTGTTGTATATTAAGCCTACCTCCTTTTGACAAGGCCTTCCTTAAAGGGATTCAAATCAAATCAAATCAAACAAGCTTTATTGGCACGTCCGAATAGATATTTGGCATTGCCAAAGCTAGTAAAGTGTGTGTGTGTGTGTGTGTGTGTGTGTGTGTGTGTGTGGGGGAGTTGAATTTGGGTGGGTGAGTGGTGGGTATGGGGGGGTGGGGTGGTGGTAATTCTATAATTAGAATCCCTTTATTAACGAAGTACACGTCAGACTAGGCTTAAGAAAGGCTATTTCTCTCTTACCTTTCTGTTTCTGATCCCGATGCCTGGCAGAGTGAATTCAGAGCCGGAAGACGCCGCAGGGACGCTGCAAGGAGAAGACTTCTTGGAGGATCCAGCCCGACCCTCACTCGTGGACTTGGTAAGTATAATTTGATCAAATGTTGCCTACCCCTGAAACGAGAATTTTCCCCCCATGGACTATAATAGGGTTCAATATTCGATTCGAGTAGTCGAATATTGAGGGGCTACTCGAAACGAATATCGAATATCGAACATTTTACTGTTCGCTCATCTCTATATACAGTCCTATGAAAAAGTTTGGGCACCCCTATTAATCTTAATCATTTTTAGTTCTAAATATTTTGGTGTTTGCAGCAGCCATTTCAGTTTGATATATCTAATAACTGATGGACACAGTAATATTTCAGGATTGAAATGAGGTTTATTGTACTAACAGAAAATGAGCAATATGCATTAAACCAAAATTTGACCGGTGCAAAAGTATGGGCACCTCAACAGAAAAGTGACATTAATATTTAGTACATCCTCCTTTTGCAAAGATAACAGCCTCTAGTCGCTTCCTGTAGCTTTTAATCAGTTCCTGGATAAAGGTATTTTGGACAAACAATTCAAGTTCAGTTAAGTTTGATGGTCGCGGAGCATGGACAGCCCACTTCATATCATTCCACAGATGTTCAATGATATTCAGGTCTGGGGACTGGGATGGCCATTCCAGAACATTGTAATTGTTCCTCTGCATGAATGCCTGAGGATTTGGAGCGGTGTTTTGGATCATTGTCTTGCTGAAATATCCATCCCCGGCGTAACTTCAACTTCGTCACTGATTCTTGAACATTATTCTCAAGAATCTGCTGATACTGAGTGGAATCCATGCGACCCTCAACTTTAACAAGATTCCCGATGCCGGCATTGGCCACACAGCCCCAAAGCATGATGGAACCTCCACCAAATTTTACAGTGGGTAGCATGTGTTTTTCTTGAAATGCTGTTTCTTTTTGGACGCCATGCATAACGCCTTTTTTTTATAACCAAACAACTCAATTTTTGTTTCCAAAATGAAGCTGCCTTGTCCAAATGTGCTTTTGCATACCTCAGGCAACTCTCTTTGTGGCGTACGTGCAGAAACGGCTTCTTTCTCATCACTCTCCCATACAGCTTCTATTTGTGCAAAGTGCGCTGTATTGTTGACCGATGCACAGTGACACCATCTGCAGCAAGATGATGCTGCAGCTCTTTGGAGGTGTTCTGTGGATTGTCCTTGACTGTTCTCACCATTCTTCTTCTCTGCCTTTCTGATATTTTTCTTGGCCTGCCACTTCTGGGCTTAACAAGAACTGTCCCTGTGGTCTTCCATTTCCTTACTATGTTCCTCACAGTGGAAACTGACAGGTTAAATCTCTGAGATAACGTTTTGTATCCTTCCCCTGAACAACTATGTTGAACAATCTTTGTTTTCAGATCATTTGAGAGCGGGCTGTCCATGTTCGGCGACCATCAAACTTAACTGAACTTGAATTGTTTTGTAGAAAGAAATGGTCCAAAATACCTTCATCCAGGATCCAGGAACTGATTAAAAGCTACAGGAAGCGACTAGAGGCTGTTATCTTTGCAAAAGGAGGATGTACTAAATATTAATGTCACTTTTCTGTTGAGGTGCCCATATTTTTGCACCGGTCAAATTTTGGTTTAATGCATATTGCACATTTTCTGTTAGTACAATAAACCTCATTTCAATCCTGAAATATTACTGTGTCCATCAGTTATTAGATATATCAAACTGAAATGGCTGTTGCAAACACCAAAATATTTAGAACTAAAAATGATTAAGATTAATAGGGGTGCCCAAACTTTTTCATAGGACTGTACCAAGGATATGCTTTCTGGTGGCCAAAACAGCGCATCAGGATGTAGTCTGGATGTCGGACCCAGACCCATCTGATACTAATGACTTATCCATAGGGATCAATTACCTTCAGATACTGGACAACCCCTTTAACTGTATGAACGGTCCTGGAAGGGCTGTAGTGACGTTCCAATTTTTTAGAAATGGAAGATATTTATCCACTTCAATCTGTATCAGACTGGTTTTTCATAAGTGAAGTGTGGGAGGGAACCCCTGCAAACATGGGGAGACCATACAGACTCCTTGCAGATGTTGTCTATGGTTGTATTCGAACCCAGGACTCCAGCTAACCACTAAGCCACTGGCTGAAAATCTAATTCATAATTTCGAATAGGATTGTTTCTTCCACAAACCCCATGCCTACGAATAGAACAATCATGAACATGTTTTCATTAAATCCGCCATATGTTACTATATCCTCGCAGTCACTGGAGTTGACTTTAATAGAGCGTATGAAATGGAGTTGTCTATGAGAGGTTGTCTTCAAAGCAGCTTCAAAGGCAGAGCTTTGTTTTAAGGTTTGCTATTAAGTTTTGGAATAATTGTACTTTGCGGACTGTATTGTTCATACCTTGTATTGTGCATCTTCTGGGCACCGAAGCTCCAGTAAAAACTGCCATTATCACGTTCACAAGCAAAGTTTCTATTGAACATTTGGGTAATGAGGGTTAAAAGTGTTGCCTTCATTATGTTTCATTTCACGTCTGACAGCGTTATAAATGTCAGCCTGGAAGAAGGGAGTATAATTGCTGAGTTTATCTTTCTGAGGTCTGAGCTTCTGCGTATACCACCCACTAATATTACCCATACTGCACGCCGCTGAAGAAGCATAAAGGAGACGGAGGATATTACCATCCCGACCAGCTGAGGTCCCCCATTCACTGCTAACTGCTTCACCTTTTTAGCTCATTGTACGTCGCCACCATTGATGTTTTTGTCTTGGTTAATTCTATTTATATGGATTTTGTTCACCTACAGTGCTTCTGTATACTGCCAGTTAATAAAGATTTCCCACAGAGCCGTCTGCGCGCTGCCAAAGATGTTCATTTTGCTTCTTTTGTGTATAATTCTTTAAGTAGGTGTTTTCTGTCTACACCAACGGGTAACACTTGTAAAGCAAGACGGTTGTTTCTTTAGTGTTCCCTCCGAGAATAACAGATTTGTCACACTCGTGTTTTGCTTTAGCTTCAGCAAATTTGTTATAGTCTTCCAGGTTATCTGAAAAGTTTGGGAGAAGATTTGTCATTTAGTCATTTACATAAGCAGTGGATTATTTAGTAGGACCGCCCACTGGACTACTAAATTCA
This sequence comes from Leptodactylus fuscus, assembly GCF_031893055.1. Taxonomy (NCBI): domain Eukaryota; kingdom Metazoa; phylum Chordata; class Amphibia; order Anura; family Leptodactylidae; genus Leptodactylus; species Leptodactylus fuscus. Next base: position 199,086,377 of record NC_134269.1, on the reverse strand, counting down.
GAGTAAGGGGGCTGGCGTTATGGCAGACTGCCGAACACTTCCCATTCACTTCAATGGGAGCGCTCGTAAATGCCGCTGTTACGAGTGCTCCCATTGAAGTGAATGGGAAGTGTTCGGCAGTCTGCCGTAACGCCGGCGTGTACGGCTGTGATACACGCCCGCCGTTACGCCGTGTGAATGCCCCCTTAGGCTGCATGCACATGGAGTTACACCAGGCTTGTAAAAATACTCATTCACAGATGTACTTGCGAGCGGCGTTACGGGTGCTCCCATTGAAGTGAATGGGAAGTGTTCGGGAGCCTTCCGCAGCGCTCGCGTGTACGGCTGTGAATGAGTATTTTTACAAGCCCGGCGTAACTCCGTGTGCATGCAGCCTTAGTGGGGCCACACGGTGGCTCAGTGGTTAGCAGCGCTGGAGTCCTGGAGCCCTGGAGTCCTGGAGTCCAAATCCCTCCAAGGGCAAAAAACCATCTGCAAGGAGTTTGTATGTTCTCCCCGTTTTTGCATGGATTTCCATCCCATATTCCAAAGACATACTGATAGGGAAAAATGTACATTGTGAGCCCTAAGGCCTACATATTACACTAAATGTATATACAGGGGCTTAACTACCAGGGTAGCAGCGGTAGCGGCTACCACAGGTCCTGGGACATTAGAGGGCCCGGTGACAGCCGCTACCACTGTTTTTTTTTTTTTAATAGGCCATAACTCTAGCAGGTAACGGACCCTATTTACTTACCGATCCTGGAGCCGGGATCAGTAAGTGAGGCCATGGGCCCCACAAACACTATTATACTCGAGGTGTCTTCTCATATAGGAGGCCCAGGGGAGATGAGGGAACATAATAAACACAGTTACTTACCTCTCCTGGCTCCAGGCAGGCTTCAGGCCTACTTGTGTGATGTCACATGGCCTGGGCTTGTGTCTCAAATCAAGCCCCAGCTTAAGAAACATCCCGTACGCCATTGAAGATGGCCGCCCATTCGTTCTACTTATAGACAGCGCCGCACCTCCCATGAGGCGACCTGAAGCGACCGCTTCAGGCGGCGCTATGCCAGGGCCCCGGGGGGGCGGCATTTTTGCTTACCTAAGCCAGTCCAGGGCAAGCTGTCCTGGACTGGCTTAGCCTCACCGTCTCGGCAGCCCGGCACGTGAAGCGAGTGGTGGATTGGGGAGGCCCTGTGGATGCAACGCTGTTCCAGTGGCCTCCCCTCACGCTCAGGCAGAGAGCAGGTATTCTCCCTGCCTGCTCTCTGCCTGCTAACGCCCCTTCGCCCCGCCCCCTATGCGCCACCCCCTCCGCTCCGCCCCCTCCTCCCGGGGGGGGGCGGCTTTCTGTTGTCCGCCTCGGGCGGCAAAAAAGGTAGGTTCACCCCTGCTTATAGACCAGGTCCAGGTAAGGAAATCACATAATGATGGTCTGCCATATCAATAGGTCATCAATCTCCATTAATTTCCATTTTTAGCTAGTTTGATCTGTGACGCAGTTTCTAATATTATCTATGTGTGGAATATCCATTACTGTAAAGGAAGTGTCACCCCAAATCACTATATACGATCATTCTGTTGTCTTAGAAACACAAACCCCCAGGCTATTCCATCAGCAGAGTCATGAGATTAATGTACTGATATATTAACGTCATGATTGACAAGATGCCATTCCTGCCAACAGGTTTTTTCAGGTGGAAAAACCTCAGGAGATTGACAGCAGACGTGGATTCCCAGACCTCGAACAAAAAAGATATTTACTGTGCTGAGCACAAAAATTGTCAGACAGATACAGAATAATTTACATTATTACCAGACCAGAATTTATTATGATTATTCTATAATAAGTCCAAATTCCCACTCTTAAAGGGAAGCTCTCCCTTATAATCAGCACCGCACCTCCCATGAGGCGACCTGAAGCGACCGCTTCAGGCGGCGCTATACCAGGGCCCCAGGGAGGGCGGCATTTTTGCCTACCTAAGCCAGTCCAGGACAAGCTATCCTGGACTGGCTTAGCACCGAGCGGTGGTTTTGGGAGGCCACTGGAGCAGCGCTGCTCCAGCAGCCTCCCCTCATGCTCAGGCGGAGAGCAGGTCCTCTCCGTGCCTGCTCTCTGCCTGCGAACGGTGCTAAGCCCCCCCCTTCGCTTTGCCACGCCCCCTTCGCTCCACCACACCCCCTCCTCCGGGGGGGGGGCGGCTTTCTGTAGTTCGCCTCAGGCGGCGAAAGGGGTAGGTTCACCCCTGCTTATAATTCAGATACAGGTAGTCCTCGGGTTACAATGGTCTCAGGTTGCAAAATAGCACCGCGTATACAATCCCGGCTCCCATTGAAATCAATGGGAGCGTATATGGCCCGCAAAATCTCACGTGGCGTATACGTGCCACATCACGCGGCACTTTACTCCGTGTGAACTCACCCATCTGCGTTCTGGTTCCAGTATTGTTAATGGCAAATTATAGGAGTGGGCACTGTTACAGATATTACAGATATTGCACTGAGATCCAAAAGTTTCGAGTTATGCCTCGGGATCTGTTCTCTCTCTCTCTCTCTCTCTCTCTCTCTCTCTCTCTCTCTCTCAGACCTTCTCAGACTCAGGACACCTCTTAAAAAAAATCCCTTACCCAATTTTTTTTTTTACCAAAAAACCCCCATCGCTTGCGCAGTAAACCAGTTGGGAATCATTGGTCTAATGTCATTTCATTGACTCTCAGCTGCTGGCTGACCATGATTTCTAGGACTACAGTATATACATGTAGTTCCATTAAGGTGCCTGCAAATGACCTTGTAGTGGGTTGGATAAAAAAAAACCTAACCATAGCAATGAAGATGCTTCAGCTGGAAGAAAGCCTGCAGATGGAGATTTCAAGTTATATTTAATGATTTAGAAGGTTTTAAAACTAAGCTTAAAACCTCTTACCAGCAATATTACGATTCAACCCAAACACTCCATTCAATCCCTTCCTGGAAAGTCTCTTATGCTAAATCATTTGATACAGTTTAAGTCACCTTCCCCTGACCCCTGGACTTAGCAAGACCTTTTCATATGCTAGGAAAATTCCTGCCGCATGAATATTATTATAAGTTCATCAATATGTACATGAGCCAAAGCAGGAATATATTAAGCTTAGCTTGCTTCAAAAAAAGGGAAAGAGCAGAAAATAGAGTCACCTTTTCATGGAAGCAGCAATGTTTGGCAAGTTTGATTCTTAACCTTGAGACTTGCACATGGTTTCACCTGCATAATATATAGGTAAGAGTGTAAATGTAAACCGCATTATCAGGACATAATAATAAGGTTATATTGAGATAGCCTTTAGAGCTTATATGGTATACAGCCTTATTATAGATCTACGGTATTATGTACAGATCTCTTTCTCTGGGGATGTAGGTTGTTCCTTACTGGTCCAGGTGGAATCTGTAAAAAATGAATATATACCAAATCATATCACATTAGTTGTAGGGTAGGATATGGTTTCTACTGGGGTTGAGCCGATCTTGAAATTTCAGGATCGTTTTTCGATCTTTTTCCAGCCGATCCCGATCGTGAAATTTGCTCGATCGCCGATCGGGATCCAATCTTTCTTGATCCCGATCGCTCAACCTTATTAATGATATATACATGAATAGGGTTATCTTGAGAGAACCTCCGACCTCGATCCCATCGGAAAAGAACGGGATCGGAATTCCGATTGCTATCGTGAAATTTAATCCAATTCTGATCGCTCAACCCTAGCGCCTACTAATTTTTTTGCTGATGGCTCCAAAATATCTAGACAATTATATAGCAATTGATGCAAACTATTCCTTTTGCCGATTGTAGGGAACCAGGGATTGGACCTCCACTATTTACTTATTAAAAGGGTTATCTAACTTCTCAAAAGTGATGTCCTACCTATAATGGGATCTACTACCCAGTAGATCAATTACTGGGATCCCCATCAATCAGCTATTTTTCCAAGCTCCCTCACCTTACCTTTAATAGTGGCCACAGTGAGTACTGCAGGGGTTTTTAAATTTTAAGATAAATTAGGAGGAACCTCTGCTCAGGACTCTTCAGCACAGTGTAAAGCCTTCTATGTCCCTTTCTGTAGGCCATATACTGTGCTACCCATAGGCAACAAACCCATTTGCATATAAATTATGTAATGCCTCATGCTTGTGGTCCCTCTGAATTTATTGGTTACCATGTTTTCCCACAAATAAGATTTGTTTGCTGGAGTGGGGGAGCGTTTTAGATCAGCTAGGAATTAGAGATGAGCGAGCAGTATTCGATTGAGTAGGTATTCGATCGAATACTACGGTATTTGAAATACTCGTACTCGATCGAGTACCACTCGCTATTCGAATGTAAAAGTTTGATGCAGAACCAGCATTGATTGGCCGAATGCTATACAGCTGGTTCTTCTCCTACCTTTAGAAATCTTCTCCGTGCAACTTCCCTGCTGCGTCTTCCGGCTCTTCATTCACTCTGCCAGGCATCGGGCCTGGGCAGAGCCGACTGCCCATGTCCGCTTGTAGTGCAGGCATGCGCAGTCGGCTCTGCCCAGGCCTGATGCCTGGCAGAGTGAATGAAGAGCCGGAAGACGCCGCGGGGACGCTGCAAGGAGAAGACTGCTCGGAGGATCCAGCCCAACCCTCACTCGTGGACTTGGTAAGTATAATTTGATTGAATGTTGCCTACCCCTGAAATGAGCATTTCCCCCATAGACTATAATAGGGTTCGATATTCGATTCGAGTAGTTGAATATTGAGGGGCTACTCGAAACGAATATCGAACATTTTACTGTTCGCTCATCTCTAGTTACCATGTTTTCCCACAAATAAGATGTGTTTGCTGGAGTGGGGGAGCTTTTTAGATCAGCTCGGAATCTTTCAAGATGGTGAATCCACTTAATACCATCTGAACATTACGAGCTACTCTGCATTTTCCTTTTTTCCTAAATGAAAAATAATATTTACTCGTAACATATTTAAGAAAATTCTAATAATCTGAAACAAATTAACAAGAAAATGTAAAGAATCTAGACGGAGGGCCAAATATGGATCTCATTGTAATCTAATTTGCTGTGTTTTTGTAAGATTACGTGCTCCTCTACCTGTACCATCGAAATAATAGAACTTTTGCATAATGGGGCAAACTACAAAGTCTGACTTTATCTCTTAAATCCAGATTTGGAGAACGCCTTTTGAACTGCTGAAGGAGCTGGTAATGCTCTTTTATATCAAACCTGATGGTCATTCAATGATAAGTGTTAATACTAGTAATCCCCACGTCCATTTTGCCTTTGAACTGATCACTGCCTGCCGTAACAGTGTTATCCTTTTCTGAACTGTCAGTATCAGGGAGGATTAGGTACATGTTTAGGCTGGGTGAACTCATGAATGAAAATATTTTGCTTGGCAGTTTTTGAATGTAGACTAGCCCCCTCCCCTCCCCCCTTCTTAAAAGCCAAAGCCTTTGGCAAAAGGCAACATTTCATTCAGATTACCCAGTTCATATTGGGAGGTCTCCGCAGATGTAGTTTGCTCTTTCTCTGAAAATTTGTTGGCTGATCTGTACACTACGATGGTTACAAAGATGACTACAGATGCGTTTGATGACATTTTGTGTTCAGCGTACATGATAAATAAAACATTGAGACAAACACAAGATCCATCAGGCAGCGAGACTGGAATAACGTAGATTACGAAAGTTTTTACAGGATATAAATATTGCTCCCTGACTGCGAGTAAAAATAATGCTGCCATGTGGGTGCCATTCCGGGTCAATTACGGTATGTGGAAAGTAGTCACCAGATAATTCATTCCAAGTGAACGGAGCTGATCGGAATCGACAGAATCTAAATTAAGAAAATAAATTCCGTAAATAAGATATTTGGTTCAGAGTCTTGAGCAGGCTTATAAGGGTGAATTTCTGATATATGGGATCATCCTTGTTCATGATGGATTCATCATAGCGAAGAGTTGAAGAATATAGTTAGTAAATGTCCATTCATCTACATGGTGTAAAAAGTCAGACTGAATTCTCAAGATTTGCCGAGAAGTAATTGTCTCACTTCCTGGAATTCGGCCAGTCTAAGAGGTAATGGACAATTTTTGTCTGTCTGTGTCATTTATGATTAGACCCATCAGCTTAAGCTTACCTAAAATATATGTTCCAGGTACTTAATACGTTCTGGGTGCCAGGGGCAGGAATAATTACCCAAATTGGACTTCCCTTCCGGCGATCAGAGTCTGCTTCACGCAGACTGTAGTAGTTACAAGATGCATGTAGACATTAGCAGTATACGACACGCATCCTGTCACTCACACCTTCTCTCAACAAAAAGATGGTCCAGTGAAAAGATTCTCGCCCCTGGAGCCCCCAGAAATGAATTTATATTATAGGGCGGTATCCTGGACACATTTACCCAACAGCAGCTTGAATGCAGGTTTACATCACCTATTCCAATAATTGTGGCAACATGTCTCTCTAGTCTCTGGTTAGAAGATGGGGCTCTGGAGTGGTAGGATGTACCATATACTAAGAAATATGGAAATGGTTATCTCTAGGTGATTATTAGCAAGTCATATCATTTTGTAACACAGCATAAGATACATAAATTGTTACATTTTATGAGATATTGTTTATAATATTAACCAGAACAACTGTTTGGTGCAATGTGGGCATCAGTGTTGCTCTCATCACACCATAGAGCTTTGCTTTCTGGCAACAAAACCCTCCACCCTTCCTTCCCTGCTATGATCAGCATGTACACTGACTGCCCAGTAATTCATAGCACAGAGGAAGCTCTTTGGTGCAATAAAAGCAACAGTGACATCCTCATTGCACAAAACAGCTATCAGGATAAAATATCCTAGCAATGGAGTTACCAATTAAGAAGCCGAAAAAAGGCATTTTATTCACACGAACTCCGGATACTTAACTGGGCATTTAATTTAATAGGGACTGTTCTGCTGACAGATTCCCTTTAAGGAATACTTAATATTCTGGATAACTTTTCAGGATAATCTGCCATATATATATGTATGCAAGGAATAGTCAAATTTATGGCCATTATATGACCTGAATTTCTGTAGGTTCGATTTCTCAGTTGTTTCTAAATTAATGGATGGAGACTAGTCACTATGATGTCTCCCATAAAAACACATAGAAGAACAGAAGTCTCTGCTCCCTAACTCTCTCTCACTCACGCATCATGATAGTAGGCTTGTTAACTGAGTCATGCATGATGTTAAGGATGCTGCCCTCTAGAGGGCGGCATACAGAGGCACTGTTCTCCTAATTACATCCTGGAGAATAGATTTGCATATTTTTTACCCAGAATCCCTAGTGGAGCAGGAATGACTTGTAAGTCTCCGTACTGCCTATGTAGGCACACACTCTCCCTAATGTGTATGATTATCCCCTGACCCTGGTCTATAGTCTCTCACTCTGCCAAATCAGTATCCCTGCGCTATGCTGAGGAGGCCCAAAACACCTGTCCATAGCTGGGAATCTGTTCCTTTTGGAATAGAAATACTAATTTGGCAATTAAATCCGCATCATGATAGTAGGCTTGTTAACTGAGTCATACATGATGTTAAGGAGGCTGTCCTCTAGAGGGCGGCATACAGAGTGCACTGTTCTCCTAATTACATCCTGGAGAATAGATTTGCATATTTTTTACCCAGAATCCCTAGTGGAGCAGGAATGACTTTTAAGTCTCTGTACTGCCTATGTAGGCACACACTCTCCCTAATGTGTACGGTTATCCCCTCACTTAAAAACGGTAGAACTATACAGTACTTTACAGAGAAGGACAGAACTGTATGAATCCCATGTTCACTTTGCGGTAAAAATGCAGTGCGGACACGCTGTGATTTCCCAAACCAGCACGAAGCGTTTCAATTACATCTACAGAAACGCCAGAGGTTTCCCCATTGATATAATTGTAACAGAGAGTCCGTGGAAGAAAACTCTGTGAACTTTCAGTTTAAAGGGCTGCGGGAAGAACCACGATGTGTTGCCATCGCAGTTTTTCCCACAGTGCTTTATTGCTGCAGGACATCCCATGGGACCTTAGCCTAATGGTTACCCTTTAGAGGGGCATATCTTTGGCATGAATTCATACATAATGATGACATCCTCACGAAAGTCAGACAAGTCAGTTTTCTTGCGTTAGCTTGGAGCCAGGATACGTTCATAGTCAACGTAAACATTAGAGATGAGCGAGTAGTAATTGATCGAGTAGGTATTCGATTAAATACTACGGTATTCGAAATATTCGTACTCCATCGAGTACTACTCGCTATTCGAACGGAAAAGTTTGATGCAGAACCAGCATTGATTGGCTGAATGCTATACAGTCGGCCAATCAACGCTGGTTCTTCTCCTACCTTTAGAAGTCTTCTCCGTGCAGCTTCCCCGCGGCGTCTTCCGGCTCTGAATTCACTCTGCCAGGCATCGGGCCTGGGCAGAGCCGATTGCACATGTCCGCTTGTAGTGCGGACATGCGCAGTCGGCTCTGCGCAGGCCCGATGCCTGGCAGAGTTAAATTGGAGCCGGAAGATGCCGCGGGGACGCTGCACGGAGAAGACTTCTTGGAGGATCCAGCCTGACCCTCACTCATGGACTTGGTAAGTATAATTTGATCGAACGTTGCCTACCCCTGAAACGAGCATTTTCCCCCCATAGACTATAATAGGGTTCGATCTTTGATTCGAGTAGTCGAATATTGAGGGGCTACTCGAAACGAATATCGAACCTCGAACATTTTACTGTTCGCTCATCTCTAGTAAACATCTTTTGGGTATATTAATGTATAAACCAATGATGACCCATCGTGCCCATTTATAGATGACTTTTAATCTTAGCCAACGTCTTTATTATTTGGCTCTTTGTTGGCAGACTATGTCAATCGTTGTATAATGTCCTACAACTAGCAGTTAATCCATGGACATCACCACATTGGTCTATTTTAATAGTATTATTCATCATGTCCCAGATGTGAGGTCATTTATGACTTAACTTAGTACTGAAGCAACATAAGGGATTGGGACACTTAGGGTATCCTATTTAACTCTGATTTCGGTCTTCAGGAGTTGGATGAGTTTGTTCTACTACCTTCTAAGAGGCTTTTCAATTAGGTCAAACGAGCTGGACTTTTGGCCTTTCTATTAGCCTGTAACTTACACCTATACTCTCCGTAATACTCCATAAATCCAATCTTTATCATGTTTCAATGCTTTGTTCACCAAACAGTCTCGAAATGTGCTTTGAATTACAACTTCAAAAATAAATGAATCATAATCCACCTTTCAGGACGAATCCCCCCAAAAGCCTAATTACATATTTCAGAACTGGATACAATTCTGGCCCAAGCTTCTTAATTAACTGTAATAATGACTATTGGGACATGGAATCTGGATAGAAGGAGAGTAATAGCAAGCACATGTAGACATCAGCCTCAGGAACACAGACCTTTTTGGGGCGTAGATCTGTTGCGAAGAGGGTAAAGCAGTGAGAGCATCCTTAATCCACTGCATAAACATCTTGTGCCAATATTGCAGATTAACGTACAAATATTTTACTTTGTTAATACGGCTTTGACTGATCCCGGTTGAGTGCATTAGATATTTATCTGCCTGATGTGAAAAGTAATCAACATGCTAAGTTTGTTGTGACACTCCGGTAGTAATGAATGCATTGCTTAGCAGTGATGTCTCCCCATGTTCAATGTGCAAATAAATTTGACCCCAGAAAAATATGATATTAATAATGATGTTCCTGGGCTTAATTTATCCTCAGCCTTGCCCTATGATGATATGAGATGTCCTAGAAGCAGTAATGCTAACCAGAAATCAGCTGCTGTTAATATTTCTATTATTTTACAATTATGTTTAATCTCCTTTATATTTGGAACGCTAGAAAAACATGACAGTATAATGGGATGGGAGAGTATAGTCCTTCTAATCATGTCTGGGTATTTGCCTCTGAGCAGTATGTCCTGTGATTTGCTATCCTGTTCTTATGTCTCTTATTGAAACCTGCTCGAGGGGTTATATGTAAAGAAATGTAACGCCAGTATGATAGTGTCTAGATTCTATCATTGTCACTTAAAGGGATTCTATCATTAGAATTCCCTTTTTTTTTTTAACTAAGTACACGTAAGAATAGCTTTAAGAAAGGCTATTCTTCTCTTACCTTTATTATTCTGATCCGCACCGCCGTTCCTGAGGAATATCTTCTTTCTCCCCTATGTAAATGAGATTTCAGACAACGCTAGGGGCGTCCCCTGTACTGTCTGAAAACTTTCCATCTTCTTCTCCGGACCTCCTCTTCTCTCGTGCTCCTATTGCGTCTTCATCCAAAAGCGTCAACTGCGCATATCCCTTGGCCATTCTCCTGTGGGCGCTACACGCGTGAATACAGTCTTGCCAGAAGAAGAAGCAGGAGGACGTGCGCGGCTGTAGCAGAAGGGCGTCACTGGAGAGTCTTCAGGCAGCACAGGGAATGCCCCCTCTGCTGTCTGCAGACTCATTTGCATACAGAGAAAACTGGGAATATCACTGGAACGTCGGCGCGTAGAAGAATTCTAAAGGTAGGGGAAGAAAAACCTTTCTTATGGCTATTCTGATGTGGTAGTGCTGAAACAAGGGATTCTAATGATAGAATCCCTGTAATATTAGTTACTAGCTGGTACCCGCGACTTTGTCTGCGGTGATTGTAGAAGTGGGTATATACAGGCGCGGGTTAGGTGTTCGTACTGTGTATAAGGTATGGGATATGAAATGTAACTTTGTATCTTGTTTTTGCTGTAATTCAGAGAATACGTGAGACTTTTGTGTTGAAGTTAATTTGTATTTGAGCTGCTATATATACGGTGTTGTGAGAAACTTTACATTGTGACTTTGGGACAGAAGTATTTGAAGTTAACCCTTTCCCGCCGATGGCATTTTTTGATTTTCGTTTTTCGTTTTTGACTCCCCTCCTTCTAAACCCCATAACTTTTTTATTTCTCCGCTCCCAGAGTCATATGAGGTCTTAATTTTTCCTGGGACAAATTTTTCTTCATGATGCCACCATTATTTATTCTATATAATGTACTGGGAAGCAGGGAAAAAATTCTGAATGGGGTGGATTTGACGAAAAAATGCATTTCTGCGACTTTCTTACGGGCTTTGGTTTTACAGTGTTCACTGTGCAACCAAAATGACATGTCCCCTGTATTCTGTGTTTCGTTACGATGCTGGGGATACCAAATTTATATGGTTTTATTTACATTTTGACCACTTAAAAAAATCCAAAACTGTGTTAAATTTTATTTTTTTTTGAAAAGTCGCCATATTCCGACAGCCATAACTTTTTTATACGTGCGTGTACGGGGATGTATAGGGCGTCTTTTTTTGCGGGACCAGGTGTACTTTTTAGTTCTACCATTTTCGAGAAATGTTATTGCTTTGATCACTTTTTATTCAAATTTTTATCAGAATCAAAACAGTGAAAAAACGGTGGTTTGGCACTTTTGACCATTTTTCCCGCTACGGCGTTTACCGAACAGGAAAAATATTTGTATAGCTTTGTAGAGCGGGCGATTTTGGATGCGGGGATACCTAACATGTATGTGTTTCACAGTTTTTAACTACTCTTATATGTGTTCTAGGGAAAGGGGGGTGATTTGAATTTTAAATCTTTTTTATTTGTTTTTATATTTTTTTTTAACTTTTTTTTGCATTTATTAGACCTCCTAGGGGTATTGACATGGGTGGGCGGTGTCGCGAATTTCAGAGCGGTGGGGGTCGGCAAACATGGCTGCTCCGGAGCGTTAAAGAGAGCCTCCTGGAGTATCGTTAAGGTGAGGGGCAAAGTGGTAAAGTATATGTATATGAGATTGTGTGGGGTTAGGGGCGAGGCTGTAGAGGGCAATATGAATTTTGTGGCTTGCTATGGTCCAAAGTGTGTGAGATTGCAGAGATGGTGGTGTGAGTTTGGGTTTTGTGGGGGTCCTGGCACAAACGTATGTGCGCTATTGTGACGAAAAGTAGCCTATTGCGCAATCGGGTGTATTAACTATGTTTGTGGAAACTTTCAGCCAAATCGGTCGAGCGGGTTTTGCGTGATTGAGTAACAAACATCCAAACATCCAAACATCCAAACACACAAACCCACAAATTTAGGATTACATACACATCATTCCATATAGTGTATATTTTTGTATATGGACAAAACGTTTGGCAACTTTTTAGGTTTTTAAAACTTTGGTGAGTTTTTCGCATTTTTTGTTTAAGTATATTTTGATTGGCATTTTTTCATTTTTGTATTTAACAGATTTTTAAGTCCTATAATGAAGACTTCCAGACATTATAAGAAAAATCACTAGACCTAGAGCACGCTGCATAAAAAAAAAATACTACTGACCTCAAAAACACACCATTAGGGCCCCTTCACACAGCGTAAGCGCTCGGCTCATTCCAAACCGTACACGCGAGCGCTTCTAAACACTTCCCATTCACTTCAATGGGAGCGCGCGTAAAGCCGGCTTTACGTGCGCTCCCATTGAAGTGAATGGCAAGTGTTTAGAAGCGCTTGCGTGTATGGCTTGGAATGAGCTGAGTGCTTACGCCGTGTGAAGGGGCCCTTAGTTAATAAAAATGCCACAAGAATAGCGTACTGTTTGCAGGGTTTTATATGAACTATATATGAATACTGTGTCACCAAACAAGTGTATGTTAGCCCCTTCCTCTGTGTCAGATTCTATGTTATATTTCCCTTATACATGACGTATAATATGTATGAGCAGTGATATTTACCTGTGTGTCCCAGGCTCAGGTAATGACATAAGGCCAAACATTGTCATTCGATTAAAACGTTAATCCAAAGGATAACTACTGATGACATTTCTGTCTCTCTGTTACTCTTGGGGCACCTGGCACATTGATAAATGTCAACACTAGATGATCGCTCTCAAATCTATAATTAGCAAAAATTAAAAAAACTAAAGTTTACAAAATGGTTTACATAGTTAGTAGAGTTGTATTTTGGACTCTCTCCAATTTATTTGGTTTCTTGAAGCGGTGCCGTTTTACTTGTGATTCATCCACCACTGTGAACATTTACCATTGTTGACCCATCACCATGGGCAACCTGTTTAACTTACTTAATTTTAGAGAATTGCTAGATGAGCAAATCCCCAGCAACTCCTGCTGGAGCCTGGAAGGAAGGGGAATAACAGGGATAGTGAGTCCTAATACTGAACCCACCCTCAGTCCCTGCCTACTTGTCTCATCTACCCTAGGTGGTAGAGGACAACTGGGCGACAGTCCCTTCCTATGTTGTAAGTGATAATACAGAATGGAGACGAGACAAACTACAACTAATGGGTGGTCAGCTAGCTAAGGGGGTTGGAATCAGTCAAGCAGCAAAGTACAGAGTCAGAATTCAAAAAGAGTAGTCAGAGGGAAAAAGCCGAGGTCAGAAATAGAAATACAGGAATAAAGATAGCAAACAGTTTAGAGCCAGCACACTCAAGGCAATAGCAAGCATTAGGGAGGGGGCTGGAAAAGTATATAAAGGGATCCGCCCTAGACTTGATTGACCAAGAGGAATATCAATCAAAATCTACTAAGTTAACTCCAATCTGACAAAGGAACTAGAGCACTGGCTAGACACTGCAACAAACAGTACAAAGGATCAAAAATAACCCCTGTGCTGAAGAGTGTGACCGGAAGATGGCGCAGAGGTCAAAACGAGCAAAGATGTTACACTTAATTTTACTGTATTATAGTCATTTCCCCTGAAGACTGGTGCAGGAGTACTAAGAAACACGTAGGGTCTGTAAGGGAGATTTTTTGTGTGAAGGTATAGCTTGGTTCTGCCGTTGTAAGGGTGGGAGTCAATTGAGTGAAGTAGAGGGCCAGCAATTGGGAAGGGGGGAAGCAAAGGGATTTGTGTGGCTGACTCTGCATACCATTCTCCGCTATGACGCGGCCCACCGCAGCTGCGAGCAGCCGCCATTTTCTCCGGCTCACACATTGTCCATCAGCCTGCCCACAGAAAGCCGTAAACCTATCGTGGCTCGTACATTGCCCATCGGCCCGGCCACAGAATGCCGCGAACCTATCGGCGCCCGGCTGAAGACCGGAGATGACGTCTTGTCAGGTCCTGCAGTATAGCCGGAACATACATTCGAAGCTAGCTCTCGGGATTTCAGGGCATTTTGCTTCATATCAAGTAGCCTATGTTTCCTTCCCAGTGACCATCGAGGTATGTGTCAAATCTCAGCCAAATCCGTTCTGCCATTTGGCTGTGATTGAGGAACAAACATCCATACATCCATACATCCAAACACACGAACTTTCATATTTATAATATTAGTAGGATATATATATATATATATATATATATATATATATATATATATATATATATATAATTTTGTTCATTCAGATACCAACCTTGCACTTTTATAAACCATTACTCTTAAGTGTGTGGATTTGACTTAAATGGTTATTTTAGAGCTTTACAGGATTAAAATTAGATATGGATTGGAAACGCTAACACTAAGAGAGCTTACATCAATGAAGTGATCTTGAAACCGAAAAATCAATTTGTCATTAATACTGATAAATGAAATAAGAAGTTGTTAACTAATAGCAGAACATCCAAACACATAGATCAATTCATGACAGGATTTCCTTTTTATTTGCCTTCTGTTATTTAGTTTTGCTCTTGTTAAAGCGTCATGTTTTATTCCAGGCTAAGAATAATTACCGGTTCTTTGTATAATATAATATTTGCTAATTAAATATCAGCATTTAAAAATGACTAATTCACTTCTCTGGCACGGAACAGCAGAAAGTGACTGCGAGACACCTGGGCCTCCGACTATTATTGTACAACTATATTTACTAAAGTACATTTGTTCTGGTTTTATTGTTTGGCTTTGGAAAGTGTTTTATAGATAGTAACGTGTTTGTATTATCGTGTATGCACATGTAAAACACAAAATGTTACTATAAACTGATTTTCTTCGCTATTACAATTGGAATAATTCTGGTGCAAAATTGATACAATATTGTGGAAGTGTTGTAGATTCTTCTACAATGCTCAAAATCTTGAAAGGGAACAGGAGGTACAATAGGACCCTGAAGAAATTGAAGGTTGTAAGGTGACATGACCCAACCATGAGTATAAGACCTAAAAGTAAATACAGATAGGAGTAGATATGTCAGCTCAGCTGAAGGCGGTGTTGAATGTTCGCTTTACCTGGACAAACACTGTGATTTACGTCTGTCCTGCTGCCAAGTATAATTTGACTTGTAGTTAAATAAGATACCCGATAATAAGTTATCAAACAGTTCAACAAGGCATGTTGCTTCTAAACCATCACCCTACCCAATAAATATATTTTTCTCATGGCGCTCTTAGTACCCTGAATATCATAGTTACATAGTAGATGAGGTTGGACGAAGACATCAGTCCATCAAGTCCAATCTATAACCCTACAATCCTCTACAGTGTTGATCCAGAGGAAGGTAAAAAAAAACACCATGAGGCCCATGCCAATTGCCCCATTTCAGGGGGAAAAATTGCCTCCTGCCTCAATCTGGCAGTCAGTATAAATATCCTGGATCAACGTGTTCTTAAAATCTAGCGCCAATAAGCCGTAATATTGTTCTCTTCAATAAAGGCATCCAGTCCTTCAATGAATCCACCATCTCCACTTCCAGGGGCAGAGACTTCCAGAGCCTCGATGTTCTTACTGTGAAGAATCCCCTTCTATGTTGCTGGTGAGACTTCCTCTCCTCCAGATGTAGAGGATGTCCCCTTGTCCCTGTCATTGGTCTTGGTGTAGAGGATGTCCTCTTGTCACTGTCACTGGCCTAGGAGTAAAAAGATCCTTAGAAAGTTCTTTGTATTGTCCCTTCATGTATTTGTACATTGTTATTAGATCACCCCGTAGACATCTTCTTTCTAAACTGAATAACCCCAAGTTTGTTAATCTATCGTTGTACTCCAGTCCACCCATTCCCCTAATCATTTTGGTTGCCCGTCTTTGGACTTTTTCAAGTTCACTTATGTCTTTCTTGTATATTGGGGCCCAAAATTGCGCACAATATTCTAAGTGTGGCCGTACCAGTGATATGTATAGAGGCATAACTATGTCCTTGTCATGACTGCCATCCACTATTTTAGGATTGTCCAAGGGTTCTTAATGGGATTGAGTTCTGGGAAGTTTCCTGGCCATGAATCCAAAATTGCCAATGTTTTTTCATTGAGACACTTAGTTATCACTTTTTCTTTGTAACCTATTCCTCCACCATACTAGAAAAAAACATTGCTCAGCACCAAATTTTTCCTGGATTGTTGCTCTTGGAGGATGTTTAGATACCATTCTTTATTCATGGCAGTGTTAGGCCTAATTCACATCTGCATTTGCTATTCTGTTTGGGAGTCTGCATAGGGACCCCCCGGAACGGAATACCGAACACATTGACAAGCAGTGAGCTTATGAAAGCAAACTGATCCCATAGACTGTAATGGGGTCCGTGTGTTTTCTGTACAGAACATGCGGAGAGAAAAGTACTGCATGACTTGTACGGACACCGTACAGAAAACACACAGACCCCATTATAATCTATGGGGTCCGTGTACTTTCATTGCTTACAGCTTTTCCCCAGCTTGTCCCCAGCTTGTCCCCATGCGGACTCCCAGAATGGAATACCAAATGCAGATGGGAACCAGGCCTTAGTATATGACAGGCAAAGCAAAAGTTGACAGTTTAGACCTCATGCACACGGGGCAATTTGGACCACAAGATCTGGTCTGTACATCGAATGAAAATTTAGTGGCGAAGGTATGAGAGAAGGGTATTCACTAGGGTTGAATCAATCTTGAGATTTCAAGATCGATTTTAAAATTCAATTTCCAATCATTTTCCAACCGATCTCGATCCCGATCGTGAAATATGCTCGATTGCCGTTTGGAATAAGATCTTTTCCGATCCCGATCGTTCAACCCTAGTCAATGCTTCTCTAAGGGAAAAGTCACTTCTAGGGTTGAACCAATCTTGAGATAACCTCCGACCTCGATCCCACTGGAAAAGATCGGGTTCGGAATTCTGAACGCGATCGTGAAATTTACTCGATCGCCGACCGGAATCCGATCTTTTCAGAACCCGATTGCTCAACCCTAGTATTCACAAGCTATTTATTATATAATCAGTCCATGAGACTAGGGTTGTCTTCTTCTGCATTTGCTATTTTATAGTTCTATGGTGGTATTTTCGAAAGTTATACAACTTTTGAGTTTCTAAGAAATGTACAGTCACTTAGGAAAAGCACATATTCCAAATCATGCATTTTTACAGTGTATAAGATCAGATTGCTTTTGCTTAATTGGGAATTTCTTGGATTGGAGTTTCCTTTTGGTGCTTATACAACAGCTCATTATCATGTGAGGTTTCAATGTCAGGACACATGCCTAAAATGGAGAATCAGTTCGAAAAGGCAAAAATGTGTTTATTTGGGAAATCACAAATTGGACAAGATGTTATAACAAGCCATGGTCTGGTTTTCTTTATAACCTACGAAATAAAAGTTATATACATATATATATATAATTTGTGACCACACAGAGATACGAGTACAACATGTAACATAGTCACAAAGGAATATGAAAAACAAAATAATGTTGTTTTTTTTATGGAGGTCAACCAGATGCAAAATAAGATTTGTCCGTGATTTTATTTTATCCAGATGGTTATTAACCAATCAACACTGGATGTCCAAGAGGATGTTTACATCAACTCAATCAGTTGCATCATCGTGTCAGTATTTTGCATGGTATCCAGTAGAAACCAATTTTAAACAGTGGATTGAAGGGACATCTGTTCTTTTCAGGTGTTCTGTCGAGTCAAGGTTTAATCAGCAGCGCCAAGGCTATGTCTACGCACAGTAACCAACTGACTAGACTCCAATCCATCAGTAGCTCTTTTGCCAGTACACTAAATTTGACTTAGGTTTTTAAAGGGATTTTTAAAGGGATATCCCAGTTCTTTGCTACTAAGTCTAATCCTTGTTGTCATATACATTTTCTAATTTACTCTGTACTTCAATTTCTCAATGCTCTCACATTCTCTGTAACAAATATTGTCTAAAATGGAGTTCCCCATCTAATGGCTTGGGACCCCCAGTTTAAAATAACATTGGAGTGGATGTTATTAGAGGTTTTTAGGCAAATAAAAAGGGGCACATTTTGTGCAAATGCCAAAATATTTCCTACTTGTTGTGGTTTTTATGATACTTTCACCCCTTTCTAAGGTCATGGACCAGATTTAGTGGAAAAGACATCTAAAGCTACATCTACAGCTGACAAATTTACTGAAATTTACATTACAAATTGGTGTCAGCAAATCCAAGTCCTCTCCAAGCTGGTTTATATTGCTAAACAGTTTTCGGAATGCCATCAAATGCATCTTGGTTATTAAGAGTTATTAAGTACTAGCTTCTGTCCAAGACTTTGTCTGTGTGTTGTTGGTGTCAATGATCTGCCATTTTGGAAGCTCTCAAGCTGGCTTGCCGCTGAACTTGTTCCTCGTGCCATGCCTGTGATTTGTTCTAGCATCTCCGCAGCTCGGACACCATATAAAGAGCTTGTTGTCGGGATTGATGATTTGCCTGCTCCGGCATTACGGCTGCTCTAGGAGTCACTTGACACCTAGCTTGCTCAATCCTCCAAAACTTCACTTGAGAAGAAGTCTGTTGACTTCTGGCTACCTTCATAGCTCTTTTTTTGGAGAATTTTGTGAGAAATTAGATTGTCGTTTTCCGGACATGTTTAAAATTGGGAAACTGCCAATTTGGATTAAAGTGGTTTTCCCATCTCAGTGCCTCAGCACTCTGCCTGCAGTGTCTGCTTCTCACTTCCTGTATTTGTCTCCCACTCCTCCCTCTAGCTGAACAGGACACAGAACACTTATGCAGGTCAGATAATATGCAGATGCTTATACACAATGGACTCAGTGTTATCTGTGTGTTTACATATAGAGATAACAGACCAGGCTTTATCAGCTAACTGCAATTAGCTGAATTGTCCTGCCGGCAATAGCAGTTTAATATAGTATATTAACATAAATTCATAATGGTCGTGAAGCCATGTCATTTACCCAGAGCAGAAAGTAGCTTATGTGTTAATCCAGGTGCCAAATTTCATCCAAATCTGTTCAGCCATTTTTTTTGTGTGTGATTCAGTAACAAACATACAAACTTTCACATTTATAATATTAGTAGGATGCATTACACTCGGGGACACTTTACATTAAGATTGGTATAGGAAACGCCAAATAGCTCTGCGGTGTCCTACTGGCAGAGATGAGCATCGAATATCTGAAACATGGCAATCTCATGGCATGGTATCATATATTTCGTTAGATAATTAATTATAAGAACATGCCTTATTTTCGGGGAAACAGGGTATTTAACACAGCCATGTTTTTAAAGGAGTCATCTGAGATTAGCCAATACTGGTCACAATGAAATAAAAAAAAAAAAAAAAAAAAGCTTCGGGACAGCATTTGTTTAATGGGCTGCAGTTGTGATGTAATGTCGCCAATATGTGAATGGTGCTGCCTATCACTGGTGCACCACTTGGACATCTTAGACACTTTTCACTTTTTTCAGTACTACCATGTCGGAATAGCCTTAAGAAAGGCTATTCTTCCTCTACCTTTAGAATTCTTCTCCGCACCACCGTTCCGGTTCTATTCCCAGTTTTCTCTGTATGCAAATGAGTCTACAGACAGCTCAGGGGGCGGTCCCCTGTGCTGCCTGAAGACTCTCCAGTGACGATCTTCTCCTTCTATAGCCTCCCTCTCCATAGACTTTTATTGGTATCTGTAATTTAATACTTCAGTGAGTTAACAGTCTGTGTTTGGGAGACCAAGACAGATTCAACAGACATTACAGTAAACAAGAGGGATAAGGAGAAAAGGAGCCTGATAAAAAGAGAACATAGCATTTTCTCTGCTGTGATATATTACAATGTTTCTTATATTTATTTATACTATTGATTTATACAAACTTAGTCACAAGGCTCATGAGCATTTAATGGGATTCGACCATTAAAACCTCTTTTTTTGTGGATAAGATGTCGGAATAGCCTTTAGAAAGGCTATTCGTCTCTTACCTTTAGATGTAATCTCCGCCGCGCCATTCCTTAGAAATACCGGTTTTTACCGGTATGCAAATTAGTTCTCTCGCAGCGATGGGGGTGGGCCCCAGCACTGAAAATGCGATGGGGACGTCCCCTCTGCAGCTCGAGAACACGATCCTGCGACGCCTCTATCTTCGGCTGAATCCTCCCCTTCTCTGTTGTCTTCCTCCCGCGTCACCTCCGACGCCTGCGCAGTTGGCTCTGCCAGTGAGACACCAGCAGAGCCGAGGGCGAATGCCGACCGGCGGCCATTTTTGGGAGGCCGCTCCTGCATTGAACTACAAGAGCAAGAGCGGCCTCCCCAAAATGGCCACTGGCCGGCATGCGCAGTCGGCTCTACTAGTGTCTCATTAGCAGAGCCAACTGCGCAGGTGTCGGAGGTGACGCAGGAGGAAGACGACAGAGAAGGGGAGTATCCAGCCAAAGATAGAGGCGTCGCAGGATCGTGTTCTCGAGCAGCAGTGGGGACGCCCCCATCGCATTTTCAGCGTTGGGGCCCACCCCCATCGCTGCCAGAGAACTAATTTACATACCGGTAAAAAATGGTATTACTAAGGAACGGTGTGGTGGAGATCACATCTAAAGGTAAGAGTCGAATAGCCTGTCTAAAGGTCTTATCCACAAAAAAAGAGGTTTTAATGGTAAAATCCCTTTAAGGATTTTCAGGGTCTAGAAAAGAAAGAGATTTTTCATCTATTCAAATTTCAGATCTTGATATTGTAGTGAATTAAAATACTATTAGTATATTGGAAACTTTTAGAACTCTGAATTTTCCTTCGACAATTATTATCTTTTGTTTATGCGAAACTGGAAAACTCAGCGCTGGCCAAGAAATAAAGGTTGGAATTATAAAAGTAGAAAAACAATAACGGAAGGTTAAAAATAATCTTAACTTGTTATTTACGAGTTTCTTACCCTGAGAAAACTGAACGGTTTCGGCCTCGGTTTCCGGCATGTTGAAATAGAATTAGTAATACAGTGGTAATTATGTTTGTCAAAATGAGTAATTAAGGGATAATTACACCCATATTTTGCAATATCCTATGACAGTTGACTTACTATAAAAATAGAAGATCAGGAACAGTAATGTACACTATCTAAAAGATAAAATGGTCTCAGCACAGCTATGGAATCTGAACGTCTTCAAATAGATCCCCTCGTCTGATATTGGGGGGGAGGACAAGTGTTGAATCACTTATCGTTTGGGGTAGTTGCAGGCAAAAAGTTGACACAGGAAAGAGGACTGGGGAATACTCTGCACTGACTAACAAGGACATTATGTGGCGTCACATTAAAATTTGCCCATGTGATCTCGATCAGCCCAATCCTTCCGCCTATGCCATTAAAGGTATAGTATACATATATCACATTACATTACATTGTGGTATATATTCCCCAGTGACTACCTCCAAAGAACGTACACACATATTTATACCCTCTCATCACTCACCAAGTCTGGCAGAAATACACCCAGCTGTAAGCCTTGGCAACAGTTCAAGTATACTTCAGATAGGGGAAAGAATCATCATTTATTGCAACCTGGTTTCAACCCTCTTAAAATTTCCTGCAATCTTTTCTAATATCTCACCAAGCCAAGAGACAGATTTGCATATTCCTCCCATGTTCCCTTGCAGTGGAGTAAATATGGCTGTATAAGTCTCCACACACCTGAGAAGGTGGTCTCTCCCTAAGGAGTGACATTATCCCCATAATCTGGTCTCTCAGCCTCTCACTTCTACCAAATCAATTCTCTCTAGGCTGCGCTGATCAAGTCCAACCAGACAGAAACGGTGCCGTCCATAGCTGAGAAATTGATTTGGTTATAACCCCACATTATGCAGTAAAGGTTTCTGGGAAAGTCTGGCATGATGTTCAGGGTGCTTCCCATAGAGGGCAGCATAACAGAGGCACTGTCTCCCTGTTTACATCTTGGGAGACAGATTTGCATATTCTTCCCAAGCCAAGAAATGCAATTCTTCCCCTACTATTAGAATTCTTCTCCGAAATCCATCACCTTATACTCTTGATCATTTCTGCAACAAGTGAGATGTGCCAAATTTATTGAGGGGCATGCCCTTCATGTGAAAGATACTCAAGAAACTAAGATATACACCAGGTAGGGGCTGGGTAGATTTGAGCTAAAATTTACACATGATTCTGGCTTAAATGATAGAAAATTTGTTGACCTACGATGAGACGTGCCCAGAGGTGTAACTTGAAGCTCCTGGATCTCGATGCAAAATATTTAACACCCTCTCCCCCTTACCATGTGATATCTACAGTCCTATGAAAAAGTTTAGGCACCCCTATTAATCTTAATCATTTTTAGTTCTAAATATTTTGGTGTTTGCAACAGCCATTTCAGTTTAATATATCTAATAACTGATGGACACAGTAATATTTTGGGATTGAATTGAAAATGTGCAATATGCATTAAACCAAAATTTGACTGGTGCAAAAGTATGGGCACCTCAACAGAAAAGTGACATTAATATTTAGTAGCTCCTCCTTTTGCCTCTAGCCACTTCCTGTAGCTTTTAATCAGTTCCTGGATCCTGGATGAAGGGATTTTGGACCATTCCTCTTTACAAAACAATTCAAGTTCAGTTAAGTTTGATGGTCGCCGAGCATGGACAGCCCACTTCAAATCATCCCACAGATGTTCAATGATATTCAGGTCTGGGGACTGGGATGGCCATTCCAGAACATTGTAATTGTTCCTCTGCATGAATACCTGAGTCGATTTGGAGCGTTGTTTTGGATCAATCACGCCATGATTCCTCTGCGCACTCTGCTTGTTGCTAGATCTTATCTGAGGAAGGTCTAAAATGATCGAAACGTTATGTTCACTACAATGATCTAGTGCTTTCTTTATGCTTTACAAACCAATTCATGGCGTATATGTACCAATAAAAATCTTTTCACTTTTTCACCTTCATACGGTGTGCAGCAGCATTTATCTATACTGTACGTGAGTCGCAGGACTCTTTGTCTGCTAGCACCCATACCTCTTTGTTTTATAGAGTGCGGTTCTATTGCTTTCTATATATTGTTTTGGATCATTGTCTTGCTGAAATATCCATCCCTGGCGTAACTTCAACTTTGTCACTGATTCTTGAACATTATTCTCAAGAATCTGCTGATACTGAGTGGAATCCATGCGACCCTCAACTTTAACAAGATTCCCGATGCCGGCATTGGCCACACAGCCCCAAAGCATGATGGAACCTCCACCAAATTTTACAGTGGGTAGCAAGTGTTTTTCTTGGAATGCTGGTTTTTTTGGACGCCATGCATAACGCCTTTTTGTATGACCAAACAACTCAATCTTTGTTTCATCAGTCCACAGGACCTTCTTCCAAAATGAAGCTGGCTTGTCCAAATGTGCTTTTGCATACCTCAGGCGACTCTGTTTGTGGCGTGCTTGCAGAAACGGCTTCTTTCTCATCACTTTCCCATACAGCTTCTCCTTGTGCAAAGTGCGCTGTATTGTTGAGTGATGCACAGTGACACCATCTGCAGCAAGATGATGCTGCAGCTCTTTGGAGGTGGTCTGTGGATTGTCCTTGACTGTTCTCACCATTATTCTTCTCTGCCTTTCTGATATTTTTCTTGGCCTGCCACTTCTGGGCTAAACAAGAACTGCCCCTGTGGTCTTCCACTTCCTTACTATGCTCCTCACAGTGGAAACTGACAGGTTAAATCTCTGAGACAACGTTTTGTATCCTTCCCCTGAACAACTATGTTGAACAATCTTTGTTTTCAGATCATTTGAGAGCGGGCTGTCCATGCTCGGTGACCATCAAACTTAACTGAACTTGAATTGTTTTGTAAAGAGGAATGGTCCAAAATACCTTCATCCAGGATCCAGGAACTGATTAAAAGCTACCGGAAGCGACTAGAGGCAAAAGGAGGATCTACTAAATATTAATGTCACTTTTCTGTTGAGGTGCCCATACTTTTGCACCGGTCAAATTTTGGTTTAATGCATATTGCACATTTTCTGTTACTACAATAAACCTCATTTCAATCCTGAAATATTACTGTGTCCATCAGTTATTAGATATATCAAACTGAAATGGCTGCTGCAAACACCAAAATATTTAGAACTAAAAATGATTAAGATTAATAGGGGGGCCCAAACTTTTTTTATAGGACTGTATAATACCGGTGCCTTCTTATGTTGTGCAAAGGCCTTTGGGCCCCTTGAGGGTCAATGGAGATGTAAGGAGACTCCTATGGTTAAAGGGGTGGTTTCGTTATGGACACATTTTTCATTATTCTCAGGACAAGGTATGAGTGTCTGAAGCTTGGGGGCCTGACTGCGGATAAAGGATAGGTGTACATAATGGAACATTCCCTTTAACTTATAAGTTATTGAAACTAATCACCAGGTTATATTGTAGGAATCTGGAAGACCGACTCCTCCAACGTCCATGTGCCGCAACAGAAAAGCGTGTTATAGTCTTTCATACTTGGAGATTACAAAAACTTAACAATCAATGGCCTGAGTTATGTGAAAAAAGAACTTGGGAGAGTAATGGGAGAGTCTGCATTACGTCTTACACTAAATGTAGCATAGTCATTCTTCTAAACTATGAAAGCGAGAGCGAACACTACTTTTAAAGGTCTCCCATTGACTGCCCAAACCAAGTTGGCAAAGTTGGCATCATAAAGCTTACCCTGGTCAATATTGGAGACAATGGGGCTGACATCAAAAAGGATAATTGGAGCGTGTTATAGAGAGTGTCATAAGAGTGTCCATGGGTAGGGAAATATTGAAAATTTCCAACTTGTGCATATTAACGTTCAAATTATTTAGGGCACCTTATTCTACCAATTTTCCTAAGATTGATTGCAGGGTGGTGGCAGTAGATATGACATAAAGTAGGAGATGGTCAGAAAATAATGAGTTGGATGTCTGGTTATCAATCTGAATGCTGTGGATGGAGGGGTTTTGATCTAGGGGTGTCGCTAAATGCTACAGAATGTGATTCCGCCTGGGTGTTGTAACAAAGGAGTTACTTAGACACATGACTTGGTATGATCCAGCCTTAGTTGTGGTAAGATATTTGGTTAGGCCAAGGTCAGCACTTTTTCGAAATTGGAGAACTTTCATGGGACATGTCATTGGGCTAGTGGGGTTTGTTTGATTGGTCTTCTACATCCCGGAACGCATCTTCTATGTCCTAACTTACCAGACGTCTACTCTGTGAGTGCAGTAGGGAGTTGTCGCCTGCGGGAAATAGATACCTATAGGTTTGTGTATGACTCAAGTTACTTCTTGAAAGAGTGCTTTATCTTGTGTATCGATCACTTATCAAAATGATTAAAGTTTGATTCTGGTATATAAGAGTTAGTAGATAAAAGGGGTTTCGGTCAGCCGATTGGGGCGTTACAAACCCAAATATTCAAAGACATGTAAATTTTTGATCAGGGAAGCTGTGTTATCATTATGGATACTATAGTATATACTGTGCAAAATTCTTAAATTACCAAATAATTTTTTCCAATTTATGTGTTTTTACAAACAATCTTTTCTGTATAAAATCACCAACAGATTGATTTGCTCGAAAAATCTAATCTCTTATTGAGAAGCCTGACTGTCAGTACTCAAGGCTTAACAAAAATCACATAGAATCTTATAGAATTAGTAGTTAGGGATTAAAGAATTTTAGTAAATCAGTTTTTTATTTTTGCATCACTGAAGCATGATGTTTCCTAGTGCTGGTGATTAACAAGGACACAAACTTTTTCTATCAATTTATACAATATGTTTCTTGTATTTGTGCAACAGCTAGTGATCCCACTACTTCTTAACGTTCTGCTACATTATACTAACCAGATATGTGAACCTAAGCCTTACTCTACTAGACGTGTGAAAATGTGAAATTCTCTTTGTCGGAGGCTTCTATTTGTGAAGAAATTGTAACCCAAAAAACACAAATAAATATATAGTTTTTATGTAATTTCCAACATGAAAATCAAGGTGTTGCGTTGTGACATCACATATAAAGTGCAACAATGGGATTGCTTTGTGACCTGCAACATTACACGACAACGGCACAACCTCAACACTGTTTTTGGTAGGAAGTCAGAAGTCAACTCTGCAATCACAGAGCATAATGAAAGAAAAGAAAACACGACACTGAGCAATAGTTTAGATCCGTTGCGGAGCAGGAAAAACAGATGCAGTATATTAATAAATATGACCAATTGGTCTCTCTCCTTCGGTCGTTGTAAGTCACCATAACAAAAAAATCACATGCAGACTCAACTCAAGGCAAGAGTGGCAGAGGTTCACTCTACAATCACCAGAGGAATGGGCAGTATCAACTCTGGTAGGAGCCCAGAAGACTCAGATGAGGGAACCGCGCTCACTGGTCCCAGACCGAAGACACAACTATGGAAATTTGTTAAAATGCTTTATTGATAACATGGCTGTAAGAGAATTGCAATAGGAGCAATTCCCCAGTAGCTGCTGGTGAACCCTTGGGGGAGGGGTACAATAGACAGTGAGCCCTAAGCTGAACCCTCCGGCTATCCCTTCCTGCTTGCCGATCCTATCCTAAGCAATAGGCGGTAACTGGTCGACAACAACAAAGGGAGGTCAGCTAGCCATGGGTCCGGTAACAGTAGAGCAACGCAGTACAGAATCAAAATCCAAAAGAATAGTCACAAGGGTAAGCCAGAGGTAAGCAATACCATAGTAGCAGAAGGTGAGCTTAGCTGGGACAAAGTCACAGGACAGAGTCTCAATATGTCAGCCAGGGGCTAATGGACTGTATATAGGAAGCCAAAGACCTGCCCTAGGCTGGATTGGAAGACAGTCTGTCAATCACACAGGCAAGACTAGAATTAACTACTTCATGAACAGAGGGAAACAAGGTGCATGAGATGGGTGTGGTGAAAATTACGTGCAAGTGGATGGTGGCGCAGAGACCAGAACAGGCAGAGACGTCACAATGGCACAACAACTTTTGGGATCGAAGAGCCCTTTCTCAAGTGCAGCAACTTTGTTGGTCCAGATAGATGCGTCTATCTGAACCAAAGAAGTTGTGGCATTTGAGAAAGGGCCCTTCGAGCCCGAAACACGTTGTGCCGTGTTATCAATAAAGCATTTTAACGAATTTCCTCTGTTGTGTCTTCCAGAGACCATAATGAATGTTTCATGCACCTTGTCTGCAAATTGGCCAACATCACAGAACTAATATAATTATGGAACCGAAAGTTGCACCAATGTTTTTGGCTGTGTAACTTGCCTGAGACTTGCTATGTGGAACATATTCATAGCATTATGATTTTATGCAGACCATGTCCATGAAAATTGTGTGTGTCCTATGCAAGTGCATGGACGACCATTATTCACATGACAGTGAATAACGGATATGCGATGGATGTTTTTGAAGTGGCACATGGCCATTACAGAACTATCTATGTCCATTTTCATGGACCAAGTGCATCTCAGGTTTTTCGACAGCTGTTAAAAACTGACCACCAAAAACATGGACTGAATGCTGCTAAAACGGCCGTCACATGCTGTTTTCACTGTAATGGGGTCAATGTGTTTTCCGCCCGCTGTCTGCACGGAACATGCGGAGAGGAAAGTAGTTCATGAAGGACACCGTGCGGAAAACATACGGACCCCATTATAGTCTATGTGGTCGGGGTAATTTCATAAGCTCACTGCTTGTCAATGCGTTTCGTTCGGGGGATCCCCATGTGGACTTCCCGAATGGCATACTGACCACAGAAGTGAACCAGGCCTTAAAAGTTTATAAAAAGTACCTAAAACGACTTTTTCTCTTCCTTAATCCTGCTAAGAATGAGAACCTAGATATATTTGAAAGGGTGTTTTACAGGGTGAGAATCTCTGTCGACAAACAATGGGGGCTCATTGCAGAAATTGCTTAAGGACCCCATACATTTAAGATTCTCATGGTGATATTTCATGGTGATACCTTAATGTGTCCTTTTTTGTTGTTGCAATTGGCAACTTTTTCTTAACGAATTGAGAACTATAATGAGGTTGGAATACGTTTTGTGATGCATAAAATTGACATATTTTATCCTCGGTTGGGCTCAGCATGTGATTCTGCGCCCAGTGACTTAAAGGCGATATTCCTCTATACACTTTCACTAATAAACCGTATGAATTTACAGATAATCCCGTGTATCTCACCTTTAATCCTATTGCATTAGTTAGCTGTTTCACGGCTCTCAGAGGGCTACATTGTCAAAAGTCTGTAAAGTCACTTGTGTTTTTGTTACAAATCTTTCGGCAACTACATTGTTGTGACTATTTCTTGCATTAAAATGAAGCAGACCAATAACTATATTGTTTCTAAATATGAGAATACACGTTGTATACCGTACATGGGTGCTCGCCTATTTACAGTGTAGGAATTGTTTCATCAGGAATTTCTTTATTTAATGGTTTTATCAATAGTGATGTCTTTAGATGTGAGGATATTACATTACAGCTGATGTTACTGAATGTTTTATGCCTTGTGCAGGGCCTGAAATGGTCGGTCAGTTCACATTCCTTGAAGCCCTCCTTAAAGAGGACCTTTCACATCCTCATCGATTTGCGGTATTATATACTGCTAGAAAGCCAACCGTGAACAGAATTCAGCCCACTGTTGGCTTTCCCGGTAGGCACCCTGGTGCTGGAGATATCGGTGCCATTAATTTTGACACCTACATCTCCCCACTGCCAGAAAGCTAGGCCCTATACCCTATTGTCATCAATGGGACTGTGAGGAATGCCGCCATGTCTGTACATGTCTATGAGTACAGCCAAGCAATTAAGCTAAGTAGGGCTTTAAGACTCACTCTTCTGACAGTGGGGAGATATCGGTGCTGAAATTAATGGCACCGATATCTTGAGCACCGATATCTCAAGCCTACTCGGAAGTAATTATTGAGGTAAGATTATGGTTTTGATCAGTGTTGGAAACATGCCACATTTTAATTAGAGATGGGAGAACTGATGTGTTTCAAACCGGGTTCGACTCGGATATTCCAAATTGTTCAGTTTTACACAAAACCGAACAATTGGAGATTTGTCTTGGATGAACTAAAATGTCTGCCATGTCATTGATTCAGACACCAAACACATAGGTAAAGGTAAAAAAAAAAAATCAAACATTTATACTCACCTTCCCTTAACTCTTTTGGGTCTCCTTGTAGCCATGAACTCTTTCCTGTCACGTCATGTGCCCAGACTCAATGCTATCATGGTGTCATGACACTCGGCATGCCCATGTCATCACTGAGGGACAATCACAGGCCTCAGTCGTGACCCCCAGCACATGACATCACCAAGGAGACTTATAGAGAGCACCAGACGCCGAGGAGACCCAAAAGAGCTGAGGGAAGGTGAGTATAAATGTTTTTTTATTTTTTACACCTTTCCTGGGCCTCCACCTATTATACTCCATGGTCTAAGGAAACTCCAGAGTATGACAATTTTACTTCCAACGATTCAGAAATGGATCAGGAACCCAAACTCGAAACAAAGCGACTCTTATGAGGTTCGCCCATCTCTAATTTTAATCTTTTCCAATAGGGCCGACTTTATACTGTAAAAAAGAGCAGAATTTAGCATCTCATTGGACCCTTGGGAAAAAAAAAAACTACACAGAAAACTATCACCCTATTTACAACTATACAATATTTTTTTTAACTTTTTTTACGTTGATATTTTCCCTATGATTTTTTTCCAGTGTATAAACTACCATATATACTCAAGTATAAGCCGACCCGAATATAAGCCGAGACCCCTAATTTTACCACAAAAAAACTGGGAAAACTTATTGACTCGAGTATAAGCCTAGGGGGGAAATGCAGCAGCTACTGGAAAATTTCAAAAATTAAAATGGTCGGAGTTTTTGGGTGCAGTAGTTGCTGGGTGCTGGGAAAGGGAAGGGGGTGTTTTGATTGTCTGTCTGCCCCTTTCCTGAGCTTTTTTCTTCCCCCACTTGGAATGCAGCCTGGCTGAGTATAGGGGATCTGCAGTGCTCCTATTAACCCCTTCCTGACGGAACAGGAGCAATGCAGATCCCCTATATTCAGTAGACCGGGCACTGTCAGACACAGGGATACCTAATGTGTATGTGCGTCACAGTCATTTTCTACTTTTGTATGTATTCTAGGGAAAGGAGTTATTTACAAATTTTATTTTATTTTTTTATTTTTATTTTTATTTTTTGCACTATTTTATGGGAGATTCTATACATTGATATTGTGGCTGGTCATAGACCCCCCTTCTAAAAAAAAAAAATAATAATAATAATTATTTTTTTTTGCTGACTCGAGTATAAGCCGAGGGGGGCTTTTTCAGCACAAAAACTGGGCTGAAAAATTCGGCTTATATTCGAGTAAAATTTAACTTAGAAAATGGAAGATTATTTAACCTTACTTTATATTTTTTACAAGAAAAGTCCCGTCGTCTCAGACTAAGTAGACAATGTTTACGCAGTTAGTGCCCTTTTACCATTCAGCTGGAGAAGTACACAGATCGGGCTATTTTTTTTTTCCAGACAGCATTCTGCAGTTATTTGGGTTCAAAGAGCAAAAAAAAGCAGACAGGCATTATAGTATTAACCTAGTCCAAATCCCCCAGACCAAATAGAAGGCTGAGGTTTCACAACCTTTTCGGAAGTGCACTATGCATATAAACAAAAAAAAGCATTTCTTCAATTGAAGTGTGCGCTTTCCTATTACATAAGCATTATCTCTCTTTCTTAGTACTCGCTCGACAACTATGATGTTTTGACGCCACTTGATCACTTGTCTAGTGACAGACACAATCGTACACAAAAAAATTACCTTAGGCAAAAGTTACCTGTCTGTCGCTGTACGTATACATCTGAGACAATACGCGTAGACAAGTGTGTCCAGTGAATGTCTATTTTAAAGTTTGAACTT
Organism: Leptodactylus fuscus; assembly: GCF_031893055.1. Taxonomy (NCBI): domain Eukaryota; kingdom Metazoa; phylum Chordata; class Amphibia; order Anura; family Leptodactylidae; genus Leptodactylus; species Leptodactylus fuscus. The sequence continues at coordinate 199,055,260 of NC_134269.1, read as the reverse complement.
TTCAATATTTCCGTTTTTTAAAAAAATAAATGACAAAGATGTAATAAAATCGGAATATATACGGTATCATTTTATGGTATTTTCTGTTACAGGATAAGGACATCATATAGGGTGGTCATATGTACAATAACCCTACAAATGGAGTTAAAATGGAGAGCTTTCTTCTCTGCCCTCCGGTATGCCTGACCCATGGATGCAGTGGCGTAATTAGGAATGGCAGGGCACCGTGGCAAACTTTTGACATGGGCCCCCTTCTGACCAACCCCTGCTGAAGACCCTGACCGACCGATCAACCCCCCCACACACACTATTATGCCCCATAGTGGCCCCTGTACACAGTATTATGCCCCATAGTGGCCCCTGCACACAGTACTATGCCCCATAGTGGCCCCTGCACACAGTATTATCCCTCATAGTGGCCCCTGCACACAGTATTATGCCCCATAGTGGCCCCTGCACACAGTATTATCCCTCATAGTGGCCCCTGCACACAGTATTATGCCCCATAATGGTCCCCCATGGCTCTTTAATTGATGATATAACCAATTAGTAAGTCTCAAAAACCTATTTAATGACTGGAATGCCCCTTTAAATAGAATTCATATTTATAATAGTTTGGTAAGATAGCAATGATCAGATGATCTATATTTATTATTATTATTATTATTATTATAGCTGTGAAACTGGATGCATTATATGATTAAGGTCTTTAAACAACACCTAATTTACTTTGTAAGACTTGCGCCCAGTTTCCCCCCTGTGCCATTCCACCAGGTTTCCCTCCTCAGCCCAAAGAAACTGGACAGGGGACGGCTACACAGTGGTCAGCTTTAAAACCCATTCATTTGAATGGGTTTTTAAAAATTACCATCAGTGTCTGCCTGTGGCCTCTCCGTGGGGAAACCATTTTTTTCGACCGGACACAAAATCGGTGTTAGGACAAAAAAAAAAAAAAAACGGTTTCCAGGCGGAGAGGCCGCAGGTGGACATACAGTAGCAAAAAACATGGTGGTGTGTCTGGGCCCATTTAAAAGCATGTGCAATTGCGAATCAAAAGTATTTTGTGTTCCGAATTTGTTGCAGAAATTTCTGCAAATGAACATGAGTTCTACTCATCTGCATGAGGTTTGCAGATCTCGGGTTCGGGTGAGGTTACCTTTTTAGTCTCCAGATTTTCTATCCTTATGAGTGAGCTATATATATTTTGTCTGGTCATCCTATAAGATTATCCAATAATCCAGCCCCAATCAGGTCCTATTGATGCTGATTGAAGCCATTTTGCTGTATGTGCTAGGGATCTTCTCTTTATTACACTAGGGGAGTAGAGAATAGAAGGGGCAAACAATTGACCATTTGAACAATAACTTTGATTAGAAAGATTTTATTTTTCAGAACACGGAATCTCTTCACATATTAATTTACTATCCAATGAATTTTTCTCTGCCTAATGCAACAATTTATCTCATTCATTTGTGTCATAGCCATACAATATGACATGAATGTCTGCCAGATGCTGGTTCCACCAATGGGACCCAAAACTACTATGAGAAAGTTCTCCCGAGTCCTGCTATGACTGAATGGGTGACCGGACATGCACAGCTCTCTCCACTTTCCAAATGCTTGCTTAGAAAATTTGAAAGAAGTTTAGAAATGAATGGAAAGAAAGATGTTTATGTTCAAACAACTGACAAGTCACAATGTTCACCCAATTCATAGGACCGGAATACCACTTTAAAGGGTTATCCAGATTAGAAGACACGGCTGTTTTTTCAGAAACATCTTCACTTCCTCTTTTGATGTCCATTGGTTCCTTGGCCATGTTGCATTTCAATTCCATTGAAATAAATGGTAGTGAGCTGTAGCATGGCTATATGACCAACAGACATGATGTCACTTCCTGTGAAGAGTAGGATCGTAGCTCTTTCCGAAAGAAGCCACCATGTTTTCTAATCCTGGATAATTGACCTATACCTAAATGAGGTATAACTTAATTTAAGTCTCCTATATGTGGAGTCCCTATAGATCCTACCATGTTCTATTTGTTAGGATAGCAGGTGCAGTTCAGAGTCAAAGTAAGAGCCAGCACTAGATATACCGATTTAACACGGCGCTGTGTGTTCAACACCCCAGGGCTGCACCAACTCCAACCCCACAATGTTGTTCACCAGAGCCACATATGGTGGGGATGGACTTGGCTGCACTGCTGGGCGGAGTGGCACACACAGTGCACCACAAATCACGGCAAACCAGACACTGAGATCTCTTACCAGCAGATGTTTTGGGTTGCGGTGTAGGTCCAGGGATCCAGATGGCTGAGGCAGGTGGTCAGAAGGTGGCGGCAGAGAGTAAATCATACTCGTACGGTCTGGGTTGTCAGAAAGAGGGCAACGCAGTACAAAGGGAAATCCAAATGGAACATCCGGCAGGCCAAGTCGGTAACTGGAACGGTAGCAGAGTGCAAAGCAGAGTTCGCGGAGCAGAGGTCTAGAGACAAGCCGAGGTCATAAACAGGAGCAGGAAGAGTATGAAATCAGGAGGTAGAAGGTCAAAGGTCAAGGCAAAGAGTCAAAACACAGGTCATCAGATCAGAAGAATGCTTAATACCACGACCAGTCAACTGAATAGCCAGTAGCGGTCCAGAGCCAGAGCCCTCCTTAAATAGGCTCTGGCCCGCTGCTAGGCCGAAACTGGAAGTCCCTCGTCCGGTTCAGGAACTGACTGGCAACCCCCGCACAATGGAACTCGGGATCGCAGTGGGGAGAGGGCCGGCAGCCTCCGCACAGTGCTGCAGAGGCTCCGGTCCACCCCATAACAATATCCCCCCCTAGAAGCAATACACTATTCAAAAAATACCTCCATAATGGAGTATGGCCAAATCTCTGTCATATAGCTCCATATTATATATATCACAGTTCTCTGTTATTTGAAGATTGTATAAAGCTGTTATAAAGGATTGTACATGGGCCCATAAATACATATAATTTCTAATTCCAAATCGTGTCAGCATTTTACGAGTTCGGCTAGAACATCGCTCGCGTCAAAGTCTCGTTGGATGTTAAGACTTTAAAAAGAAAAATAACAATTGAAAACGCAAAAATAAAAGACCGCTAAAAGTTAGTAAGTTTGTGATACTCTTGTAAAAAAAATCATCAAAGATACAATGGATCCTGAAGTGGGAGAATGTGGCGTATACTGTGGGAAAGAGAACCAAGCGCCCTGAATGACAGGCTTGATCTTTGAAATAGTTATTAAAACAGCTATTTGCTATGTAACCTATTATTTTACTTGACAACAAGAATCCTCCCGCTCATGCTCGGGCACATAGCTGAATTTTGAGCGTTTGTAAGTTTGTTTTTGCTGAATAGACCAATAAAAGCTTAATTCAGAAAAAAGGGATTTGTTTTCCAGTCTAGGCCTGTGGCAATCTACCTTAGGGTCCCAGTCATTCATTCCGAGCATCATCTGCCGGTGGCAAGTCTTTGTGAGCTCGACCACATAGTGAATGTGCTTTTACAAGCTGCCTTGTTTAAATATCTCTTCCTCCATACTACCTCAAGCTTCCAGTCAGACTGCATTAGAGCCCACACCTCGAGAGCCTTTAGAGATTATACTTAAGTAATAAGACATTCCATTCAGCTCATTGTACTTATTAGCTAACGACTTGGGTGTGCGGTGAGCAATCAACAAGGCAAAACACCCTGGAAGTGTTGTTTTATGAGCTGTATCTCTTTGTATTGTCTCCTAGGAATTGCTGTTTTCTTTAGGCTCCTTTCCCCCCACTTATCGGCCTCAAATATCTAACAATTTAGCAGAAGAGGCTCCTCTAAGACCAAATTGGGAAGTAACATAATTATACTTGTAAGATATCGTGTTTGTTTTAAAAATGATTTTGCAACTTTTTGATATTTTTCAACAAAATGTATAAATGTAATAAATAATTTAATTTATTTGATCATATTATGGCTATTAAGAATAACAATAATAATGATATAGTAATAATTCCTTCCATGACGTAATTAAAATCTCGTGCAATCTTATGTCCGGGGCCCCCTACCTCATCCCTACAGTGAATTCTTGATAGTGATGGTTACGGGGGCTAAGGAGTTTAATCCACCTTAGTGTGGTTCGGGTAATCTGTGGGCCTCCTTGGCTTATGGGCCAGGTGGAAACTGCAATCTCCATACTGATGTCAGTGCTTATGGGCCACCCTAAGGCTCCTGGGCCCTGGTGCGACTGCACCCTCTGCACCGCCTCAAGTTACACCCCTGAATCCCTTGTTGTGTTTCTAAAAAGCAAATTGATCACAGAATGTGACATTACTACTAGAGATGAGCGAGTAGTGTTCGATTGAGTAGGTGTTCGATCGAATACTACAGTATTCGAAATACTCGTACTCGATCGAACACTACTAGCTGTTCGAAGTTTAAGGTTCGATGCAGAATCAGCGTTGAATGGCAGAATGCTATACATTCTGCCAATCAACGCTGGTTCTTCTCTTACTTTTAGAAGTCTTCTCTGTGCAGCGTCCCCGTGGCGTCTTCTGGCTGGAATTCACTCTGCCTAGGCATCTGGCCTAGGCAGAGCCGACTGCGCATGCGCGGGCATGCCCTTGCATGCGCAGTTGTCTCTGCCTAGGCCCCGATGCCTAGGCAGAGTGAATTCCAGCCGGAAGACGCCACGAAGGACGCTGCACCGGGAGAAGACTTCAAGGAGAGTCCAGCCCGACCGTCACTCGTGGATTTGGTAAGTATAATTTTATCGAATTTTGCATACCCCTGAAACGAGCATTTCCCCCCATAGACTATAATGGGATTCGAAATCCGTTCGAACAGTCGAACAGTGTGCGGCTGTTCGAATCGGATTTCGAACCTCGGACATTTTAGTGTTCGCTCATCTCTAATTACTACAAATATACTGTAGGTATCATATGGGCCGATATTCCGCAGGCAAAAAATACTACTGACAAAGCTACGATAAAAAACACAATCCATTTACGTTCTGGATTCTGGGATTTTTCGGAATTCATTCATTGATAACCTATCCTTAGGATAGGGCATCCATTGAAGATCTGTGGGGTTTGGACACCAAGGACACCTGAAGATCAGTTGTTTGAAAAGTACTTCCACTTCACAGGCCATGTGACGTCACGTTCATTGGTCCCATGGCCTGATTCACATGGGCTGCTGCACAAATATACCGTGGTAAGTACTGAAGGGGTGCAGCGCTCACTCAAAAGCTGCATCCCCTTCAAAGAGCTGATCAGCTGGGGGGCCTGGTTTCCTAAGGATAGCTCATCAACTATAAAGGCTGGAAAACCTCTTTTTATATGGACTCGATATTGAGTTGACCATAGTATGAAATGCTTATGTACATATACTCGATAACACAGAGTGTTATTGGGCTATGGCCTGTATTTACGCAGATAAATCAGTAAATTGATCCGCTAACAAGTCTCCACCAGAATGCCAAGTTACTTTTTCAGCATAAAGTTACATTATTCCTTCTATAACAATACAAAGACACGCTTCCAAAGCCTTTTGTGTGTGTTGCTGTACCTTATGGAATAAATATGGAATACATATACAATTTCTCTTTGGTGAAGCCTCCAGCCCGGACTGCATTGCCTTCTCCAGAGAGTTGCAGATGGCTTCCATATATTCCGTATAGTTTAGCATGCTGAGTTGCAATATTTCTGCACTCAATAAAACACTTGGTAATGAAGCTGGACCAAGGGGAAATACAATAATCCTGCAGCATAGAAATCCAAAAAGTAAACAATAAAATAATCAATAATCTAAATATCTCATCCCAATACATAAAACTGGGATTACACACGGGACCTGCCTCTTTTGATATGATAGTGGATATATCCATGTATTATGAACTGAGTAGACGTTTTACACGTGCTGAGGGTCATATTGACATCTTGAGTTCGTTAAAATGAAATATTTTTAAGATGCCTTAGAGCCTTTGTGTCGGGATGGGCAACCAGGACAAATAGTCAAAACCTGGGGTGCACGGATAACTTACTGGGGTTGAGCTTAATGGAATGGAGTTTATATGGGATATGCCGATCTGTGATGAAGGAATACGTCTTTTCTGAAACACGTTGGACGATTTCTGGTTACTAACTGATCCATACCCCAGTATGCCTCCAGTAGTTACCCCCTTGTCTTAAGACCATCTAAGGCTTTATGCATTGTATGATATGATGACTTGGTCCAGTCTTCAAATTGTACACAACTGTAACACGGCAGCCAGAGAAGTTTATCGTGTATTTACAACATTAAAACTGTCTATAACAACCAACCTGTCTATCTGCAGTTTACAGTGCTGGTATCTTCAACTTTGCACCTGTTATACCCATAACCATATGTTTGGTTTCATTAAAGGCCTATAGAGGTTTCTTCTGGTAGATTCCATATTCTGTTCCTTATTCCACTGCAACATATAAAGAATACATTACACCTGTCAGAACTGTATTGCATTTCGTAGAGAATCCCTACTGTCTTTCCTGCATAGTATAGGACCGTGATGGCGAACCTATGGCATGGGTGCCAGAGGTGGCACTCAGAGCCCACTTTGTCGGCACCCATATGTGGAGCAGATTATACTGTGTGGGGGTCACTTTGCAGCAGATTGTACTGTGTGGGGATCACTATGGAGCAGATTGGACTGTGTGGGAGCCACTGTGGAGCAGATTGTACTGTGCGGAGATCACTATGGAGCAGATTGTACAGTGTGTGGGCCACTGTGGAGCAGATTGTACTGTGCGTGGGGTCACTATGGAGCAGATTGGACTGTGTGTAGGCCACTGTGGAGCAGATTGGACTGTGTGGGGGCCACTGTGGAGCAGATTGGACTGTGTGGACGGTCACTATGGAGCAGATTGGACTGTGTGGGGGCCACTGTGGAGCAGATTGGACTGTGTGGGGGCCACTGTGGAGCAGATTGGACTGTGTGGGGGCCACTGTGGAGCAGATTGGACTGTGTGGACGGTCACTATGGAGCAGATTGGACTGTGTGGGGGCCACTGTGGAGCAGATTGGACTGTGTGGGGGCCCTTTACTATTTATATCACACAGTATCTGTTTTATATCAGACATGTGATATTATTACAGGTCATAATAACATTGCACGGTCCTATAAAACAGATCTGTGCGATGTAAATAGTGAACATTAATTGTTCATAATTATACCAAATGCAACCGTATTTTGCGGGTCCGTAATTGTCCGCAATTGTGGATCCGCACAGTATTAAGGTTAAATTACCGTTTTGGCACTTTGTGATAAATTAGTGGGTTTTGGGTTGCAGTTTGGGCACTTGGTCTCTAAAAGGTTTGCCATCACTGGTATAGGGGCAGGTAAAGCATTTCATTATTCTTCTCCAGAGCTTTGACTTTGCTCAGATTTGTTGACTGCTTTGCCTTAAAGGGTTTCATCTGCCCTCTTGTCTCCTCTCCCCTCCACTTTCTGATTTTCAGCTCTGTCCAGCATCCTGGTCCATGCTTGTTTTAGTGTTCTCGGATTATTTTTGTTCTGTCCTTATACTTTTATATCAATACACTCCTTGAAGTTGTTCATTTTTCTCTACAAAATCTGTCCGGCAATTTGTATTTTTTTTTTTTTTATATATATATTTTTTTCTGTTTTATTCTGTTTAGATATTTCTTGCCAGGAATGAAATGGAGTGAACCGCCGCATAGAACGTATTTTGACATTTTGATGAAAAACCACACAACACTATAAGATTAAAGGCAGTTTATGTCTGAGGCCACACGTTGCAGTAAAGCTGTGCTTTTCGTTGCAGTCATTTGAGTCGAAGGTAAGAATGGCTACATAAGGAATGGGAAGTATAAAGGAAGCTTTCATATTTCTACCTTCGGCTAAATCCACTCCTGGCTTTGGCTCAAAAGATTGTAGCAATATCGGCAACAAATAAAGTGCAACATTTCCTCAATGTTTAGCAAATACTAAATTTGTCTTTTTAATATTCAATTTAATTTTAATATTCAATATTCAATATTATTTTATGTAAACCTATTTCTAAATTAGTTTTTTCAATATGTATTACAATTTTTGGAGCCATTTCATTTTTACAAATTCTACAACATATATTTACTGAAACTTGCCATTTTATTTTTAATATCACTTCTATTGTAAGAACTCGCAGTTGTCGCTTTCTACAATGACTTTTGTATCAGGTTAATAACACCCTTATTATCGGAACATTCTCTATGTTATACAATGAATTCCAGGGCGGATTTTATTTTGGCCTATGTAACATCATTCTGTGATATATTTTCAATTATACAAATATTTCCTTACATTTATACAGAACTTGAGATAAAATGTGCACAGACTTATACGATAACAATTCTAATAGTCTGAAATGATTCATCAGGGATTACATATATAAGGTTTATTTAGTCCCGGTTGGTTTATATCTACCTGCAACCCCCGAGATCTGCTCATAATGTATACATAGAAGTCTGCAAACAACTAAGTAACCTGTACCTGGTCTTACAGCCAGACCGATGAGTCTTTAAAAAAGGGAGAACTATGGCAGATACATGCTACGAGTTATTGTATATTTGTATATTCAGTGGGGTGCAGATAAAACATACTAAGTAACACACAAAAATACAGTAATGTGAATAAGTCTTAGATATGTTCATTTGGCCTATTGCATTTTTTTCTACTATGCTTCCGAACATACTGTTTATGTGTGTATGTGATCCGACGTAGCAGAGCTGAATTTGTCATTTAACTATTTGTTTTGTGCACTTTACAACTCGGAACAACTCACTGGGTTATAACAATAACATTGTACATTTTTACATACAGTCTTATGGACATACCTATTTAATATCTATATATGTCTGAATGTCTATCTATCTTTCTATCTTTCTTTCTATCTATCTATCTATCTATCTATCTATCTATCTATCTATCTACCTATCTCTCATCTATCTATCTATCTATCTATCTATCTATCTATCTATCTACCTATCTCTCATCTATCTATCTATCTATTTATCTATCTCTCATCTATCTTTCTATCTATCTATCTATCTATCTATCTATCTATCTATCTATCTAGCTCTATCATAACAATGTGTCTATCTATATACCTAATATCTATATATTTCTGAATATCTATCCATCTATCTATCTATCTATCTATCTATCTATCAGTCTAACTTCTATCTATCTATCTATCTATCTATCTATCTATCATAACAACATATCTGTCTATATACCTAATATCTATATATTTCTGAATATCTATCCATCTATCTATCTATCTATCTATCTAACTCCTATCTATCTATTTATCTATCTATCTATCTATCTATCTATCTCTGTCTATCATAACAATGTGTCTATCTATATACCTAATATCTATATATTTCTGAATATCTATCTATCTACAGGTATCTATCTGTCTATCTATTTATTTCTATCTCTATCATAACAATGTGTCTATCTATATACGTAATATCTATATATTTCTGAATATTTATCCATCTATCTATTGGTCTATCTCCTATTTATCTATCTATCTATCTATCTATCTATCTATCTATCTATCTATCTATCTATCTATCCATCCATCCATCCATCCATCCATCCATCCATCCATCCATCCATCCATCCATCCATCCATCCATCTATCTATCTATCTATCTATCTATCTATCTATCTATCTATCTATCATAACAACATATCTGTCTATATACCTAATATCTATATATTTGTGGATACAATATATCACATCTTTCTAGCTGTCTTCATGTATATGATTGATGACAAGCTGCTTATTAGACATTACAATAGAAGATGATATTTGTTCAACAAAACCTGTTACAGTTTTGCCCATACAAGGATGAAATACACATTTTTATATGTTTCTCCCCCAAAATATTTTGTAGACTCTGATTAAATTCTGATTTTGCTCTTTTAACATAAAAATCCTAATTGCAAACATGTATCCTGGAACTCATCAAGCCATATTGGACAACATATAAGAACTGACATCACTCATATTTTTTGCAGATGCTGTCTGAGATTTGCCAATATTTTGATTTTACTGATGCTATACCATAAGGTTAGTTCTGGGGGATCTCAATAGTGAGTAGATGAATATATATTTCTGGAATTCATATAAAATTGTGAATAATAATGTTTTGTACGGTATAGTCAGTGAAATGAAGATGTGCCAAAAAAATATTACACGGAGTAAGCAGGACTTGTAGAATTCTTGCAATAAGTCATTTTTATGTATCCAGTAAAATTGTATTTACACGTTTTCTTACAAGCAGACAGAAGACATGAAGTAATGTGAGATAAATATTTTTGCTTTAGTTTTTAATGTGTTGCTATTTTCCCAACCCTTATTGCTATTTATCATTCAGTGGGAGCTTATTTAATACTATGGACTAAAAGTACATGGAAATATCTGTCTGTATCTATCTGCTGTCTCTGTACATGTATACTACATGTTATAATACTCCGAATAGTCCTGTTCTACAAAAATGCAGGTGATTTGTGAGTTACAAAGAACTATAGCTTTCTTCTGCCACCTGTTGGTGGTAGGTTAAAGCTGTAACCATAGAAAGAAATGTAAAGAAACGTATAGATATGCATCTTACAAACTAGTAAAAAAAATTAAAAAAAATTCCAAAATATTTGTTAGATAAAATATTGCAAAGCATTAGAGACATTATTATTAATTTATTATTATTATTTATTATATTTATATATGTTTTATATTTTTATATATTTATTGTCAGATATTTATAGATTCGCTCCAGATAATAATAAAACTGAGAAAAGTTATATTAAAATATTTGCTAAATTATATAGAATTAGAAATATGTTACTCTTGCTCTTATTTAATTTTTTTATTAACTTTTAGGTAAAGTAGTATTATGCATAATTGCAAATAGTTTCTCTTCTTTTTGAATTTTTAATGAAGAACTAAGTATTTAAAATACATATTTAAATAAATATTAAATATTTAATAAATATTTAATAAAGATCTAAGTATTTTTAATAAATATTTAATAAATACCTAAATATAATACATAACAAATAATAATATAATAAATTTTAATAAATATTTTAATAAATATCTAAGTATTTTTTTTAAATAAATATTCAATACATATCTAATTATTTTAATAAATATTTCATATTTATCATTTGTAATAAATATTTAATATCTAATTATTTTAAATAAATATCTAAGTGCTTTTAATAAGTATTTAATAAAGATCTAAGTATTTTTAATACATTTTTAATAAATATTCAATAAATATCTAATTATTTTAATACATATTTAATATATAAGTATTTTTAATAAATATTTAATAAATAGTGAAGTATTTTTAAATAGATATTTAATTGAAAAATGTATTGGAATCACAAGTGAGATAACACTTTCCTCCTGGTTGTCCTATTATATGACTTTATCGCTCAAAGTAAAACAGTGACTCTTTATTGTCAGATATTTATAGATTCGCTCCAGATAATAATAAAACTGAGAAAAGTTATATTAAAATATTTGCTAAATTATATAGAATTAGAAATATGTTACTCTTGCTCTTATTTAATTTTTTTATTAACTTTTAGGTAAAGTAGTATTATGCATAATTGCAAATAGTTTCTCTTCTTTTTGAATTTTTAATGAAGAACTAAGTATTTAAAATACATATTTAAATAAATATTAAATATTTAATAAATATTTAATAAAGATCTAAGTATTTTTAATAAATATTTAATAAATACCTAAATATAATACATAACAAATAATAATATAATAAATTTTAATAAATATTTTAATAAATATCTAAGTATTTTTTTTAAATAAATATTCAATACATATCTAATTATTTTAATAAATATTTCATATTTATCATTTGTAATAAATATTTAATATCTAATTATTTTAAATAAATATCTAAGTGCTTTTAATAAGTATTTAATAAAGATCTAAGTATTTTTAATACATTTTTAATAAATATTCAATAAATATCTAATTATTTTAATACATATTTAATATATAAGTATTTTTAATAAATATTTAATAAATAGTGAAGTATTTTTAAATAGATATTTAATTGAAAAATGTATTGGAATCACAAGTGAGATAACACTTTCCTCCTGGTTGTCCTATTATATGACTTTATCGCTCAAAGTAAAACAGTGACTCTATCTGTTTATCATGGGTTGTTAGTTTTATTGTTTGTTAAGATTTTACATCGTTTTACCATCTTTATGATGAGGAAAAATTGCCATATACTGTTGACAGTAAATAGAGGCGATTGGAGATTCTTTTCCCTAATATTCCGTCGCTTTCATTCAGAAATGGCCTCAGGTTCATGCAGGACCTATAAAGAGAAGTCCTGACCTGTAATGGTATGTACAAAGCACTTGGGCTAACAACAGCATCAACCAAGCCTGTGGGAATGATTTATTAAGTGAAATGAACAAAAATTCTGGTGTAATTTACACCTAAAATCTGTCTAATATGCTGTGCGCCACATTTATCAAGAGTTATATATAGAAGAGATTTCAGAGTGACTCAAAATGGGAAAGAGCACCAATAAAGAATAAAAAATGTAAAATAAGTAAAGAAAAGAAAGAAAAAAAAGTTTCCATATTTGTTAAAAAATTTGTCCTAAATATAGTAGTACCCCATATGTATTCACAAACTGCTGCAGGGCTCAGAAGAGGAGTGCAACTGGCTATAGGATGGCAGATTTTGATTTTTAGGCAACATGTTAACCATTGCTGATTGGGGGCTTTCTGATGCTGGACGGCACTTCCATTTATTTCTATGATAGCTCAAGAGATAGCCGAGTGCTGTACTTAGACTATCTCCGGTACTCCCATGAAAGCGAATAGGAGCATCAACTACCACCGGTCATGTCCACATTCTGCCAGATTGTGGTCTCAGTGGTCAGGCCGGCACCGATCCGGTATTTATCTTCTATCCTAGGGATTAAGGATAAATACTTTTCATGGGATAACCCATGTGGCAACTTTTTATGCCTGCCATATTGTGTTGCTTAACTATCAGTGGTCTTCTACTGATGGTGCTAGTTAACAGCACAATACTGTTCTTATGACCCCTAGAACTGGAAAAAAATATTTTTTTCAAAAGAAAAATCATGTAATATGTAAGCTTCTTTTGGTATAATAAGACTGGCATGTCTCAGGGTCCATTCACACGGAGAACGTGCCGCGTGATCTGGCACGTATACGGCGTGTGAGACTCTGAAGGCCGTAAAAGCTCCCATTGATTTCAATGGGAGCCTGGATCGTATACGCCGTGTTATTTTGTGGCTGTGATTTTGCGGCCGCAAAATCACGGCCACAAAATGACGCGGCGTATACGATCCAAGCTCCCATTGAAATCAATGGGAGCTTTTACGATGCTCAAAGTCTCACACACCGTATACGTGCCAGATCACGCGGCACGTTACTCTATGTGAACGGACCCTTACTGCAACTCACTTCTCCCAATTTTCATCTTGTGCCACATCACTTAGAGAAGAAAAAAGCTGCTAGATGTAGTAAGTAAATGGTGGGATCAGCCTTGCTCTTTGGTCTGAATTAATTTAGGAATCTGATCTCAACTAATTTTGAGGTCTGGATTAATTTTTGTTTCAACTTGGTGTCTGAATACATTTTTTAGTCAATATGAGTTCTGAAATATTTTGGAGGTCTGGTTTGGTAGAGTCTGAGTTTCCATATATCTTGTTTGGCGTGGCCTATTGGGCGAGTAGCATACCAACCAGGGATAGGGATAGCCTTGACAGGCTGGTTAGATGGGCCAGTTCTGTCCTGGGGAGCTCCCTGGACCCAGTACAGGTGGTGAGTGACAGAAGGATACTGTCCATGGTGAGCTTCATGCTAGAGAACAACTCCCATCCCATGTATGAGACCATGATAGCAGTACTGTCAGTGACCGACTGCTTCACCCTAAGTGTGAGATGGAGCGCTATTGGAGATCCTTCCTCCCAACTGCGGTCAGGCTGTATAATCAACATCGGGCTAAGTGTAGATCACTCTGCACAGAGAACTGAAAGATCCTGAAGTTGTGATATTTCTCCTCCCATCTTCTTCCTGTATCCTTAGCTTTTCGTATCTTGTATTTTGGTATTATTATTGCATTATCTATGCTTCTGTAACACACTGAATTTCCCCATGGTTGGACTATTAAAGGATTATCTTATCTTTTTCCATGTTTTCCAGGTTTTTCCATGTCTTCCATTCTGAGTTTTTATACAACTGTTGTGGTCACCCAACAGTGCGGAGTGTTTCTGTCAGTTAAAGGAAAGTAGCAAGGCAGGTAGGTGTGAGAGAAAAACTGGCAGATAAGTGGAAGAAGTCAGTGTGTAGGGTAGCCCATTCCAAGTAGCCCTTTCCAACAGATTTAGTGGGAATCAGTGGATTTGGCTACCATTTTATCTAATGGATATGGCCAGCTCTGGGCTACTTTCAAACTTCAGAATTTTTCACTAAAATTTAGCATCTCTATAGTTGTGAAGAACCAAACTCTCATCACCACTGAACACTCTGGTAAAATGAGTTTTGTTCATTTCAAATGCTGGATGATCTTGGTGTTTTGCAGCAAGTTGAAGGACTAAAGCTAGTCCAGATCATATAACTGGTTGGACTTTTCATATTATCCCATGACAGGTTGCAAATTTCTGCACAAGGTGTTATTTATCCTAAGGATGGCTCTGATGATATCTACCGATCTCCAAATCGTTCCTCTAATCTTTATCTGTTAGACATAAAGCATATGTTATTGTCAAAGGTATCACTGGAATCTCAGAAGACTCAATGCAAAATGGGCAATATATTTTCTATTATATGTGCCACTTATATTACCTGTTACTTTTTACAGTGCAATGCAAAAGTTTGAACACCCCTGGTCAAAATGACTGTTATTGTGAACAGTTAAGCAAGTTGAAGATGAAATGGTTAAAACAACATTAAACACACTTGTCTATAATTTGAAGCAATATTAGTGTTTTATTATGTTTGAGTACAATTATAGGGCGAAAAAGGGAAAGGAGTACCTTGCAAAATTTTGGGAACCCTTGTAGATTTGTGTGCTCAGATAACTTTGACCAAGGTCTCAGACCTTCATTAGCCAGTTAGGGTCAGGGCCCCTTTACACGGCGTAAGCGCTTGGCTCATTCCGGCTTTACGCGCACTCCCATTGACGTGAATGGGAAGTGTTTAGAAGCGCTCGCGTGTACGGCTCGGAATGAGCCGAGCGCTTACGCCGTATGAAGGGGCCCTTATGGCTTGTTCATGATTATTGTTAGGAAAGGACAAGTGATGCAAATTTTATAGCTTTATAAATCCCCAGTTTCCTCTAACCTTGTGCCAAAAAACAGCAGCCATGAGTTCTACTAAGCAGCTGCCTAGCACTCTGAGTATTAAAATGGTGGAGGACTGTAAAGCAGGAGAAGGCTATAAGAACATGGCAAAGTGTTTTCAAGTAGCCCTTTCCTCAATTCAAAGTGTAATTAAGAAATGGCAGTTGCCAGAAACAGTGGAGGTCAAGATAATGTCTGGAAGACCAAGAACATTTTCAAAGACAGCTGCTTGTAACATTGCCAGAGTGGTAAATCAGAACCCCTGCTTGACTGCAAAAGACCTTCAGGAAGATTTTGCAGACTCTGAAGTTGTGGTACATTGTTCTACTTTTCAAAGACACCTGCAAAAATATGGCCTTCATGGAAGAGTCATCAGAAGAAAACCTCTCCTGTGTCCTCACCATAAAATTCAGTATCAGAAGTTTGCAAAAGAACATCTAAACGAACCTGAGGCATTTTGGGAACAAGTCCTGTGGACCGATGATAAAATAAAACTCTTTGGCCACAATGATCAAAGGTATGTTTGGAGAAAAAGGGTAATGCATTTCTGAAAAAGAACATCTCTCCAACCATTAAGCATGGGGGAGGATCAATCTTGGTTTGGAGTTGTGTTGCAGCCAATGGTACGGGGAACATTTCATGGGTAGAGGGAAGAATGGATTAAAATAAATTTCAGCAAATTCATGAAGCAAACATAATACCACTGATAAACAAGCTGGAAATTGAAATGGGATGGCTTCTAGATCCTAAACACACGTCAAAATCCACCATAGACTACCTAAAAAGGTGCAAGCTGAAGGTTTTACCAGGGCCTTCACAGTCTTCTGATCTGAACATCATTGAAAATCTGTGGCTAGACCTCAAAAGAGCAGAGCATGCAAGATAACCAAGGAATCTCACAGAACTGGAACACTTTTCTAAGGAAGACTGAATGAAAATCTGTCAAACAAGAAGTGAAAGACTCTTGGTATATATATATTATTCATACCAATAATGAAACTGTATACTATGGAAATCAATAATGTTAGAAGTTTTAAGCAGAAGCACTTTAAGTATTTCTAAGTTATTGGTGGTTCGTTACAACTTGACAATCTCCCCACGTGACTGAACTGTAACTGCTGGTACCGTGGAAAATTTTGAGACTTTCACAGTAAATGTTGGTATCTTGCCATTCAAAGCTTCTTTTGAATGCGTTTCACGTCCAAATCTGTAAATTTACTAAACCACTTTACCACTGCCAGGACACAGGAGATGCTTTTTAGCGCATGTGGTCTTGTCAAAACAAGAACGTCAGCAAATAGTATAACTTTGTGTTGATAGGTACCTATATTGATCCCAAAAATAACTGGGTCCTTCCACTCTCCTATTAATGGAGGTACTATCTGAAGAGCCATCAATAACGGCCATCAATAGAGGGTATGAAGCTGTTACTTTAATGGAACATCTGCTCCACAAACATCAGCAGTTTTTCCTTATACAGAACATAATTCTTTCTATTTCTTTATTTTCGGAAAGGACAAGAGATAACATTATGAGGGCACCGTCCAAAGGTTCTTTAATTCATTCCAGTGGATGTGTATTTGGAGCTCGCTATATAATATCTGTGAAGACTAACATTTTGTGACTAGGTGGATGAAATTTGTGAATCCTCAGGTCCCATGTCGTTTATGCAGTGAGTTAAGGTGCGGCGACTATGTGGCGTGACAAAAGAATATTTTTGTCACTTCAATAGCCAAAAATTATTGTATAGCCTTATCTGGCCCTGAAGCAAGGTGTCACTAAAGAATTGTGGACCCCGGTTCAAAAACTGGGCCCCCTGCACAATTTCTATCAGCCGCATCCCATTTGTACATCTTATCAGCACTTCCATCTATCTGAAGCCTGACCACAATGAAGACTTCTTCACAACCGACCTGTGCACAGAAGCTTCTTATCATTCTCATCCTTTTTCTGCGCCCTACACATTGTAATTTTTCCCCTTTTTATATTCTCAGCATCTAATTCAAATCAAATATGTTCTTTGTAATACAGTATTTCATGTGTTGCAACCATTTGCACATTTTAGTAGCAGTTACAATTAAGTTTCCTTCGCTACCCAGACCGCCATGAAGATTTCTTCACAACATGTTGTGGGGGAGTTAGCTCGGTAGAAGCAGTGGTGCGGACCCAAACAGTCAAGACAGGGACACAAAATATGCAGCAAACTGGTGTATTTAGAAAAAAAACAGGAAAATAAATAAACCTTGACTTCAGGCACAAAATAAAAAAACAAAATACAGCCTTAACTTCAGGCAAAAACAAAATAAAAACCTGCTCGTCTGAGCAACTAAACATAACTGATAACCTAACTATACGTGTGGCTTACCTCCATCTACACGAACAAAACAAGCACAATATTGTCTCACCGGACTCAGGGTTACAGGACAGAATCATACGCCTCCTTTCACCTCATGGAACTGTACACAATGTAGGAGCTACAGCCTTTTCTGGCCCAGTAATGAGCCCAGGATCTACACCTGGGCTGAGGCCTACTCCAGATCTGCCCTGGACCGCACATTTGTCAGAAACCTGGGGCTGATGTATCTGGACTTTAGCACTCTGCTTTTCACCTTCTCACAATGTCTATGCACAGAAGCTTCCTATCATTATCATCCCCCCTTTATATCATAGTCTCCCCCACCTTACCACAGTCTGAAGACCATCTGCTATATCTTCCATTAAAGGGTCAATTTTCTCCACAGTGGAAGCTGAGTATTATAAATCTTCAACTGTTTGTAAATTGTTGAACAAAAGAGCAGGGTTTTTTTCACTGTTCCTGGGCCTCCAACTATCTACCACCAGGCATGTCACAGCTCTTATTTTAGCTCATCGGAAAAAAAATTCCCAGTTGTTCGTTTTTGTTAAAAAAAAAAATCGGGTCGAACCTGGTTCAAGACAAAGCGGTTCACCCATCCTATTCTCAACCATAGAGCTGAAAATGATCAGAGCAAAATCCAGAAGCTTAGCAGAATGGGGGGAATTCATTATTGTTATATGCCAGTTTTTGGTCGAAAAAAGTTGTAAACTGGTGGTTTGTGACTTCTTAACCCACTTGTAACTTAAATAGTCGCAAGTGGTGTTTTGTACCACCCTCACGACTTCACCGTGCTGCAGCCACATGAACCAATCACAATTCTCAGCGGCAAATAAACTCATTCTATACTGTGTTGAAGAAGACCAAGAGCAGACAACCCATTAAGTCACACCATATCCACTTTTTTCTACATCTCTGGCATAAATGGCTATTTTTTCTTTGCCAAAAAACCCAGTGAAGTAATACAGAAATTGTACCACGTTTCATTTCAGTTTTCCAAACAGTAACCCCTCTGGAGCCAGTCGGGTTTGACGAGTTGGCTATTTGGTCTGTGATGAAAGTGGAGCTTCAAGTCAGATTCTTCACCCTACTGAAGTCGGACTGAAAAACTTACCAGAACTGATCCAGAAATTTTTTTAACCTCCCTGTCAGTAAGATATAATCTAGTGAGCAAATGTCAGACAATGACGTTGATAAACTGATAGGCATTAGAGATGAGCGAGTAGTACTCGATCCAGTAGGTATTTGATCGAATACTACGGTATTCAAAATACTTGTACTCGATCGAGTACCACTCGCTGTTCGAATGGAAAAGTTCGATGCAGAACCAGCATTGGTTGGCCGAATGCTATACAGTCGGCCAATCAATGTTGGTTCTTCTCCTACCTTTAGAAGTCTTCTCTATGCAGCTTCCCTGCGGCATCTTCCGGCTCTTCATTCACTCTGCCAGGCATCGGGCCTGGGCAGAGCCGACTGCGCATGTCCGCTTGTAGTGCGGGCATGTGCAGTCGGCTCTGCCCAGGCCCGATGCCTGGCAGAGTGAATGAACAGCCGGAAGACGCCGCGGGGACGCTGCACGGAGAAGACTTCTCGGAGGATCCAGCCCGACCATCACTCGTGGACTTGGTAAGTATAATTTGCCTACCCCTGAAACGAGCATTTTCCCCCCATAGACTATAATAGGGTTTGATATCGATTCGAGTAGTCGAATATTGAGGGGCTACTCGAAACGAATATTGAACCTCGAACATTTTACTGTTCGCTCATCTCTAATAGGCATCACTCCCTTTAAAAAAAAAAATCCCTCTCAAATACAATGAAAGAAATTGTAAGGAGTCTATGGAATTTTCATAAGCTTCCCATACTGGGAAAGAGTCTTGATGACAAACAATGTATCAATACATTTTTTGCAGATATGTTATTAATGAGAGATGGAAGAAATCTGAAATATATGCCTTTGACCTCCATCACCGTGGAGAAAGGACCAACAGGTCCGTCTTCTGCCCAAAATACCAGGAACCGAAGGCTGACCTTTACCATTGCATGTGCACTGCGAAAAGGTTTTTGGAACAGAATTAACAGAATTTATGAGCAAGTTCCAACACGCCACATGCTATCACATAGAAGACCTCAGGGGCAAACTGGAGATGTTGAATTAGGCATAGGTTGTCAATGGTGACTAACTACGGAAAACAGGGTATATCAAAATGGGAAAGCGCCGCCTTAAGGAGACATAGTATGATATGTATTACTGCCATGTATTTCTGTTCTGTTAAACTGATTGGAACTTGGAAACGTTAAATTTCGGTCTACTATTAAGCCGGCTTTACGAGCGCTCCCATTGAAGTGAATGGGAAGTGTTTAGAAGCGCTCGCGTGTATGGCTCGGAATGAACCGAGCGCTTACGCCATGTGAAGGGGCCCGAGGGTTTTGGATGGAACAGACATTTCCGAAACGCGTAGGAGTTTTTTAATCTTTATTTTTGTTTTTTAACTCTATTTTGATATCTCTATATGTTTTATTTATATATGAAATAAAAGTTATTTTTTATATAAACATCGAAGAGTTGCCAACCCGTTTCTATGCTACAATTGGATATTACTTCAACCTTCTGAGTCCGAAGGAGGGATTTGTGCACCCCGAAGTTTCCTAGGATCTAAATGGAAAGGTTATGGTGAGCTCCAACACACATTTTTTCCTATTTATATTGGGGGAATGACCAGGATAGTGCACTGTGTGGATAGAAGTGTGCCTATCCCTCCAGCCTTCCTGTTCTTACATCTAGAAGAATGGGTGATGTATAAACCACCAGAACATAGAACAATAATGCCATACTATTTAATCTAGGCTTCTGAGAGGTCAAGCAGGTTAAAAGATTTAGCAAGGAATAAGTTATGGACAGATTCAAGCTTGTTGTACACTGAGCGGATGTTCTAGAGAGCACAGGAAAAGGAGAAAATACAGTGAATACTGCAGGGTTTTCTATGCAGGGTTTTCTCTGTCCCAAACTGCCATCCAACTCCATCCGCTATTGCTTGAGTGACATCGTCCAGTCTGTTACACTATGGGGCAGATTTATTAACATACAAGGGCTTCATTTTATGCTCTACATATCTGCCCCTAACTGCAGACAAAGGGGCAGATATATTAAAATTGTATAAAAGCAAAACTGTCTTAGTTGTCCATAGCAACCAATCACAATGCAGTTTTGATTTCTTACTCTGTTCCTGAAAAATAAAAGCTACATTGTGATTGGTCAGCTAATTGTTGTTTGCTGATAAAGGCTCTGGCAGTGTTATCTGTCTATGTAAACAAAAAGATAACATTGAGTTTACTGCAAGTCCGTTTTCTGTAGAAGCATAATAAGTGTTCTATATAAACCTGTGTAACGTAATATACATTTACTGTTCAAATTACTTAGTCTCCATTATTATAGATTTATAATAATCATAATAAACTCTCATGGTAAAGGCAATGTCTATATCTACTGCGGTACTCCAGTTTGCTAAAGAATACAGGAAGTGAGAAGAAGAGACAGCAAACTGGTGAGAGATGGAGATGGGAAAAACATTTTATTCTGGCACCCACATGGTTAAAATACTAGCGAATCCCATCCACACACTTTATAAAAATACCGACAAATTTCCAAAATGTCAATTATACCTACAGAAAGTTGGCAGTTTCCTTATAGATAGCAGAAAGTCTGCAGAGGAAAACTGCATTTCGCCATTGTTTTTCTGCTGTTCTTTTTCTTTACTGCGGCTCGCTATGTGAGTCCTTAACCTTAGACTATGGCCTCACATTGTAGAAAAGCTGTTTTTCAGGCAAAGGCTAGAGTGGCTCCAATAGGAATGGGAAATAGATAGGAAATATTTCTCCCTTCTGCTCGATCCACTCCTGGCTTTGTCAAAAAAGAAAAAAAAAAAAAAAAGCATCCAAATCCGTAACCAAAAAGCTGTGGGGCCTCAACCTTAAATAAGTCCATATAGACAGTATAGCATTCCTATTGCTTAAAGATTAACTGGTGCCACTCATCTTACTAAACCATTTTCGTGTTAGTCTGTTGTATGTATATGGCAGAGAACCATGACAGCTCTCACACTGACACATGCAAAACTGAAACACATGAACAACAATTGTCACTCAACCATTTATTTTCTATTAGCATAGGCCTTATATTCTTCAGACAGGTTTTCTCACTGTATTTTATGACGCATGTGTAAGAGATAATGGATGGATTCATTAAGACTAGCGATCCTTATATGCCAGTCTTAATTCATTCCCTGCCAAATGATTTGGTAAAATTGCTAAGGGGCTCAGGTATCTGGCCTATGTGTAATTTGTGGTATAACTGGTATAACTCACTCCAATTTGCCCACCTAGGTGCAGTACATAGAGGCAGACACATTTTTGGGGAAAATGGGGTAGTGGTTAATGTCACTGTTTTGGGATAGATATACTTCATTCATTAACGTTCATTTACCCATAACCTAATTATTTTTGTTAAAGGAAATGTGCAAGGGCTTATTTTTTGTGGGAGGATCTGATGTTGTTATTGATGCGTAAACCCTTTACATGCTGCAATCACTATTAGGAGCGTTAAGAGCAAATGGCCAGTTATGAGTACACAACTGAGCACCCGTGTGTACCAGCAATCGATATGTCAATTTGAGGCTGGGTTCACACAGGGTTTTTGGACTGGATTTTGATGCAGAATCCGGTTCAAAAAAACACCTCCCATTGACTTCAATGGGAGCCATTCACTTCCTTTTTCCACGAGCAGTTTCTTAACGCTCACTGAAAAAAGAAGCGACCTGCACTTTCTTGCCATGGATTCTGCAGCTGAATCAGCCGCGGACACTGCCTCCCGACTAAGCCCATTTATTTGTGCCTAATCCGGAGCGGAATTCTGCAACAGTCGGGAGGCATTTTTTGCACCAGATTCCGCACCAAAATCCGGTCCAAAGAACCCCGTGTGAACCCAGCTTTACATCACTATTCAGACAATACAGCCCAGGTGTGACTGCTTTGTACCTCATATGGCTACTACCCTGCTATTTGAAAGGGAGTCTACAACCATCAAAACAACTTTTAGGCCAGGGTCAGAAATGCCACGACTTGCCCGCAGTGGAAATGCTGTGGGAAAAATCACAACGTTTTACAGTATAGGCAAAGTGAGTAGGAATCCCACGCCCACTTTTCAGTAAAAACCACGGCACAGCATTTCAATTATATCTATGGAAACACTGGCAGTTTCCCCATAGGTATAATTGTAACTGAAAGTTCGCAGAGGAAAGCTCCACAAACTTTCTGTTTAAAGATAAGAGATAAGATAAGATAATCCTTTAATAGTCCCACAGTGGGGAAATTTCAGCAAGTTACAGCAGCATAGTAATACAGATACAGGATAATACACAGTAATATATTACAGGACACACAAATGCTGAGAAGAAAAGATATACTAGGAGTCCATAGCAGCTAAGGAACGGAAGAAAGAAGGAAGACTTCATAGTCATAATCATTAGTTCTCTGTGCGGAGTGATCTTCGCTTGGTTATTTATAGATACTTGTAGATTATACAGCCTGGTCGAGGTTTGAAGGAAGAACTTGCGATAGCTCCTTCTCACACTTGGGGTGAAGCAGACGGTCACTGACAGTGCTGCCAAGTCCCATCAAGTTACCATACATGGGGTGGGATTTGTTCTCCCGCATAGAGGTCACCACAGACAATCCTTCTGTCACCCACCACCTGTACTGGGTCCATGGGGCTCCCCAGGACAGAGCTGGCCCATCTGATCAGCCTGTCAAGTCTATTTCTGTCCCTGGTTGATATACTGCTCCCCCCAGCAGGCCACACCGAAAAAGATGGCTGAAGCAACCACAGAGTTGAAGAAGGCCCTAAGAAGTGTCCCCTGGACTCCGAAGACCCTCAGCCTCCTGAGCAGGTAGAGTCTGCTGTGGCCCTTTCTATGCAGCGCCTCCAGGTGATCAGCCCAGTCTAGTTTATTGTTGAGGAGCGCGCCCAGATACTTATAGGTCCTGCGGGATGCGTTGCTGCCGTGTTTTTTTCTGCAGCGCTTTTTGGCTGCGGGTCGTCTCATGTGGCCCTAGCCTCAAGAGGTTTCTATATGATTTTGGTGGTGCTAGACTCCCTTTAAGCTTTTTATGGCTTTCTAGATCTAGTGCAGTCGATGGGAAGGGTTTAGTTAGTTAACAATAAGATATTTGCAGTCCTATGTTATGATACTTGATTTTTGCATATTATCTGATTATTCATTATTCATTCTTGTATACTATACTGTTCAGTAAGCTCTAAAACCCCTTGTATTTGTAGTGAAAAAAAATAAGTCGTTCAGTTTCCAATGTTAATATTCCAGTGTCTATTTGATGTTCTCTTGCTGTTTCCCTTTCAACTATTCCAACTAATAAATGACTGCCGAGGATCAAAGGCGTGAAATCTTTTTAAAGATGAGAGTTCCAGAAAGCATTTATATAATTTGTACAAACCCAAAAAAACGCTCCAATATTTACATTGTTTGTCTAAATAATGATATAATAAACTAGTATGGATAAACACTGAGCTTGAGTCATTGTCTCTCATGTATTCATCATGTTAGCCAACAAATGCTAAAATCAGCTCCTTGGCGAAGTGCGGAGTTCTTTCACATAGTGCAATATAAATAATACTTCTTTCCATTAACAACTTTCAGTGTTTTTTGTAACATTTCTTCTAGAAGTACATCGAGATTCCCAAACGTACCTTTTACTTTTTCTGCTAGTCACCAGGATATCCACACAAACACGGGGAGTACATACAAACTCCTTGCAGATGTTGTGTCTGGCAGGATTCAAACCCAAGAGTCCAGCACTGCAAGGCTGCAGTGCTAACCACTGAGCCACTGTGTTGCCCTGATTTGGTACCTTGAGAGGGAGTATCGGTATGTATAATAACACCAAATTATTAACCCTATAAATTATTAAAGGGATTCTACCATTAAAGCAACTTTTTTTTCTAATTACCACATCGGAATAGCCTTAAGAAAGGCTACGTTTAGATGTGGTCTCCGTCGCGCCATTCCTTAGAAATACTGGTACTTACCGTTATGCTAATGAGGTCTCAGCAGCAATGAGGTCGTCTTTCTTCTTCATCTACCTCCTCCCCTTGTCTGAGCATGCTCAGTAAGGTCTGTGCAGCCCTCTGACGCACGAGTGAACTCATCCAGGCGTCAGAGGGCTGTACGGACCGTACTGAGCATGCACAGTACACTCTGTTCGGCAAAGATGTCAGGAGCGTACTGTGCATGCGCGCAATTGCAGCCTTGGAAATATGACCACCGGCCGGCATGCGCAGTCGGCTCTAACAGGGTCTCGCTGTCAAAGCCGACTGCGCAGGCGTCAGACATGACGAAGAAAGAAGACGACAGACAAGGGGAGAAGGCAGATGAAAAAGAAGGACGTCCTCATTGCTGCCGAGACCTCATTAGCATACCGGTAAGTACCGGTATTTCTAAGGAATGGAGCGACGGAGACCACATATAAAGGCTATTCCAACGTGGTAATTAGAAAAAAAGTTGCTATAATGGTAGAATCCCTTTAACAAACATTTTCTTCCTACATAACCAAGAATTTTTGTCTGTTTTCCATCAGTGTATTCCAACAACAATTTATTTTAATTTTTATTTTAATTTTCAGGGTTAGGCAACATTCGATCAAATTATACTTACCAAGTCCATGAGTGAGGGTCGGGCTGGAACCTCCGAGAAGTCTTCTTTGTGCAGCGTCCCCGCGGCATCTTCCGGCTCTGAATTCACTCTGCCAGGCATCGGACCTGAGCAGAGCCGACTGCGCATGCCCGCACTACAAGCGGACATGCGCAGTCGGTTCTGCCCAGGCCCGATGCCTGTCAGAGTGAATGAAGAGCCGGTAGTCGCCGCGGGGAAGCTGAACGGAGAAGACTTCTAAAGGTAGGAGAAGAACCAGCGTTGATTGGCTGACTGTATAGCATTCGGCCAATCAATGCTGGTTCTGCATCGAACTTTTACATTCGAATAGCGAGTGGTACTCGATCGAGTACTACTCGCTCATCTCTAATGGTTATCATTACCATTAACACAAAAAATTTAAACTGTTGAATGACGTCACACATTACTTTGAGAATTGAAGTACTTTGGCAGATTTCAACCTGATACAATAGGTGCAGCAATTTAAAAATTACAGAAAAATCTATAAATTTTTGGCTGTTCGCAACTAAACTAGAAAACAAAAACAGATGACTTCTCATGAGTTAATACAAAAAGAGCTTTCTCTAAGGAGAAATTACTTTTCGTTTCGTTCCCTTTGACAGTCATAAATTGTTCTCCGTTGAACTAAACTGTACGTAAACTTTGTTGGCTTGGCGCGTAGGTGACACTTAAACACACCTTGGGCAGGTGGTGGGTTTTTATAAATGTCCAATGGCCAATAACCAACTGGCATCGTATACGAGTCTCACCTGCCAATAGAAAAGCCTTCCCCTGACACCAGGACTTTCTTCAATTTTCACATGCGTTTCAAAGAATGAAGTATTTATTAACTGAGATTCCTTTCTTTCTAGGTTGCTCATGTCCAGTTTTGGCATGTTAAATCTCAAAAGGACAAAATTGAATTTATTTGACAAATCCCTTATCCACTTTCAGCAGGCTTCGGGCTGTCAGTTGGACACTAAAACTATACAAACATTATTTTCCAACAGGTACTTACGCTTTGTTTAGATTAGAAGGCTTGAGTTGTAACCTATTAGCGGAGTACAGATCATTCACGGATTGGAATTGTAAATTGTTCTTATTCCGTGACTGATTGATATTCTAAGAATTATGTAACATAAAAATAAAAGCTTAAAGCTGCCACGGTTCTGTAATGTCACTCAAGACACTAAGGAATGTTCTCATTATTTAAGAAGGAACAGAATAGGTGGCGACTCCATAAGACATCTCAGCAGATTTATTGGACATTGCCCCAAATTACAAAAAAATGTGTTATGGAAATCTCAGTGGTCTTTCTTCTTTTTTTTTCCACAGGTAATAGTATATTATAATTGTAACAGCTCTTAAAGGGAATATGTCACCAGGAAATTCAATATAAAACACTGAGCACCAGCATAATTTTAAAGGGGTATTCCCATCACACTTGATCACCAACCTGCAGACTGTGTGCTCTCTTCACTTCCTGGTTTTCTCGGCACATTGGTGGGCGGGGTTTTCACTTGCTCTGCTATTTGCTATGTGTTCAGTCAGTAATGAGGGATTGGTTGTAAATGAATTACCACAGTATGAAGCTGTTGTAGAGACTGATCTGGATTTGAGTCAGTTTGTAATTCATACAGAGGTAACGGACTCCCTATCTCAGCCATTATCAGCCAAATTCAATTAAACTGACTGATAAGTGGAAGAGAAGGAGATAAAAGCTTAGAAATCCCGGAGCTCTCACCTCCCCCCTCCCCTATCTGAGGAGCTCTGTTGCTTCTCTGTGGCAGAGACATACACAGCTCAGAGCTGATCCCAGCACTTAGCCCCTACCTCTCCCCCTGAGAGCAGGCAGCTACGTCACTTGGGGACTGAGCAGATAAGCTCAGCACGGGCACCGTGGTCATGGAAACACAGTGTAAACAATGAAGAGAATAAATTAAGATAGCGGCCAAACAAAGCACTTTTGATAAAGCAATGTATTTAGAAAAAGTCTTATATCCACATAAATTAGCAGTATAGATAGGATCCTTGTGATGGGACAACCCCTTTAAGTAGTCCAGTAGATGCACCATTTTCTTGAAAAAGCCATTTTTTTTAAAAGACACCAAGGGACCTCAGGTGCAATGGGGGAGTGTCAGAGCTTCAAAGGGCCCAGCTGGGGAATGCTAGCCACATTTCCAGAAATTCAACAAGTAGCGTTGTAACCGTGGATAGGAAGAGCCTCTCAATGTTGTGTACACTGCAGGGATTCAGACCTGGAGATGAAAATTCTGGAACACGCTCATTTGGATATTTCTAAAAACAGCTTTTTCCAAAATAATGGTGGATATACTGTAGACTATCTGAAGATATGATGTGATCAACATAATGTCCCTAAAGGCTGGTTGCAGACGACCGTGCTGTGGGTCAGTGTACTATCTGTGTATTTTACGGAGAGCAAAACTGACCCATTCTATTCTATGGGCCCATGCATGAGACCATGATTTTCATGGTCCCATGTGCGGGTCGACAGTTCAGACTGCATCAGGTAGGACATGTTCTATTCTTGTCCTATTTTGCGGCCCTTACTTCCGTGACTCCTATTCATTTAATAAAAGGCGCCCTGAAAGGGTGGCACACGGGGACATCCCCATGTCCCCCATGTGCAGCCCATGCTTTTAAGGCTAAGGCCCACCTTGTGGAAATGCAGCTTTTTTTATTGCAGATTTTGCTGCAGTTTTTTAGCCAAGGCCAGGAATGGGTTGAGCAAAAAGGAGAACTGTAAATGCTTCCTTTATACAGTCCTATGAAAAAGTTTGGGCACCCCTATTAATCTTAATCATTTTTAGTTCTAAATATTTTGGTGTTTGCAGCAGCCATTTCAGTTTGATATATCTAATAACTGATGGACACAGTAATATTTCAGGATTGAAATGAGGTTTATTGTACTAACAGAAAATGTGCAATATGCATTAAACCAAAATTTGACTGGTGCAAAAGTATGGGCACCCTTATCATTTTATTGATTTGAATACTCCTAACTACTTTTTACTGACTTACTGAAGCACAAAATTGGTTTTGTAACCTCACTGAGCTTTGAATTTCATAGCCAGGTGTATCCAATCATGAGAAAAGGTATTTAAGGTGGCCAATTGCAAGTTGTTCTCCTATTTGAATCTCCTCTGAAGAGTGGCATCATGGGCTACTCAAAACAACTCTCAAATGATCTGAAAACAAAGATTGTCCAACATAGTTGTTCAGGGGAAGGATACAAAAAGTTGTCTCAGAGATTTAACTTGTCAGTTTCCACTGTGAGGAACATAGTAAGGAAATGGAAGACCACAGGGACAGTTCTTGTTAAGTCCAGAAGTGGCAGGCCAAGAAAAATATCAGAAAGGCAGAGAAGAAGAATGGTGAGAACAGTCAAGGACAATCCACAGACCACCTCCAAAGAGCTGCAGCATCATCTTGCTGCAGATGGTGTCACTGTGCATCGGTCAACTATACAGCGCACTTTGCACAAGGAGAAGCTGTATGGGAGAGTGATGAGAAAGAAGCCGTTTCTGCAAGCACACCACAAACAGAGTCGCCTGAGGTATGCAAAAGCACATTTGGACAAGCCAGCTTCATTTTGGAAGAAGTTCCTGTGGACTGATGAAACAAAGATTGAGTTGTTTGGTCATACAAAAAGGCATTATGCATGGCGTCCAAAAAAAACAGCATTACAAGAAAAACACATGCTACCCACTGTAAAATTTGGTGGAGGTTCCATCATGCTTTGGGGCTGTGTGGCCAATGCCGGCATCGGGAATCTTGTTAAAGTTGAGGGTCGCATGGATTCCACTCAGTATCAGCAGATTCTTCAGAATAATGTTCAAGAATCAGTGACGAAGTTGAAGTTACGCCGGGGATGGATATTTCAGCAAGACAATGATCCAAAACACCGCTCCAAATCGACTCAGGAATTCATGCAGAGGAACAATTACAATGTTCTGGAATGGCCATCCCAGTCCCCAGACCTGAATATCATTGAACATCTGTGGGATGATTTGAAGCGGGCTGTCCATGCTCGGCCACCATCAAACTTAACTGAACTTGAATTGTTTTGTAAAGAGGAATGGTCCAAAATACCTTTATCCAGGATCCAGGAACTGATTAAAAGCTACAGGAGGCGACTAGAGGCTGTTATCTTTGCAAAAGGAGGATCTACTAAATATTAATGTCACTTTTCTGTTGAGGTGCCCATACTTTTGCACCAGTCAAATTTTGGTTTAATGCATATTGCACATTTTCTGTTAGTACAATAAACCTCATTTCAATCCTGAAATATTACTGTGTCCATCAGTTATTAGATATATCAAACTGAAATGGCTGTTGCAAACACCAAAATATTTAGAACAAAAAATGATTAAGATTAATAGGGGTGCCCAAACTTTTTCATAGGACTGTATTTCCCATTCCTTTTGTAGTTACTCCTAGGTTTGGCTCAAAAAAATGCAGCAAAATCTACAACAAAAAAGCTACTTTTTTGCAACATTGGGCCTTAGCCTAAATCATGGTGGGCCGGATGCAGCACAGTCATCTACCATTGGCCTTACCATGCACTCTGGCCTGATATTGAGTTTCCTGGTGACAGACTCCTTTTTACATGTCTTCTACAATTCTGTATCATCTTCTATTAAAATTCTTCTCTGTTACTCTTCCAAGAAATTCAGCTGTGTTTCACTGTGATTGCACTCAGTCAAAAAAATAATTTTTTGTCTTGAATTTTTTTTAAAACAAAGAGTTCTTATTTTTCACATTCAAGGATTTCCACGTGTCCTTATATTCTTTTGATGTATATAACATTTGTAAATCTATTCTAGTAACTACTCAAGTCTTTTAGTAGCTTAAAATTATTTGTTAAAAAATAATTTGCGCACGTCATTATAAAAATACTAAATTAATTAAATCAGCACATTTTTTGGGGGTATTTTTTGCTGTAGCACACCTACCTCTAACAGTATTCAAACTTTGCATTGCCAACGGTGAAACTATCAGCAGTATTTGATATGTTGAGGATATAAAGGGATCCTATCATATAAACTCAATTTTTTTCTGCCTATCACATAGGAATTACCTTAAGAAAGGCTATTGTTCTCTTACCTTTAGATGTCTTCTCTGTGCCGCCATTCCGTAGAAATCCTGTTTTTCGCCGGTATGCAAATGAGTTCACTCGCAGCACTGGGGGCGGGCCCCAGTGCTCAAACAGAACTAGGGGCATCCCCAATGCTGTCAGAGAACTCTCCAGCGCTGCCTCCATCTTCTTCAGGAACAGGGTCTTCATGCGTCTGCTTCTGGAGGTTGGCTTCAAACTTCTAGGCCTCAAGCCTAGGGCAAACCCGGCCACAAGAAAATGGCCACTTATAATACTGTGCAAGCGGCCACTGTCATGTAGCCAGTGGGCATGTGCAGTCAGCTTTGCCCTCGACCTAGAAGTTTGAAGCCAACCCCCAGAAGCAAACGCATGAAGCCCCCGTTCCTGAAGAAGATGGAGGCAGTGCTGGAGAAATCTCTCGCAGCATTGGGGATGCCACCAGTGCTGTTTCAGCGCTTGGGCCCTCCCCCATTGCTGCAAGAGAACTCATTTGCATACCTACGAAAACCGGATTATATACCAAACGGCGGCCCAAAGAAGACATCTAAAGGTAGGAGAAGAATAGCCTTTCTTAAGGTATTCCTACGTGATAGGCAGAAAAAATTTAGTTTAAATGATAGGATCCCTTTAACCCCTATCGATTTTTGTTTTTACTCCTCACATTCCAAGAGCCATAACTTCTTTATTTTTCCATTCACTGAGCCATATTAGGGCTAAATTTTTGCAAGACAAATTGTAGTTTGTACTGATACCATTTAGTATTCCAGAATGGAGTGAAATTCAAGAAAAACTGCATTTGGGGAATTTGTTATGGGCCCTTTTTATGATGTGTCACCTGTGTTCTATGTGATTTGGTGATGCCAAGCCCCAGGATGCCAAAAAAGACGCTGCGTTTTACATGACCTGCAAAGTGGACGGGATTCTGGCTAATCCCATCCACACATTGCATTAAATTATCCACAGCAGAAAATACTGGACGGACTTTCTACAACTCGATTTTGTACTAACCATACTAAAATTCTATTAGTATTATAATATTATATGTAACATTTGCAGTCATAACCCAAGTATTCTGCTTAATCTGAAGATGGAAACTCGCTATTGTGTGATCTAGACATGGAAACTAGGTGTCATCTGATATTCTGACTCATACTCTATCATTTGTTTAACAGATTTGTTCACCGTCACAAACCATCAAATACTGCCATAACATAAGATGTCTCACCGGCTTCCCAGAGCCAAACTATATAAGCTTACCAGATTTGATGCCTGACATCCTGCAGTTGGTAGGGATTCCAGATACACTGAGAATTAATATTTCCTGAGAACTGTTGCTATATCGAAAACATACAGAAAGACATAAAAGTCTTCAAGAAGGGTCTTATTTACTAAGTACACAGGAAGAGGAAACAGTTTACTTGTGACCGCATTTATGATGCCAAAAAGAATTGTGAATATGGATATTTACAATCGCCGAATGTTCAATCTTGCGCTTACTGGCTGAGGATGAACAAGGGGGTCAATGTAATAAAGTGTTAAAACCAAATGATACTTTGCTGCGGGATGTGAAACACACAGGTTATAAGATGTAAGAAGAGCATAGAGTCTGAAGATTCTTGCTGGCGCAATTCATTCCGGGTATTACAATACTACCGTTAGAGACTGGGCGCCCGAGGCAAGTGAGAAAATGGCAGTCTGTAACATTTGTGTGGGAAGTAAGCAAAATTGTATTGCTGAAGATAGACAAGGCGCGGGACCATGGAATGGGGGATGGCACACAGTTCAGATACTAAGTGTATTGCTATATGATCAGTGGTGAACCTAGCCTGTCTGCTGCCTGAGGCGGGCGATAGAAATACGGGGGTACTAGTGGCACTAGTGGCAGCATTACAGTGAACACAATGCAGTAACATTTTGTGACTTACAGGAGACGTCTCTGACTAATCGCTTACATTTCCTGTGTTGTCCTACAACACAGACATCTTTAGCTTCTCACTTCTCCATGCACCCGACCCATATATATATATATATATATATATATATATATATATATATATATTGCCCCTTCTATTCATAATGTCCTCTAATGAACGCTTTTATGAATGTCCCTTGTACGTGGAAATATGCCCTACATCAGCCCCTGCAACATCTATTATGCCCCACATCAGCCCCTGCAACCTCTATAATGCCCCACATTGGCCCCTGCAACCTCTATTATGCCCCACATCAGCCCCTGAAACCTCTATTATGCCCCACAGTGGCCTCTGCAACCTCTATTATGCCCAACAGTGGACCCTGCAACCTCTATTATGCCCAACAGTGGACCCTGCAACCTCTATTATGCCCAACAGTGGACCCTGCAACCTCTATTATGCCCAACAGTGGACCCTACAACCTCTAATATGCCACACAGTGACCCCTGAAACCTCTATTATGCCCCACAGTGGCCTCTGCAACCTCTATTATGCCCAACAGTGGACCCTGCAACCTCTATTATGCCCAACAGTGGACCCTGCAACCTCTATTATGCCCCACATCAGCCCCTGAAACCTCTATTATGCCCCACAGTGGCCTCTGCAACCTCTATTATGCCCAACAGTGGACCCTGCAACCTCTATTATGCCCAACAGTGGACCCTGCAACCTCTATTATGCCCAACAGTGGACCCTGCAACCTCTATTATGCCCAACAGTGGACCCTACAACCTCTATTATGCCCCACAGCTTTCCCTGCAACATCTATTATGCCCCACAGTGGCTCATCCAACCTCTATTATGCCCAACAGTGGACCTTGCAACCTCTATTATGCCCCACATTGGCTCATCCAACCTCTATTATGCTCCACATTGTCCATCTGCTTCCAACATACCTTTAGGGAAACCAACAGCGTTTCTGTAAATGTAATAGACATGCTGCAATTTCCAAAAACACAATGCTTTTGGAAATTGCAGCATTACCTCTATGTGTATTTTTCTGCAATGTGTGGATGGGATTCACTAAAACCATCCACTTTGCAGGGACAGTAAAATGCAGCGTTTTTGTCACATGAGGATTGAGCCTTAAAGACTGCTCTATTATTGTACTTCTGGTTGCGTAGTGACACATACTGTATACATCTTCCCCGTCACTCCCTTGCCAACTTGTGCCCGCAGTAAGTATAGCACTGTATGGGACTGTTTATGTTGAGAATGTTATATATGATTTCCAAATCTAAATGCATTTTATATTTTTAGATTTCAATTAAATATTCAATTATAATATTATTATAATTTATTGTCCACGTTCTTTCCCATCCAGATTTACCATATTTAGATAATCCCACAAGACCTCCCACACCTCCTCGTATGCAGAGTATAGGGCTGTTTATTTATTCTAAGTAAATATCATTTATTCAGCAGCTGGACGTTCTGACTTTCTGACTATATTTATTCTTCATTTTATTGTAAGCATTGGACGGAGAAATTGAGTTTATGTTATTGCTTATTTTAGGGGAAGAATAAACAGATTATGCCTTTCTAACGCTGAAGCTGAGAAGACTTGAAATGTGAAGTGTCCTTCTTAAATCCAATTCTCTTGCTGGCTAGTTCAACATAATGACAAGGGTTCCCACGTTGCGAAAATGTAGCATTTTGCTCATGGCGGGAAAAAAACGCTTACTTGTGCGCTTACTTTACTTGCAAAGTAGATGGGATTCTGGCTAACTCTGCGGACTTTCAGTGAAAAACACTGCAGAAAAAACTGTGATGCTTTCCCACCGTTTCCGATTTGCTACAAGGGGCCTTAACCTGAAGGTTTATTCGATAGTATGGAGTGGTGATTATGCTTAATTTACAACTTTGCATACTTTGTGACTGAGGCCACACATTGCAGAAATCTGGGGCGTAACTACTGGGGTAGCAGCAGTACCTGCTGCCACAGGGCCCGGGACATTAAGGAGCCTAGTGACAGCCACTACCGCTGCAATTTTTTAAATTTTTTTTTTTAATAGGAAGGTAATGGGCCTATTTACTTACCAATCCTGGCTCCTACTCATGGTCGCCGTCACTTCTCCTTCTGTGGAGGCCGTTATGAGCAGGAGTCGCGAGTAGTAAGTGAGGCAGCGGGCCCCAAACACACTATTATTATACTCGAGGGTCTTTTCAGACCCCTGAGTATGATGATTGGAGGCCCAGGGGAGGTAAAGAACATAAAAAACACTGTTACTTACCTGTCCTGGCTCCAGGCAGACTTCAGTCTACTTATGTGACAACCCTGACATCATAGGGCCTGGGTTTGCGTCATAATGCATAAGGACGCAAGCCCCGGCTCAAGTGACGTCCCGTACGTCATTGAAAATGGTCAAAATCAGCAAGGACTGCACTGGAGCCAGGACGAGGTAAGTAACAGTGTTTTTCTGTTTGTATCTTCCCCTGAGTCTCCAATCATTATACTCTGGGGTCTGAAAATGCAACGTTTTGGAAATCCAATGTCCAATGCTCGTATTTTTCGATTAGAATCCCACCCACTTTGCAGGTACTGTAAAATATTGCATTTCTTTGTTTACGCAGCATTTCTCCTGGGGCCAAACCATGGTGTCCACGCCTCGTGTGGCCACAGACTAAAATTCTTCAAAATTTTTAATTCTTTTGAATCCGTTCCTTTTGATGCAACATGCGGCCTCAGATTAGACAGAATCCCATCCACCTTAGGCTGGGTTCACACGGGGTTTTTTGGACTGGATTTTAATGCGGAATCCGCCTCAAAATTCGGCTCAAAAAACTGTCTCAATGGAAGCCGTTCACTTCCTTTTTCCGTGAGCGGTTTCTGCCCTCTCTCGGAAAAAAAAAAGAAGCGACCTGCCCTATCTTGCCAAATCCGCGATGTGACTCTCCCTCCCGACTAGGCTCATTCATTTGGGCCTAAACCGGAGTGGAATGCCATGACAGTTGCGTCTAGCTGTGGGAGGTGTTTTTTGGTCTGGATTCTGAGGCGGCTTCAAAATCCGGTCCAAAAACCCCGGCTGAACCCAGTCTTACAGGTAATGTAGCATGCAACATGGTGCCCCAGCCTCAAGAAGTAAATACAAACATCTGGTGTGAAAAACCTCAGTTAAAAAATAGGGCATGTCCATTTTACCATCCTCACAATCCAAACACAAGTCCATGGGATCAGTTCTTAACTAGAGATGAGCGAGTACTGTTCGGATCAGCCAATCCGAACAGCACGCTCCATAGAAATGAATGGATGCACCTGGTACTTCCGCTTTGACGGCAGCCGGCCGCTTAACCCCCCGCGTGCCGGCTACGTCCATTCATTTCTATGCGAGCGTGCTGTTTGGATCGGCTGATCCGAACAGTACTCGCTCATCTCTATTCTTAACGTACATTTTCGTTACTGCTGTGTGCACGTAGCCTTACCCTACGTCTTATTCATTTCTATATAACCCAGCATACGTCAGTTGTCAGAAAAAAACTTGACCACTGATATTCTGATGGATATTGTTCAGATCTGCAGAAAATTAAAGGAAATACAATTTTGCAACATGGCCAGTGAATGTTATAACTAAAAGTTAACTTTTGGATATTAAAGTGTGCAAAGCTTTAAAATCCACTGGAAAACAATGGGCCAATGGTTTTCATAATGTCAGTCTAAGAACATAATCATTTCATGTCTTCAAAAGGTAGATTTCCTCGGAACCATATTTTTAACCAACATGATTTCCTCTCATTTCCTGAAGGCCTACAAAGCAATGATTATTTGTTTGTGATTAAGCATGTCCTATTAGTGTGTACAATGTGATCCCTCTAATCCCTGTCCTTATGAGTTATGCAGCTCATGTGGAACAAGTCGGAGAATAATGGAATGTTATGTGAGCCCGTAGTGTACACACCGCCACTTTAACCTCTTTGTTGGCTCTACTGATTTATTATGTAGCAGAATTATATATGGCTATTGTTTGTTTGCTTTTATTGTATACAGTATGCATGGTTGTGAAGTATGGAGAGGATTACAAGAAGAAATGAAAGATAGCATTGCATCCACCCTATTGTCTGGTAGTTACATGTATAAAACATTGGCAGAACCTTTTAGAAGTAGTGTTTGGCAAGGTAGAAATCCGCAACAGAGATCATTGCTGATTATAATGCTATTGGCACAACTTATTCTATACTTGGCTTAACCAGTTTACCAACTTGGCTTTGACATTGTATAGAGGCAGAATGCATGACCGCTCTGGGGCTCCAAGGAACAAATACAATGTATCCACTTCCTCAGCAGTCACCAATTTCCTCTTGGAGGGTATGGGTAAGCTAACACGATTTTTGGTCAGGATTTTGAGGCCGTATTCACCTCAAAATCCTGACCAAAAAGATGGCTCCCATTGAAATCAGAGCCGTTTCTGATGCTAATTCTTCAGGCAGAGTCGCCTCATAATTCGGCCTGAAGACACTCCCTCCTCCGGACTAGGCCTATTTATTGGGCCTAATCTGGAGTGGAGTGCACGGCTGGATGCCGGTGCAGTGCACTGGCTTTAAGTTGTGGCTACCTGGTTTTTGGTCTGGAACCTAAGGCGGCCTCCGCCTCAGGTTCCAGACCAAAAAACTCCATTTGAACCCGGCCTAAGGCCTCACGGTGTAGAAATGCAGCATTTTTTGCTGCAGATTTTGTAGCAGTTTTTTGAGCCAAAGCCAGGAGTGGATTGAGAAAAAGAAGAAGAATAAGAGCTTCCTATATATTTTCCATTCCCTTTGTGGCCATTCTTGGCTTTGGTTCAAAAAATGCAGCAAAACCTGCAACAAAAAAAGTTGTGTTCCCACAATGTGGGGCCTTAGCCAGATGGTGTGAATCGTGGAGTAGTATGATGGGTCTGGAATTGTGATGTCAGTGCATTTACAGCTGGAGCACTGTACGAGGGGGCAGGAGGCACAATTAAAGGGATCAGTATCAGATATGAGGACACAGCATCTGAAAGCCTCAATTATTGGGAACAGCCATTCTTAGGAATCCTTGTTCTCAATAATTGGCCCATGAAAATGCCCAAATGATCATAATAAAGAGGCAAACACTCATCCTCCATGTAAACAAGACAATGTGCTACTGACATTGAATGATGTGTCCCCAAATATTGTGATGTCTCACAAGAACACTACTTCTTCCCATTGAGTCAGTGGTTAGCAAGTGGCAGTGAACCGCTAAAACGGATTGTCGCACAACATTGGGCCTATCCGAGCTTGCAGAGACGTGTTGGAGAGGACTTTCTATGACAGATGGTGAAGTTTGCTTTCCTCACAGACTGTGTCCCATCCACCAAAAAGGTGGAATACCGAACGCAGATGTGAACCAGACCTAACATCTGTTTTTAATTAATGGATCTGACCATCCATTAAACTGCAGAACATGTTCCATTCTGGTATATATTCAGAGGTATATCCTTAAGTTAAAAACCTGAACAATTTGGAATATTTGGGTCAAATCTGCTTTATTGCGCTGGTCATGTTGTAGAAGGTAACATTGAAATTGCATTGCCAAAGAAGGAAAAGCCTTGGAGTTATGGAAATCACAGGATCAATAGACTTGTTAATGATATGCAAATGATTTAAAAAATGGAAACAAATATTCAAAAATGTCTCCATTTACTAAGTATTCAGTAAGAGCACCACACCCAGAAGTACACTCAGTTACATGCCTTGGCATGCTACCAATGAGAGTCGATGGAATTTTATGCTGCACTGAATGCACTTGAAAATGTGAATCATCAAAAATTGGCTGCTGGCAACTCCCTTTGCAGGTACCACCCAATGACATCATAGATATACTCAATGGGAGTAAAGGCCAGACACTGAAGGCCATGGTAACACAACGCAGGCTGCTCAGACCAACACGAGTAACATGCAGTCTAGCGTTGTCCAGTTCGGAACATTAGGGTAATGGCCGTAACACTGGTTCCATGACCAAATCAATGTAACACTAAACTGTTAGTATATTTGAAAGGAGGACAACAGATACCATACATTGTTTATGTTACCTTATGAAGGGCTCATGATGGATGGTATTGTCCATGTGGTCTCCAGACCAATCTCTGGATATTATTGCATCTGAGAAAAAAAAGGGACTCACTCCTGAAGAGGATAGACCTGTGCAACAGGGTTCATCTCTGGTGTAGCAATGCTGAGCGCATGGCCAGCATTGCTACATCTCGGCATAGGAATGCATTGACCAGTGTTGATTGGCCGAATGCCATACGGAGTACAGCATTCGGCCAATCAACACTGGTTCTGCCGGAGGAGGCGGAGTCTAAGATCGGTCCACACCAGTTTCCATTCTGGTCCGATATTAGACTCCGCCTCCTCACAGATGAGCCTCATGCAGAACCAGTGTTGATTGGTCGAATGCTGTACTCTGTATGGCATTCAGCCAATCAACGCTGGTCACTTCATTCCTATGGGAAAAAGTCAGCTCGCAAGCTGACAGGGATCCTGACCAGATAGAGCCCCAAAGAGCTGTTTGAGTGACATTCCCACCTAAATAAAGGTCATCCCTAGCTAACCCTGCCTGTAGATCCATCCCTGTCTCACAGTCACATAGTTCACAGTCTCATATGAACCAGATATTAAATCCACTGTTCGTATAAATTGGAGGTCACCTGAATTAGCCAGCCAATTACTTTTTCCAATTTTTTTTCGATGCCTCCGTTGTCGTAGTTCCTGTCCCACCTCCCCTGCGCAGTTATTGGTGCAAAAAAAGCACCAGGGAAGGTGGGAGGGGAATCGAATTTTTAGTGAGTTTGCCACCTGGTGTTCGACTCAAATCGAATATCTCGAACAGCCTGATATCCGATCGAACATGTACTCGATCGAACGCTGTTCGCTTATCCCAAACTTAATGAAAAATGAAGCAAAAACTCAATATAAAATGGTCACTGTAGGACAGACCACTAAGCAAATAAACCAATAAGCAGGAATTTAAGCAAACTTTGAATAAATGAATAGGAATTTTGTAATATATCTTATTATTAAGAAATACGTCCTTCTGCTTTTATCAGGTTGTTTCTCTGCTCCCCTTCCCTCTGCTCTTGAGAAACACTACAGGTCACATGACTCAGATGACTTACTTCTATAGAGGTCTATGGAGAAGGTGGGCGTGAACAAGAAGTGCAGGAGGTAAGAGAAGACAGGTTGATGCTAGGTTCACATTTGCACTATTGAAAAAAGAAATTTGTATATAGAGCTATTGACTCACCAGTATATACGAGTCCCAAAGGTGTGCACGATCACATAATCCCCGAGTCCTAAGGGGTTGAGTTTCCAAATTGGATGATACAAAAAAATTTGATCCGCAATTCCCACGGCTTGTCTTTTCAATAAAATTTAGCTTTTAATGGTTCGTTTTAAAAAATACATGTTGTCAGGAAACAAAAAAAGACATACTTAACAGACAAGGACTGAAAAAAATATTAAATGCCCATAGCAATAAAAAAACGCCAAGGCGTTTCGAGGTAGAGACCTCTTAGTCATGGCATAGCTCCTGAGTCAATTGATGTATCTGCTGCTCTCAGGGGGGAGGGGCTAAGTGCAGGGAGCGAGCCTGTGTATCTAGCTATTCCTGTGTCTACACCACGTGACCTAGGTTCCTGCTCTCAGATAGGGGAGAGGAGCTGCTTTAATTTCTTCTGTTCTCCCAGTTATCAGGCTAGCTAATTCAATTGTGTTCATTATGGCAGAGACAGGCAGTGTCTTTATGTAACACAGAATGGAGTTGCTGCTGCCTGTACTTCATAGTCCAATATGGGTGGGCGGAGCTAAACGTGAATTTGGGGGCGGAGCTAAACGTCAGGTTGCATGTGAAACCCCGCCCACCAAATGATGCAAGAAACCAGAAAGAATGAAGATTTTACAGCAGTAAAGACTGATGAGTATGTGAGGTGGGAATACCCCTTTAAAAAAGGGACCCATAGACTATAATGGGGTCTGCCCAATTTTCTCCATTTCTAGACTGAATGCGGTGGAGAGAAAAGTCCTCTTTGCAAGTTTTTAAGTGACTCCAATGCAGATGTGAATCCAGCTTTAAGCAACTTCTATATCAACGACTGAATATAGCAATCTACACAGTTCTTTCTCAACTCCCTATCGGCATACATGTATACTACTGTTGCTAGTGGCCCATGGGACTGACTCAAGCAAGGAGACATAGCGATACATTGACCTGCCTTTCTACGTAAAACTGAATTTATGATTAAAAATAGTAAATTTTATTTTAGCCTTTTTTATTTTTTTAATTTCTGAAAATATTCTGGACTCCACTTAAAACATGATTTGTGTTTTTGTCCTAACCCACGAGCATAGCCCACCACCGTAAGAAACTAGAAATTATTAATAATCACCAGTTGTGGAGCGGAGATCTAGGATTCGGCAAAAAATAAAGCCTTATGCTAGTTTGGGTATTTAAAAAAGATTTCTCCAATAGTTTGCGCTCGCTTAAATATTGGGGGTGTTAATATTTTCTACTTGAATGTGTCTTGTGTGAAATCATGGCGACTAAAAGTGATTTGGAAAAATGCCGACTTTATGCGAGCAAGACGTACAATCCGGGCTCTAGCTTTGCAGCGCATAAAAAGTCTAATTTATTCAGGGTGAACCTAAATACAAACACAACTCAACCAATGCAAACATTCTTTTAAAGCCAAACATATAACAGGAATTTATCACCTTATATGACTCAGCCACTTTTTTCAAACGAGCTTTTGTGAGATTTTCTTTCGGATTTGCTTTTTTAGCAGCGAAGTTTTTTGTATCCAACTTAAAAATAAATGTACAATTTGAATTTGTAGTTTGCGAAAAATAATATTCCCAATGACTCCTAATGAGTTGTAGGATCGCACTGCAAGATACCGGCTCAGGCATGCTCAACGTAAATGTAGAATTCGAGACATAAGACAGGTATGACGCTGTAAGATTTATACCCTAAATAGGGCCCCGGCTCTTGTGATGTGTGTGTTTATAGAAAATAATTGTAATCATGATGTAATAATTCTAGGATCACTTTTCTTATAACTACTAGAGATGAGCGAGTAGTACTCGATCAAGTAGGTATTCGATCGAATACTACTGTATTCGAAATACTCGTACTCGATCGAGTACCACTCGCTATTCGAATGGAAAAGTTCGATGCAGAACCAGCATTGATTGGCCGAATGCTATACAGTCGGCCAATCAACGCTGGTTCTTCTCCTACCTTTAGAAGTCTTCTCCGTGCAGAAGTCTTCTCCGTCACCGCGGCGTCTTCCAGCTCTGAATTCACTCTGCCAGGCATTGGGCCTGGGCAGAGCCGACTGCGCATGCCCGCTTGTAGTGCGAACATGCACAGTGTGTTTTCCGTGTGGTGTCCACACGAGTCATGCAGAGAGAGGAAAGTAGTTCATGAAGTACTTTCCTCTCTGCACGACTCGTGCGGACACTGCGCGGAAAACACACGGAACCCATTATAGCCTATGGGGTCCATGTGCTTTCATTGGTCACCACTTGTTAATGCGTTGGGTATTCCGTTCAAGGAGTCCCCATGCAGAACCCCCGAATGGAATACCGAATGCAGATGTGAACCAGGCCTAACACAGCATATCTAACTGTTTCATAGAGTCTAATTTAATTGTAAAGTATCACTACTTACCCATCATTGGTTTTATAACCCAATTCTATTCCTAATATTCCTTCTCGATAAAACGTGCTGCTGACATTATATGATTTCTTCACATATCAGTATGTTGGTGGCCTGAAATCCCATAATTTAATATATGTCCTTAAGGAATTAAATTTCCTGCATTGCCTAAAATTTCTCTGTGTTTATCCTACTATCACCGAAAACAATAGAAGTAATTTGTTGAAAGAACAGTAATGTCATTCATATTTAATAACATAGTAAAATTCTGCACAACATATGGCAGCTGTTAGAGAGATTAAAGCGAGACTTCAAGAGGACCTGCTCCCTCATCTCCATGGGCCTTGAACTCGAAAATTCGGATACTGTCACCTTTCAGCGAGTGAGGTCATCGCTAACAATGAGAAGTAAAGGGCGAACTCCATAACCAATCTTATAAGATTGCAATAGCTGGAGGGAGGTCTTAGCATAGGTAAATGATTAAACTTCTACAAATATCAAAACTCATTTTATTACCTACAACACAAAGTCTACATGGGTAAGACAGATGGCCAATCAGGTCATTAAAGATAACTTTTTGTCCCTGTAGAGTTTCTCTTTAAATATGTAAAAACTACATTTTGTGTGGATGGGAACATAAAATAATTGGTATAATGAATATTAGGTTCTAAATTACCATATGGATTATGTATATGAATAAATAGCAATGGTAAAAAGATAATAAACATGGGAATCGTGAAAAAATAATGGTGGGTATTAGCGGCAAGGCTTACTTTCAGCTTTAAGATAAGATAAGATAAGATAATCCTTTAATAGTTCCACCATGGGGAAATTCAGTGTGTTACAGCAGCATAGATAATACAGTAATATATTACAAGAAAGAACACATACAAGCTCATAGTAGATAGAAAAGATACTAGGAGTCATAGTAACTAAGAAGAAAAAGAAAGACTCAGGATCATTTAGTTCTCTGTGCGGAGTGATGTTGATAATACAGCCCGATCGTGGTTGGAGGACATAAGGAGGGGGCATAACATGTAGATATAACAGGCAGAATCAGCTTTTTGCAGAGGTGGGGGACATGTGCAGCTATCACAATAACATGTGATAGTTCCTTTGGTAGGTAATAAGATCTCATGCTCACAGCTGATAGTTCGATATCTGGCAGCAGCGCTATTATGCCTTAAACACAAAATGCCCCCAAAAGTGCATCATCTTTCATTGCAAGCCCTCCTCCTAACTTCTTACCGCTGTCACATGTTCTATCCGCCCAAAGAAGTCTGAAGCCATCCAGGGAGACAGGGTGCTGATTATTCCTCCATACTATCTGCCTCTCTTGCCATGCTTCCTTAACTTGTGAGGGGGATGGTAACAAAGGCAGTACAGAAGTATTGCAGTGTATTATATTGGTCAGTTGACAAACGTTTAGACCAAAGTTTACATAGGCTTCCATAGATGGCAGACATGGGAGCCATTGTTAGGCCCTTAGAATCTTAGGCTGCGGGAAAATTCGTGGCGTTTTACAGTATCTGCAAAGTGGATACGTTTCAAACTACAGTGCGGACGTGCTGTGATTTCCAAAACCGGCGCGGTTTTGGAAATTGCAGCATGTCAATTATGAGTTGGCTATCGGAAAGGGTCTTCTGCGCAGCCGGTGGCAACATCACGGATAAACACAGCTGACTGTCAGCTGACAGTGCTGACGGGCTGACTTTCATCAAAATGAACAGCCAAAACAGCCCCGCCCACTTTTCTGTTGACTCCGCCCATTCATTTTCATGTGCTCCCACACAGTATAATCCTCCTACAGTCACCTGTAAATTATATACCCCCCCATCTCTCCCCCAGTTTCATATACACCCT
Organism: Leptodactylus fuscus; assembly: GCF_031893055.1. NCBI lineage: Eukaryota > Metazoa > Chordata > Amphibia > Anura > Leptodactylidae > Leptodactylus > Leptodactylus fuscus. Next base: position 199,011,172 of record NC_134269.1, on the reverse strand, counting down.
TCCTCTGCCCCCAGTTTCATGTCCCCCCTCCATCTCTGTCCCCAGTTTCATGCTGTTCTCCCCCTTTCAACTGCCCACAGTTTCATGTCCCCCCGTCTCTGCCCCATTGTCATGCCGTTCCCCCCTCATCTGCCCCAGTGTCATGCCATTCTCCCCCCCTTCATCTGCCCCAGTGTCATGCCGTCCCCCCCCCACTTCATCTGCCCCAGTGTCATGCCGTTCTCTCCCCACCCCCTTCATCTGCCCCAGTGTTATGCCATTCTCTCCCCACCCCCTTCATCTGCCCCAGTGTCATGCCATTCTCCCCCCCTTCATCTGCCCCAGTGTCATGCTATTCTCCCCCCCTTCATCTGCCCAGTGTCATGCCATTCTCCCCCCCTTCATCTGCCCCAGTGTCATGCCATTCCCCCCCTTCATCTGCCCCAGTGTCATGCCATTCCCCCCCCTTCATCTGCCCCAGTGTCATGCCATTCCCCCCCTTCATCCCAGTGTCATGCCATTCCCCCCCCCTTCATCCCAGTGTCATGCCATTCCCCCCCCCCTTCATCCCAGTGTCATGCCATTCCCCCCCCCTTCATCCCAGTGTCATGCCATGCTCTCCCCACCCCCTTCATCTTCCACAGTGCCATGCCGTTCCCCCCCTCCCCTTCATTTGCCCCCCTGTTTCATGGGCCCCTTCACTTACCTCTTCCATCGCTTCGTGTCACCCGCCGCTCCGCTCTCACGCCACTGAAATAATTTAGGCGCGATGTGATGACGTCATCACATCGCGCCTACAGACGCCGAAGCCGGACAGCAGCGTTTAAAGAAGGAGCTGAGCTGTCACAGCTCCTGCTTTAATCGCGTAAGTATTCAGCTCATCGGCGTCCGACGGACGCCGATCAGCTGAAATCGGGACCGGCAAGTGCTGGGGCGGGCAAGTGCCGGGGGCCCCAAGAGGCTCTGTGGGCCCCGGCACTTGCCCGACTATGCCCTGCGCTGACGCCGGCCCTGAATGACTGGTGCAGGCTCCAGGAGGCCGGCACACGGTGGCGGGCCAAAACCGGGCCCCCACCAGTTTTCAATTTGGCCGGGCCCCTGACGCCAGTACCAGTAATACTGGCCTATCGGCGGCCCTGGTTACATGACAAATTTTTATGTGGTTTGCACACTTTGTAAGTCTAAACTGAGTAGGGGCTCTGAAAAGAGCAACCTCACCACCTTTGCGTTCGCTGTCATTTGGAAGGCAAGCCCTGGGCTCAGTGGGAGAGAGCAAACACAGGACAATCAACGACACTGCTTCTTCCACTGTTTAAAGTGCTGGTTCTGCAGTCCAGACCACCAGCCTGGACACCTACACATCTGACTCTGACACATTGGGGAGTTCACCCTCATGCGCCCTTTTGACCTGCACCATAATATGCCTCTTCCCAGCCACTCCCCATCTCCCTGGCATTTCATTGCAGGCAGAAGTACAGCACAAGCCATTCACATGCCCAAGCCTTTAACGGCCTCATCTAAAAACTGCTGGTCCTGGAAATGTTGGCGTTTATGCTTCTGGATACCCAGGCCTTCCGTCACCAGATGGCAGCTGGGGCACCTCCTAGCTGCACCTCCTGGGGCCTAGCCGTTACTACTTCTCTTGGTGTGCTGTCCCTGCCTTGCGCCTGCACGTGTCCCATAACATCAGTCGGGCTTAGAGCTCCGCGCTTTGCTGCAAGGTCCACTTGACCACCGATGCATCAACAAGCGCCTGCAGTCAGGGATGCTGCTTATCTTTAATGAAAGGCCGGGTGAATGTAGTGGAGTCTGGGCCCGGGGTGCAAACTGGGGTGGCCTATCTCCTCTCCCAGCCCCAAATTCATGGCAGGGGTTCTCTGAAAGCCTACTGTGCTGCAACCTCCCCCCCAGCTGCAAGCTGGAAATGCTGTAACACTGGCATGGGGAGATGTCAGCAGGCCGTGCTGAAGCTCATCAGCTTGGGGGAAAGACAGCACAGTGCCTCCGAGGTGAGAGATGCCATCCAGGATGATATGGCACTATGGTTTTCCCCGCTGCACCTGTGCCCAGGCATTTGGCATTTGGCGATAATGGCCGGAACCTGGTAGCAGATCTGGAGCTTGCCAGACTCAAACACGGTCCATACATGGCCCACGTTTTCAACTTGTTGGTGCAATGGTTCTTTGAAACCTACACCATTGTTCCTGATATACAGGTCAAAGTGGGGCCATTTTCATAGGTGAAAAGTAGCCTCTGCTAGGCTGAAAATATTCAGAGCACACTCCTGTCATCTTCACACCATTGGCTGGCAGAGGAAGATGAGGGGGATGAAGTGGCATCTGATGTCCCTGTCCCACACGAGGCTTGAGGGTGCAGTTCAGTGCATCCCAATGCTTCAACACAGATGGTGTGAAGGGGAGTGGAAAATGGAGGAAATGGAGAGTGACCCTTACAGTTGGGGCCAGCGAAGTCATGCCAAGTAACAAACTGGCACACATGGCTGACTTCATGTTGGGTTGCTTTTCAAGAGACAAAGGCATAGTTCACATCCTGGAGAGCAAACAATACTGGATTGAACAAAACATTGGATTGAGTTTATATAGCTTGACTGAATTGCTGTGTATCACACTTAGCTTTGGGGGTAGACCCTTAAAAATTGGATTGAGCTGATATAGCGTGACTGAATTGCTGTGTCTCCCACTTAGCTTTGGGGGGTACAGCATTAAAAACAGGTTTGACCATATATGGCCTGACTGAATGAACGACTGTCTCCTACTTAGCTTTGGTTGGTAGACCCTTAAAAATTGGATTCAGCGTACATAGCCTGACTGAATTTCTGTGTCTCCCAGGTAGGTTTTGGGGTTAAACATTGTGAAAAACTGGATTGAGCGTACATAGCCTGACTGAATTTCGATGTCTCCCACCTAGGTTTTGGGGGTACACACTCTGGATATCTGGATTGAGTGTACATAGCTGGACCTAATTGCTCTGTATCCCTGTTTTGGGGTTACACACTGCCAGAAAATCTGGTTTGCACGTATATATAGAGCAAGAACTAACTGCTCTGTATTCCTGCTATTTTGTGGGGGGGCACCCCTGTAAAAGCTGGTTTGCACGTGTATATAGCCGGAACTAACTGCTTTCTATTCCTGCTATTTTTTGGGGGGACAACCCTGAGAAAAGCTGGTTGGAACGTATATAGCAAGAAGTAACTGCTGTGGATTCCTGCTATTTTTTGGGGGGACACCCCTGAGAAAGCTGGTGTGCACATATATAGCAAGAAGTAACTGCTCTGTATCCCTGTTTTCCACCGTCCGTGGAAAGTTGGACTCCTGTCCCTGCAGTGTATAGCTCTGAGAAAAGCTGTTGTTGTTGTTCTTTGGTTTTACCCATCCTATCTCAAGCTAATGCCTATCTAGCCCTCAGCAGATATGTTTCTCTCCCTATCTCTGACCACAAATCTGACGAATATGGCGGCGGCCGTTCTTATGAATTGGAGGTCACATGTTTTCGGCAGCCGAAGGGGTTTTTTCAATTTTTTTCCGATGCCTCCATTCCTGTCCCAACTCCTCTGCACAGTTATTGATGCAAAAAATGTGCCATCGAAGGTGGGAGGGGATACAAATTTTTACTGCATATGCTGCGTGGTATTCGATTGGGAACGAATACCTCAGATGACCTGATATTCGATCAAATGATGTTCGCTCATCTCTAGTTGCTATGGATCTAAGCACATACTAAGAATAAAATAGCAATAGTGCAAAGAATCAGACAGCAGGAAATCTATAAGAATAATGATAAAAACATATTGTGACCCAGATGATTTACATTATGAATGTCCTAACCGTATATATCTATTACCACGATTTTATAGAATGTTGCAGACCTTTGATCTAGGTAATGCAAAAAGGAAATCTATGCTTAGTTATGTAGTTAAATGGAAGCTGCCGATGTCCATAGAAGACATTATAAATTAACCAACTTAGAAAGTAAAATATAATAAAAAATAAAAAAAAGTGAAATTAATCCTACTAATATTATAAATGTGAAAGTTTGTGTGATTGTGTGTTTGAATGTTTGTTCCTCAATCATGCAAAAACGGCTGAACGGATTTGAATGAAATTTGGTACATAGACAGTCTGTAACCTCGATTAACACATAGGCTACTATTTATTCCTTTAAATGACATGGTTTCACAACTGTTATCAATTTATGTTCACATACTATAGTAAGCAGCCCTTGCAGCAGCTTATCTCAGCTTCTGATAAAGCCAGGTCTGTTATCTCTCTATGTAAACATTTAGCTAACCATCAGTGGATTGTGTACATGCATTTGCATATTATATGATCTGCTTCAGGCAACATGCTGGCCCACTGGATGGGAAACACCTTTAATCCAAATTTGCTACTTTTAAACATGCCGGGAAAAAGAAAATCTAATTTGTCGCAAAATTCTAAAACAACAAGAGCTATGAAGGTAGCCAGAAGTCACAGAGTTCTCCTCTAGTTGAGCTGAGGGAGATCATCGGCGCCAACAACACGCTCATTATATGGAGTCCCAGCGAGCTGCTGAGATACCGGAACAATCAGGGGCACAGCACGATGAATGAGTTCAGCAGCAGGCCAGACACGCCAGAGCAGCGAACCATCAACGGCAGCAATTTGCTGAATATAGGCACATCATTGATGCCAACAACATGCAGACAAAGTCGCGGGCAGAGGCTAATCACTTAGAAATCAGAAATCTCTCAATCCAACATAGAATTCTAAAAACTATAGCAATATATATATATATATATATATATATATATATAAATAATATCTAACTATATATAAATATAAACAAATAAATATTAGAGATGAGCGAACACTAAAATGTTCGAGGTTCGAAATTCGATTCGAACAGCCGCTCAATGTTCGTGTGTTCGAACGGGTTTCGAACCCCATTATAGTCTATGGGGAACAGATACTCGTTAAGGGGGAAACCCAAATCCGTGTCTGGAGGGTCACCAAGTCCACTATGACACCCCAGGAAATGATGCCAACACCTCTGGAATGACACTGGGACAGCAGGGGAAGCATGTCTGGGGGCATCTAACACACCAAAGACCCTCTATTACCCCAACATCACAGCCTAACAACTACACACTTTACACACTCAATACCACCTCTCTGACAGTAGGAAAACACCTTGAAACATGTGTATTTGGCACTTGCAGTGAGGAGAGCTTGTCACCAGCAGTGAATTTGGCCCTTGTAGTAAGTTGAGGTTGGCACCAACATTTGTTTTGAAAATCAGGGTGGATTGAGCCTCTAACCAGCAGAGTTTGGGCAAATTCATGGTGGAGGGAGCCTCTAAAAACCCCAGTTTGGACCAATTCATGGTGGAGGGAGCCTCTAACCAGCCCAGTTTGGGCAAATTCATGGTGGAGGGAGCCTCTAAAAAACCCAGTTTGGACCAATTCATGGTGGAGGGAGCCTCTAACCAGCCCAGTTTGGGCAAATTCATGGTGGAGGGAGCCTCTAACCAGCCCAGTTTGGACCAATTAATGGTGGAGGGAGCCTCTAACCAGCCCAGTTTGGACCAATTAATGGTGGAGGGAGCCTCTAACCACCCCAGTTTGGACCAATTCATGGTGGAGGGAGCCTCTAAACAGCCCAGTTTGGGCAAATTCATGGTGGAGGGAGCCTCTAAAAAACCCAGTTTGGACCAATTCATGGTGGAGGGAGCCTCTAACCAGCCCAGTTTGGACCAATTAATGGTGGAGGGAGCCTCTAAACAGCCAAGTTTGGACCAATTCATGGTGGAGGGAGCCTCTAAAAACCCCAGTTTGGACCAATTCATGGTGGAGGGAGCCTCTAACCAGCCCAGTTTGGGCAAATTCATGGTGGAGGGAGCCTCTAAACAGCCCAGTTTGGGCAAATTCATGGTGGAGGGAGCCTCTAACCAGCCCAGTTTGGACCAATTAATGGTGGAGGGAGCCTCTAACCAGCCCAGTTTGGACCAATTAATGGTGGAGGGAGCCTCTAACCAGCCCAGTTTGGACCAATTAATGGTGGAGGGAGCCTCTAACCACCCCAGTTTGGACCAATTCATGGTGGAGGGAGCCTCTAACCAGCCCAGTTTGGACCAATTCATGGTGGAGGGAGCCTCTAAAAAACCCAGTTTGGACCAATTCATGGTGGAGGGAGCCTCTAAACAGCCCAGTTTGGGCAAATTCATGGTGGAGGGAGCCTCTAAAAAACCCAGTTTGGACCAATTCATGGTGGAGGGAGCCTCTAACCAGCCCAGTTTGGACCAATTCATGGTGGAGGGAGCCTCTAAACAGCCCAGTTTGGACAAATTCATGGTGGAGGGAGCCTCTAAAAAACCCAGTTTGGACCAATTCATGGTGGAGGGAGCCTCTAACCACCCCAGTTTGGACCAATTCATGGTGGAGGGAGCCTCTAACCAGCCCAGTTTGGACCAATTCATGGTGGAGGGAGCCTCTAAAAAACCCAGTTTGGACCAATTCATGGTGGAGGGAGCCTCTAAACAGCCCAGTTTGGGCAAATTCATGGTGGAGGGAGCCTCTAACCAGCCCAGTTTGGACCAATTAATGGTGGAGGGAGCCTCTAACCAGCCCAGTTTGGACCAATTAATGGTGGAGGGAGCCTCTAACCACCCCAGTTTGGACCAATTCATGGTGGAGGGAGCCTCTAACCAGCCCAGTTTGGACCAATTCATGGTGGAGGGAGCCTCTAAAAAACCCAGTTTGGACCAATTCATGGTGGAGGGAGCCTCTAAACAGCCCAGTTTGGGCAAATTCATGGTGGAGGGAGCCTCTAAACAGCCCAGTTTGGGCAAATTCATGGTGGAGGGAGCCTCTAACCAGCCCAGTTTGGACCAATTAATGGTGGAGGGAGCCTCTAACCAGCCCAGTTTGGACCAATTCATGGTGGAGGGAGCCTCTAAACAGCCCAGTTTGGGCAAATTCATGGTGGAAGGAGCCTCTAACCAGCAGAGTTGTGGGAAAGCAGGGTGGAGGGAGCCTCTAACCAGCAGAGTTGGTGGAAATCAGGGTGGAGGGAGCCTCTAACCAGCAGAGTTGGGGGAAATCACGTTGGAGGGAGCCTAGTATTAGCAGAATTGTGCAACGCTTATGGTGGATGAGTATGAGGATGCGGAGGAATTGGAGAGGTTGAGTACAGACATGGAGTTTCATGTTGGGGTGCTTTACACAGGTGGGCACAAAAATGAAGGCTCTATCCAGTGGTGGTTCATTTTTATCAAAGTGAGCCGGTCGGCACTCTCAGCTGACAGACGGGTGCGCTTGTCAGTGATGATGCCACCGGCTGCACTGAACACCCTCTCAGATAGGACGCTGGCGGCAGGACAGGACAGCACCTCCAAGGCATATAGGGCAAGTTCAAGCCACAGGTCCAACTTCGACACCCAATACGTGTAGGGCGCAGAGGGGTCGGAGAGGACAGGGCTGTGGTCGGAAAGGTATTCCCGCAACATGCGCCTATACTTCTCACGCCTGGTGACACTAGGACCCTCCGTGGCGGCACTTTGGCGAGGGGGTGCCATCAAGGTGTCCCAGACCTTAGACAGTGTGCCCCTCGTTTGTGTGGACCGGTGAGAACTTGGTTGCCTACTGGAGGAACTGCCCTCCCTGCCGCCAACGTCACATGCTGGAAACATCTCCATCATATTCTGCACCAATTGCCTGTGGCAAGCATTGATGCGATTGGCCCTCCCCTCTACCGGAATAAAAGACGAGATGTTGTTTTTATACCGGGGGTCAAGGATAGCAAAGATCCAGTACTGGTTGTCCTCCATGATTTTGACAATACGCTTGTCAGTTGTAAAGCACCCCAACATGAACTCAGCCATGTCTGCCACAGTGTTAGTTGGCATGACTCCTCTGGCCCCACCGGAAAGTTCAATCTCCATTTCCTCCTCATCCTCCATGTCTACCCATCCGCGCTGCAACAATGGGACGATTCGAAGTTGCCCGGAAGCCTCCTGTATCACCATCACATCATCGGACAACTCTTCTTCCTCCTCCTCCTCCTCCTCCTCCTCCATTAAACGCAGTGAAGCGGACAGATGTGTGGACCTACTCTCCAGCTGTGACGGATCGGATGCTATCCCTAACTCCTCTGTGTGATCTGAGTTATCCCTGATGTCAATCAGGGATTCTCTCAGAACACACAAGAGCGGGATTGTAAGGCTCACCATCGCATCCTCAGAGCTCACCCTCCTTGTGGACTCCTCAAAGACCCGTAGGATGTCACAAAGGTCTCTCATCCATGGCCACTCATGGATGTGAAACTGAGGCAGCTGACTTTGTGGCACCCTAGGGTTTTGTAGCTGGTATTCCATCAAAGGTCTCTGCTGCTCAACCACTCTATTCAACATCTGAAACGTTGAGTTCCAGCGTGTGGGGACGTCGCACAAAAGCCGGTGTTGTGGCACATGCAGGCGTTGCTGGAGAGATTTTAAGCTAGCAGCGGCTACTGTCGACTTGCGAAAGTGGGCGCACATGCGCCGCACTTTCACCAGTAGCTCTGGAACATTGGGGTAGCTCTTTAGGAAACGTTGCACCACTAGGTTGAAGACGTGGGCCAGGCATGGAACATGTTGGAGTCCGGCAAGCTCCAGAGCTGCTACCAGGTTCCGGCCGTTATCACAAACGACCATGCCTGGGCCCAGGTGCAGCGGCTCAAACCATATTGCCGTCTCATCGAGGAGGGCATCCCTCACCTCGGAGGCAGTGTGCTGTCTGTCCCCCAAGCTGATCAGCTTCAGCACAGCCTGCTGACGTCTACCAACGCCAGTGCTGCAACGTTTCCAACTCGTAGCTGGGGTCAATCTAACAGCGGAGGAGGAGGCGGTGGCGGAGGAGGAGGCGGTGGCGGAGGAGGAGGCGGTAGAGGAGGAGGAGGAGGGGGGTGTTCTTCTCGTGTCCCTGCCAGGAATGTTAGGCGGGGAGACGAGGTACACCGGGCCAGTTTGGGAAGCAGTCCCAGCCTCAACTACATTCACCCAGTGTGCCGTCAGTGAAATGTAGCGTCCCTGTCCGCATGCACTTGTCCACGCGTCGGTGGTCAAGTGGACCTTTGTGCAAAGCGCAGAACTAAGGGCCCGCCTGATGTTGAGTGACACGTGCTGGTGCAAGGCGGGGACGGCACACCGGGAGAAGTAGTGACGGCTAGGGACGGCATAGCGAGGTGCCGCAGTTGCCATCAGGTCCAGGAAGGCGGGAGTTTCAACAAGCCGGAACGCCAACATCTCCTGGGCCAGCAGTTTAGCGATGTTGGCGTTCAAGGCTTGCGCGTGTGGGTGGTTAGCAGTGTATTTCTGCCGCCGCTCCAATGTCTGAGAGATGGTGGGTTGTTGTAAAGAAACGCCTGATGGTGCCTTTGATGGTGCAGGAGAAGGAGATAAGACAGGACCAGGGGAGGATGAGGTAGAAGTCAACAAAGTGGCGGAGGCAGATGAAGTGGTGTCCTGGCTCGTCCTCTGGAGTGCATCGCCAGCACAGTCAGCAGTGGCAGTGGCAGAGGCAGAGGCAGTGGCAGAGGCAGTGGCAGTGGCGTGAACGGCAGGCGGCCTTTGTCCTGCCGTAGCTGCCTGCCACTGATTCCAGTGCTTGGATTCCAAATGACGGCGCATTGAAGTGGTGGACAGGTTGCTCTTCTCAGAGCCCCTAATCAATTTCGAGAGGCAAATTGTGCAGACAACACTATATCTGTCCTCGGCGCATTCCTTGAAAAAACTCCACACCTTCGAGAAACGTGCCCTCGAGGTGGGAGTTTTTCGGGGCTGGGTACGAACTGGAACATCTTGGGAGATTCCGGGTGTGGCCTGGCTTCGCCTAAGCTGCTGACCTCTGCCTCTGCCTCTAGCTACCCTTTTTGGTGCTGCACCTGCCTCAACATCCACACTACTTTCCCCGCTTGACATCCCCCCTGTCCAGGTCGGGTCAGTGTCCTCATCATCCACCACTTCCTCTTCCAACTCCTGTCTCATCTCCTCCTCCCGCACAATGCGCCGGTCAACTGGATGCCCTGACGGCAACTGCGTCACATCATCGTCGATGAGGGTGGGTTGCTGGTCATCCACCACCAAATCGAACGGAGATGGAGGAGACTCTAGTGTTTGAGCATCTGGACACAGATGCTCCTCTGTTAGGTTCGTGGAATCGTGACGTGGAGAGGCAGGTTGAGGGACAATGAAAGGAGCGGAGAACAGCTCTGGGGAGCAGGGACAGTTTGGGTTATTGTTCTGTAAAGCTTCGGAATTTTGGGAGGAAGGAAGACAAGACTGTTGGGTAATAGGAGGAGAGGAGGCAGAGTCTGACTGGCTGCTGGACAATGTGCTGTAAGCGTTCTCTGACAGCCATTGCAAGACCTGTTCCTGGTTCTCGGGCCTACTAAGGTTTGTACCCTGCAGTTTAGTTAATGTGGCAAGCAACCCTGGCACTGTGGAGTGGCGCAATGCTTGCTGCCCCACAGGAGTAGGCACGGGACGCCCTGTGGCTTCACTGCTACCTTGCTCCCCAGAACCATTCCCCCGACCTCGCCCACGGCCTCGTCCACGTCCCTTTCCGGGAGCCTTGCGCATTTTGAATTCCTAGTTAGAAATTGGCACTGTATACCAGTAGTAAAAATTGTGGGTGCACGTAACCCCAATATATTCTTTGAATTCCCAGTCAGACACTGGCACTATATGGCAGTAGCAAGAAATGAGGGTATTTGTATTCCCAATATACTCTTTGAATTCCCAGTCAGACAATGGCACTGTATACCAGTAGTAAAAATTGTGGGTGCACGTAACCCCAATATATTCTTTGAATTACCAGTCAGAAACTGGCACTATATGGCAGTAGCAAGAAATGAGGGTATTTATAACCCCAATATATTCTTTGAATTCCCAGTCAGACAATGGCACTGTATACCAGTAGTAAAAATTGTGGGTGCACGTAACCCCAATATATTCTTTGAATTCCCAGTCAGAAACTGGCACTATATGGCAGTAGCAAGAAATGAGGGTATTTGTATTCCCAATATACTCTTTGAATTCCCAGTCAGACAATGGCACTGTATACCAGTAGTAAAAATTGTGGGTGCACGTAACCCCAATATATTCTTTGAATTACCAGTCAGAAACTGGCACTATATGGCAGTAGCAAGAAATGAGGGTATTTATAACCCCAATATATTCTTTGAATTCCCAGTCAGACAATGGCACTGTATACCAGTAGTAAAAATTGTGGGTGCACGTAACCCCAATATATTCTTTGAATTCCCAGTCAGAAACTGGCACTATATGGCAGTAGCAAGAAATGAGGGTATTTGTATTCCCAATATACTCTTTGAATTCCCAGTCAGACAATGGCACTGTATACCAGTAGTAAAAATTGTGGGTGCACGTAACCCCAATATATTCTTTGAATTACCAGTCAGAAACTGGCACTATATGGCAGTAGCAAGAAATGAGGGTATTTATAACCCCAATATACTCTTTGAATTCCCAGTCAGACAATGGCACTGTATACCAGTAGTAAAAATTGTGGGTGCACGTAACCCCAATATATTCTTTGAATTACCAGTCAGAAACTGGCACTATATGGCAGTAGCAAGAAATGAGGGTATTTATAACCCCAATATATTCTTTGAATTCCCAGTCAGACAATGGCACTGTATACCAGTAGTAAAAATTGTGGGTGCACGTAACCCCAATATATTCTTTGAATTCCCAGTCAGAAACTGGCACTATATGGCAGTAGCAAGAAATGAGGGTATTTGTATTCCCAATATACTCTTTGAATTCCCAGTCAGACAATGGCACTGTATACCAGTAGTAAAAATTGTGGGTGCACGTAACCCCAATATATTCTTTGAATTACCAGTCAGAAACTGGCACTATATGGCAGTAGCAAGAAATGAGGGTATTTATAACCCCAATATATTCTTTGAATTCCCAGTCAGACAATGGCACTGTATACCAGTAGTAAAAATTGTGGGTGCACGTAACCCCAATATATTCTTTGAATTCCCAGTCAGAAACTGGCACTATATGGCAGTAGCAAGAAATGAGGGTATTTGTATTCCCAATATACTCTTTGAATTCCCAGTCAAACAATGGCACTGTATACCAGTAGTAAAAATTGTGGGTGCACGTAACCCCAATATATTCTTTGAATTACCAGTCAGAAACTGGCACTATATGGCAGTAGCAAGAAATGAGGGTATTTATAACCCCAATATATTCTTTGAATTCCCAGTCAGACAATGGCACTGTATACCAGTAGTAAAAATTGTGGGTGCACGTAACCCCAATATATTCTTTGAATTACCAGTCAGAAACTGGCACTATATGGCAGTAGCAAGAAATGAGGGTATTTATAACCCCAATATATTCTTTGAATTCCCAGTCAGACAATGGCACTGTATACCAGTAGTAAAAATTGTGGGTGCACGTAACCCCAATATATTCTTTGAATTCCCAGTCAGAAACTGGCACTATATGGCAGTAGCAAGAAATGAGGGTATTTGTATTCCCAATATACTCTTTGAATTCCCAGTCAGACAATGGCACTGTATACCAGTAGTAAAAATTGTGGGTGCACGTAACCCCAATATATTCTTTGAATTCCCAGTCAGAAACTGGCACTATATGGCAGTAGCAAGAAATGAGGGTATTTGTATTCCCAATATACTCTTTGAATTCCCAGTCAGACAATGGCACTGTATACCAGTCGTAAAAATTGTGGGTGCACGTAACCCCAATATATTCTTTGAATTACCAGTCAGAAACTGGCACTATATGGCAGTAGCAAGAAATGAGGGTATTTATAACCCCAATATATTCTTTGAATTCCCAGTCAGACAATGGCACTGTATACCAGTAGTAAAAATTGTGGGTGCACGTAACCCCAATATATTCTTTGAATTCCCAGTCAGAAACTGGCACTATATGGCAGTAGCAAGAAATGAGGGTATTTGTATTCCCAATATACTCTTTGAATTCCCAGTCAGACAATGGCACTGTATACCAGTAGTAAAAATTGTGGGTGCACGTAACCCCAATATATTCTTTGAATTACCAGTCAGAAACTGGCACTATATGGCAGTAGCAAGAAATGAGGGTATTTATAACCCCAATATATTCTTTGAATTCCCAGTCAGACAATGGCACTGTATACCAGTAGTAAAAATTGTGGGTGCACGTAACCCCAATATATTCTTTGAATTACCAGTCAGAAACTGGCACTATATGGCAGTAGCAAGAAATGAGGGTATTTATAACCCCAATATATTCTTTGAATTCCCAGTCAGACAATGGCACTGTATACCAGTAGTAAAAATTGTGGGTGCACGTAACCCCAATATATTCTTTGAATTCCCAGTCAGAAACTGGCACTATATGGCAGTAGCAAGAAATGAGGGTATTTGTATTCCCAATATACTCTTTGAATTCCCAGTCAGACAATGGCACTGTATACCAGTAGTAAAAATTGTGGGTGCACGTAACCCCAATATATTCTTTGAATTACCAGTCAGAAACTGGCACTATATGGCAGTAGCAAAAAATGAGGGTATTTATAACCTCAATATATTCTTTGAATTCCCAGTCAGACAATGGCACTGTATACCAGTAGTAAAAATTGTGGGTGCACGTAACCCCAATATATTCTTTGAATTCCCAGTCAGAAACTGGCACTATATGGCAGTAGCAAGAAATGAGGGTATTTGTATTCCCAATATACTCTTTGAATTCCCAGTCAGACAATGGCACTGTATACCAGTAGTAAAAATTGTGGGTGCACGTAACCCCAATATATTCTTTGAATTCCCAGTCAGAAACTGGCACTATATGGCAGTAGCAAGAAATGAGGGTATTTATAACCCCAATATATTCTTTGAATTCCCAGTCAGACAATGGCACTGTATACCAGTAGTAAAAATTGTGGGTGCACGTAACCCCAATATATTCTTTGAATTACCAGTCAGAAACTGGCACTATATGGCAGTAGCAAGAAATGAGGGTATTTATAACCCCAATATATTCTTTGAATTCCCAGTCAGACAATGGCACTGTATACCAGTAGTAAAAATTGTGGGTGCACGTAACCCCAATATATTCTTTGAATTACCAGTCAGAAACTGGCACTATATGGCAGTAGCAAGAAATGAGGGTATTTGTATTCCCAATATACTCTTTGAATTCCCAGTCAGACAATGGCACTGTATACCAGTAGTAAAAATTGTGGGTGCACGTAACCCCAATATATTCTTTGAATTACCAGTCAGAAACTGGCACTATATGGCAGTAGCAAGAAATGAGGGTATTTGTATTCCCAATATACTCTTTGAATTCCCAGTCAAACAATGGCACTGTATACCAGTAGTAAAAATTGTGGGTGCACGTAACCCCAATATATTCTTTGAATTACCAGTCAGAAACTGGCACTATATGGCAGTAGCAAGAAATGAGGGTATTTATAACCCCAATATATTCTTTGAATTCCCAGTCAGACAATGGCACTGTATACCAGTAGTAAAAATTGTGGGTGCACGTAACCCCAATATATTCTTTGAATTACCAGTCAGAAACTGGCACTATATGGCAGTAGCAAGAAATGAGGGTATTTGTATTCCCAATATACTCTTTGAATTCCCAGTCAGACAATGGCACTGTATACCAGTAGTAAAAATTGTGGGTGCACGTAACCCCAATATATTCTTTGAATTACCAGTCAGACACTGGCACTATATGGCAGTAGCAAGAAATGAGGGTATTTATAACCCCAATATACTCTTTGAATTCCCAGTCAGACAATGGCACTGTATACCAGTAGTAAAAATTGTGGGTGCACGTAACCCCAATATATTCTTTGAATTCCCAGTCAGACACTGGCACTATATGGCAGTAGCAAGAAATGAGGGTATTTGTATTCCCAATATATTCTTTGAATTCCCAGTCAGACAATGGCACTGTATACCAGTAGTAAAAATTGTGGGTGCACGTAACCCCAATATATTCTTTGAATTACCAGTCAGACACTGGCACTATATGGCAGTAGCAAGAAATGAGGGTATTTGTATTCCCAATATATTCTTTGAATTCCCAGTCAGACAATGGCACTGTATACCAGTAGTAAAAATTGTGGGTGCACGTAACCCCAATATATTCTTTGAATTCCCAGTCAGACACTGGCACTATATGGCAGTAGCAAGAAATGAGGGTATTTGTATTCCCAATATATTCTTTGAATTCCCAGTCAGACAATGGCACTGTATACCAGTAGTAAAAATTGTGGGTGCACGTAACCCCAATATATTCTTTGAATTACCAGTCAGAAACTGGCACTATATGGCAGTAGCAAGAAATGAGGGTATTTGTATTCCCAATATATTCTTTGAATTCCCAGTCAGACAATGGCACTGTATACCAGTAGTAAAAATTGTGGGTGTATATAGCCCCAATTCTATTGCTAGGGGACTTGCAGGGTATTTCTGGGGTGAAGGTGGGGGGGCACACCGTTGGAACGGGTATCGGGGTATATATCGGGTATACGGGAATACACTGACAGTGTATTCCATTCAGGATCCTGGGAAAGCTGGGTTGCGGCGATTGAGCCCGTCAGTGCCACGTTACACTGACAAGCTTCTCCCTGGAATTTAGCTCTTACAAGAGCTGTTGTGGTTGTCTTCTCCTTCCTATCCTAGCCTGTCCCTGCCTACCCAGAATCTAAGCCCTAGCTAGCTGGACGGAAACCTCCGTCCTCGGTGAATTGCAAGCTCAGAATGACGCGAACCTGGGCGGCGCTGTTCTTTTAAATTAGAGGTCACATGTTTTCGGCAGCCAATGGGTTTTGCCTACTTTTTTCAACGTCACCGGTGTCGTAGTTCCTGTCCCACCTACCCTGCGCTGTTATTGGAGCAAAAAAGGCGCCAGGGAAGGTGGGAGGGGAATCGAGTAATGGCGCACTTTACCACGCGGTGTTCGATTCGATTCGAACATGCCGAACAGCCTAATATCCGATCGAACATGAGTTCGATAGAACACTGTTCGCTCATCTCTAATAAATATATATATATACAGTATATATATATATATATATATATATATATATATATATATATATATATATAAAATATATATATAAATAATACTATATACATATATATATATATATATATATATATATATATATATATATATATAGCAAGAGCATTTCAGGTCATGATAAGAAATTCCTTTTATCTATCAAAAAACAGGTTAAATCTGAGAAAAAAAATTCTTATTCCATTTACAGTGGCTATAAGAACACAGCTCTTCACATACAGTATATACACTGACTGAGGCTATGCTTTATATTGCTTTAAAAACTGAAAGTATTATTGGCAATGGAATTATTATTAATATGGCTACTAGGTCAGAAACTTCTGGAGGCAGCGAGAAGAAATATTATACTTTCACATTACTTTGGGCTATAACATCATACATTGAACAATTAAAGTGCTGATTTGGTCTTATAACTACATTCGTGATTTCTTTAGGAAAAGTAGACTTTTGTGCTATATCATGGAAGTCACTCAAAGTAAGCATTAGAGATCTAAGATGACATAATAAAACATGTAGAAACCCCGAAAATGTTTATAAAGCTGAAAAATATCAATATTTTAAATTCATTTAGGACCTCTGACCTTAAAAGTGTGACTTAAAAGCTGGACTAATATATTCATTATTTTTAAAGTCATACTTATGGATAATTGATGATTTAATCTTTTAATCAAATTATAATCAAATTAATATTAAAGGGGTTTTCCCATCTGTGTTTCAGCAGTCTGCTGCAGTCTCTTCCTCTCACTTCCTGTATTTCTCCCCTTCCCCTCCCTGTTGCTAAATGCGACACTGAGGTATCACAGCACTTATACAGATCAGATAATATGCAGATGCTTGTACAGAATGGACTCAGTGTTATCTGTGCGTTTACTTACAGAGATAACAGACAGGACTTTATCAGTAAACTGCAATTAGCTAAACTCATTGTCCTGCCGGCAGAGCAGTGAGTGATGTCACTTGTCCCATAGGTCCCTAGTTATAGCAATGCTGTGTAAACAATGGTAGGAATAAGGTCACATAGCAGGCAAACAAAGCAGCATTTGTAAAGCAATATATTTAGGAAAAGTCTTCAATTTACATAAGCTACCAGTATAGATAGGATCCTTGAGATGAGACAATCCCTTTAAACTTGATTTCTGTATGTGACTCTTTTATATTGAAAACATCAGTTTTTTTTAATTCTCATTTTATTGGAATTTTACAACATTTTACAGGTTGAACAATAATATAGCAGTGAGAGACAAAACTGATATCATACAATGACAACTTCAAGATCAGCAGTTGTGCATAGAAAATGTATATATATATATGAATTTATTTTTTTTAATGTAGATTGTGAGCCTCATTTAGGGATCACAATGTAATTTTGCCCTATCAGTATGTCTTTGTAGAATGGGAGAAATCCACTCAAACACAGGGAGAACACATAAACTCTTTGCAGATGTTGTTCCTGGCAGGATTCGAACTCCAGGACTCCAACGATGCAAGGCTGCAGTGCTAACCACTGAGCCACCGTGTTGCCCCTTTATGAAAAAAAATTGTACAACCTAAAAAAAATAAAACAAAATATTGCAACCAGATAGAAATGTCAGATTGCTGCAAAACTCGGCAAGCAGTTAAATTTCAGGAAGATATGTAAATCATTACAGGTGTGTAGTAAAAGGGGTGACCGGCACCTACGGTAGCCTATAGGGTAGGGTCCCACCCCAGTATAACAAATAAATTACAGCTCCACAGAAAGCAAGCTGCAAACCCTTTCCAGGGATCAGTCCTTAAAGGGGAAGTCACCTATTGAGACAAATTCAAGGACCATTTGCCACCGTGTCATTCTACACCATTGCTCGGTGTGAGCAGCAATACCCCTTGTACAAGACCCCACAGGTCACGTGGGCCCCTCAGGAAGACATTGCCTATTCATATTCATCCTGAGTCTAACTAAGGTCTACCTAACCGGCCTCATTTTCCTCATTACATTTCTATTGTACTAAGATTGAGCTTACGAGCTCGATAAAGGCTTTTACGGCTGAAACATTGCTCATAACTCTGCATTTTCACCACGTGTAGCACAATGCTAATGAAAATAAAAATAAAATCGGAATTTACTACCTAATATCCATCTAATTTATTCATTACAGGTGTGGTCTGATTGGACACTGGGTCTTGCCCCAAGAGGACATAAAAGTGTTTCCACCAAGGCTCTCAGAGGCTACTTTAAAGTAATCTACCACTTGATGAGATATCGCTGGCTACTCGATATGCCTCTATAATGCACTCAAAGACATTCTGACAAGTTGACAGAGTTTGAGACGGAGCACATCAGTGGACTGAAAGTAGGATGGTCATTTTCTCAAATTACTGCCATATACTACCCCTGACCTGGTGATTAGAAGGTGTTGGAAGTTTCTGCTATAGGAAATAACAGGAACAGCCACAAACTGGCGGTCACATTTAAAAAACTTATTCAAATGGTCCCCAATCATTCACAACACTGTAAAAATCCAGAAGAAATCCAAATATTTGATGTCCGAGGGGTTAATACGGATGCCGAGTGGATTACATAATGGTTATACATGGAGTTAAAGACATATGGACAATTGTGAGTGAGCCGTGTTTTTTCTTTTTTTTGTTCACACTACACTGTGGTTACTTTTGGCTCCATTCCAGTTTTGCCATATATACAGTATCAGCCATCTGGCACCTGTAGCACTACTCAAAGGTTTCTCCTGGGTTTCGTTTGTGACCGATTCCACAGTTGTCCAGGTTCCTTTGATATACTCCATGATTTTGTTCCCAGTAATAAACTGAGATCCATACCTCGTCAACGGGAACGTAACAAGAGGATTTCTGAGTGTTGTGAAAATTGGTATTTTAGAGATTCTATTAAATTAAACGACACAATTTTTGGTTTTGACTGTGAAACTTAAGAAAACAAACAAAAGAGAGACATTGAGCATACCAGTGGCGTAACTAGGAATGGCAGGGCCCCATGGCGAACTTTTGACATGGGCCCCCCCCACCGACACCGATGCCAAAGACCTCGACAAAACTCCTCCTACGCATTCCTGCGTGCTCTAGTATGCCCTATAGTGGCCCCCCTGCACACAGTATTGTACCCCATAGTGGCCCCTGTACACAGTATTATCCCCCATAGTGGCCCCTGCACACAGTATTATCCCCCATAGTGGCCCCTGCACACACTATTTTCCCCAATAGTGGCCCCTGCACACAGTATTATGTCCCATTGTGGACACCCATAAACAATTATTATACTCCGGGGTCTTTTCAGACTCCAGAGTATAATAATCGGAGACCTCGAGGAATAAAAACATAAAATAAACTACTGTTTCTTACCTGTCCCCTGGCTCCTACGCTGTCGCCCCCCACTGCCGTCCTTCTTCAAAGATGTCGGACATCACATGACCCGGGATGCAGGCCGGGTTCATGTGATGTCAGAGACATCAGACAACTAGAAAGGAGGCCTGAACAGGATTGTGGAGAGGTAAGTAACAGTGTTTTTTATGTTTCTTACCTCTCCCGGTATGCCAATCATTATACTCGGGGGTCCCAAAAGACCCCCGAGTATAATGATAGCAGCGGTAGCGGCTGTCACCGGGCCCCTAATGTCCCGAGCCCTGTGACAGGTGCCTCTGCTGCTATGGCGGTAGTTACGCCCCTGGAGCGTACTGTAGTGTAGATCCATTGGGAAATGGTGTTGACACAAATGAAAAAAAAAAAAAAAATATATATATATATATATAAATATAAATCAGACCAGTTGGCCCCTAACCTTTGGATGTTGTGTCACAAAAACAATTCCATTTGGCCAAAGGTAAAGGTCGCAGGCACCTGTGAAATCGGGCAGTCTCAGAACAGAAGAGGGCCACAAAGGCTCACTGGTCCACACTCAAGGAGTCAACCAGAGGATTCATTCAGATTCTTTATTGATACAACAGCACAACGCGTTTTGGGCTCTGTAAAACCCTTTCTCAAGTGCATATAACAATTTTAGTTTTTAGGGTTGGAAGCAAATAATTTAAAGATGCACAAATGGAGTTTGGTATCACTGGAAAGATAAACAAAAGATTTGGACTATGGTGATATATGTGTTAGGAGTTGCTGGGTACTTGTCTTTAAGACTGAGGCCCCACTTTATGGAAACGCAGCTTTTTTGTTGCAGATTTTGTTGCGTTTTTTTTTTTAGCCAAAGCCAGGAATGGATTAAGCAGATGGTATAAGAACTTCCTATATCTTTCCCAGTCCTTTTGTATTCCATCCATAGGAGCTTCACTCTCTTCCATCTATATGCAAGTGGTGGCTCACCAAAGCCAGGGAATGACTAAACCCGCATCTCACAGTATCTCCTATGGTTCTGGAAGATATTAGGAAAGAGAGTTCAGTAGGAACCTTGGCAGCCTGTGGAGCAGTGGGGGATCATCACAAGTGCAGTGGAGGCTTAGTCTGAGGCCCTATGTTGCAGAAACACAGCTTTTCTTGTTGCGGTTTTTTGAGGCAAAGCCAAAAATGGCTACAAAAGGAATGGGAAATATATTGGAAGTTTTTATACTTCTACCTCCTTCTCAAGCCACTCTTGGCTTTCGGTCAAAAAACCACAATGTAATCTGCAACAAAAAAAGCTGCGTTTCCGCAATGTGGGGCCTCAGCCTTAAAGCCACCTTTGCCATGACCTTTCCATATCACATTCCAAAAGTGTATTTGACTTGTCGTAAAGTATAAAATCCACAACACACAAACTCTCTCAGTATCTAAACTCAGTACACAGACTCTCTATATCCAGGAAGCACCTGGTACTTTTATTGGTATCACAACTAAATAAGTTATGTATCAATTATAGATATGCAATGTATATATACTGAAGAATATTCTGGTTTGAACTTAAAACTATTAAAATACCCTTGAAATCAATATTTTAGAAATGTATCAACCCCTCACCATGCTGCGCCATACTATTACGTCACAGTATGTGCTCTTTGATACTATGCTGAATAGCAAGATCACCTTCCCCTTCCACCCCTCGGATCCTCCGGGATGAGAATTCAGGGTTCTAGTGAGCCGCCACATAGCTATATCATAAGAAAAATAAAGAACTATGAATTCTGGAGGCGGAGATGAAAAATATGAAAAATTTTGATGAGGATTAACGTCCAAACTACCCTACCTCTTTATGGGGTTAAAGGGGTTTTTCGCATCTCATGGTTTCACCTGCTCTGCTGTCTTTTATCTCATCAATGTGTATCACAGAAGAGCCGCAGCTCTATTGGAGTGACAGCCCTTAAATTTGACCAAAGTCCTTCTGTTCCTCTTAGATCCAAATTGTTCCTTCTTTTGATTTTGGCAATAGATGTCCATTAATAAATTAAGCTATACTGTTCCAGGATCTGTCTATTCTCCGAGTGTATATTAGACCATAATTGGTAAACGATATCATATTAGCTCTCAGTAGCTGAAAGCACTTTGCAGAGTTGACAAATTGCTCTATGAGGGGGCATTCACATGGAGTAAGTTGGCGCTGATTCTGGCACGATAACTCGTGCCAAAACCAGAGCTGAAAAAAAGACTCCCATTGACTTCAATAGGTTCCACATGGAAAACAGAACCCATTGAAGTCAACGGGAGTCTTTTTTTCAGCACTGGTTCTGCTGCATGTTATCGTGCCAGAATCAGCACCAACTTCTTCCGTTTGAATGCCCCCTTAGGCTAAGGCCACACATTGCGAAACGCAGCTTTTTTGAGCCAAACCTAAGGGCCCCTTCACACGGCGTAAGCGCTTGGTTGATTCCGAGCCGTACACGCGAGCGCTTCTAAACACTTCCCATTCACTTCAATGGGAGCGCGCTTAAAGTCAGGTTTATGAGCGCTCCCATTGATGTGAATGGGAAGTGTTTAGAAGCGCTCGCGTATACGGCTTGGAATGAGCCGAGCGCTTACGCCGTGTGAAGGGGCCCTAAGAATGGCTATAAAAGGAATGGGAAATATATAGGAAATGCTAATACTTCTATCTTCTACTCAATCCACTCCTGGCTTTGGCTAAAACAAAAGCAATGAAATCTGCAACCAAAAAATAGCTGCGGCCATAGCCTTAGGTACCAATCACATTAAAGAGAAATAGTGTCTGATGTCACCAGCTCGGCCACTGCTGCTAGATAACAGAGGTGGTCTGAAACCTAGACAACTAACTGTAAACACCAAGGAGACGTCCTTGGCAGTATCTGACAAATGAAGCAAGATGGGTAAAGCAATGTATTTGATAAAACACTTCAATTAGCTTAACTGTAATCCTGGAGATTGGAATACCCCTTTAATTGTGATGAATATAGACGAATCCCAGAATATTTTTTTATCATTAAACCTTGGAAATCTCTTTAACGTGCCATCATTAATAATATACATTTGGATAAATGAGCAGATGTCCCATTGATGTGAGATACAGCTGCAACATTGCACTGCGAAAAAGGAAGCCACATACATTTCTTAAATTCCAAAATAAACAATTCTTACTTACTTCCTCCTTAAATGGGAAAGGTCAAAGCCCTAACATCTAAGACGCTTTGTATGAGCCGTTTCATCAAGATGTTTGCTGTCGTCAGATCTATTTTATTATGCTATTAAAGCAAGCTAACTAAACATAATTCAGTATTTTTTTTTATTTATATTTTTCTTAGACCTATGTAAAAAACAATATAGACAGAAAAACCATTAAAACAAAAGAAAATATCTATTTTGTAACATGTAAGTTTTTTCAGCGGTTAGAAACAATTCCCATAAAGGGAGTCTACCCTATTGAAACAGTTCTAAACCACTTATATGCTATTGTAGAATGTATTAGTACTTAGTTCTTTTGTCAAAGGCAGAAGCCCCATGTAGCGAAATGCAGTAAAAACAATGTTTTTTTTCAATGTCAGGCCTGGTTCACATTTGCATCGGTAATCCTTTCGGGGAGTCTGCATGGGGACCCCCCCCTGAACGGACTACCGAACGCAATTGCAAGTGGTGTGCAGTGAAAGCACACAGACCCCATAGACTATAATAGGGTCCGTGTGCTTTCTGCACAGTCTCTGCACGAGTCATGCAGACAGGAAAGTAGATCATGAACTACTTTTCTGTCCACATGTTCTGTGCGGAAACCATGCACACATTATAGTCTATGGGGTCCGTGTGCTTTCACTGCACACCACTTGCCAATGTGTTCGGTAGTCCATTCAGGGGGTCCCCATGTAGACTCCCCGAATGGATTACCGACGCAAATGTGAACCAGGCCTGATGTTGCAAAAACCCATTGTTTTTGCTACATTTCGCTACATGGGTTGCTGATTATTAGAGATGAGCGAGTAGTATTCGATCGAGTAGGTACTCGATCGAATACTACAGTATTCGAAATACTCGTGCTCGATCGAGTACCACTCACTATTCGAATGTAAAAGTTCGATGCAGAACCAGCATTGATTGGCCGAATGCTATACACTCGGCCAATCAATGCTGGTTCTTCTCCTACCTTTAGAAGTCTTCTCCGTGCAGCTTCCCCGCGGCGTCTTCTGGCTCTGAATTCACTCTGCCAGGCATCGGACCTGGGCAGAGCCGACTGCGCATGCCCGCTTGTAGTGCGGGCATGCGCAGTCGGCTCTGCCCAGGCCCGATGCCTGGCAGAGTGAATTCAAAGCCAGAAGACACCGCGGGGACGCTGCACGGAGAAGACTTCTCGGAGGATCCAGCCCAACCCTCACTCGTGGACTTGATAAGTGTAATTTGATCGAACGTTGCCTACCCCTGAAACGAGCATTTTCCCCCCATAGACTATAATAGGGTTCAATATTCGATTCGAGTAGTCGAATATTGAGGGGCTACTTGAAACGAATATCGAACCTCGAACATTTTACTGTTCGCTCATCTCTACTGATTATGCCTGAATGAATGGAATGGTTCCTTGAGCCGTGGATGCTGCAGCTGACTAAGCCACGGAATCCATGGGAAGAAAGGGCATGTTGTTAGAGGCTCCCATTGAAATGAATGGGAGGTAGTTTTGCAGGCGGATTCCGCGTCAAAATCCGCCTGCAAAAAACTTTGTGTGAACATACCCTTAGCCTACACTTTCCCAGGATGTATCTGAATAGGTTGCTTCTTGCACCAAAACGGGCCCTCGCCAAAATCCCATAGGTTTTACTCTTCTTTGGCCGATTCTATCTAGCAACAAATTGCATGGACTTCACTATTTTACCTCCATTTTTCAACTTTACCACCCCACCAGTGTCTGTGGACCGTTTCTCCAAAATGGCCAATTTTTCCAGCGACAGGAAGTCAACAGAGCACCGCTATAAAATTTAACAAACGTAATAAAAGAAATACATTATTTTGGCATCAGGAAGTGAATAATAGTCGAAAAATCTGAACAAATTATGGCTACATTTTCACTTTATACTAAAATCTGGAACCATATAAGCAGCCTTCTGCGAGAACATATTGCTCACCCAGATACAGTTTATAAAATATTCAATTAAATATTACGTTAAAACAGGATATGACCCGCAACATTTCTTCCTATATATTTACCCTTTACATCTGTTGATGCAACTTTTTATGACATAAAGACAGAAACTCTACGATTTCACATGTGTTAACACAAGTAACAGCAAACGCCCAATTTGTATTAAATAACATGTAAAACTCCGCACAACAAGTTCACTAATACCCAGGGTGCTTTTCAGAAATTCACATCTCCTAAGTGTATAAGGAAACCGAGCTAATAGAATTTGAATGTTGATCTTTATTACAAAGGATATAGTCCTGAAACCTATCCAAGTATGCATTACTATAGCAGGAACGGTTATGTCATCTGTATGTTGCTGCGTTTCATATTTAGATTTAGGGATTGTATTGTGAAAGAGCAAAAAAATAATATACAAAAATACTGAGCATTGAAAGTTTCCATACTGAATAGGTGATGGCTGCCCCAGGTCAAAGAGTTAAAGTTATACAAATCTTGTCCTCGAAAATCCATTCAATCCAGTAACCAGCGTATACAGAATAAGGAAGGTCTAACATTTTATATACGACTGCAATACGACTGCAATGTGAATACATTTACTTCAAAATAAATAGATATGAAATATTAAAATATTATAACTATATATATATATATATATATATATATATATATATATATATATATATAAAAACATGCAAAATAGGTAACAAAAATCAAATCTAAAAACGAACTTTTACATTAGGTTTTATAACAATAATCCACCATTTCTTTTAGAAATATTACATCTTCTATTTTAATTGATACGTTAATCTAAGCATAATCCAGAAACAAATTTAAATAATTAAAAATCCATTTCCATTTTATTTTATTTTTTTGGTAAAAACTAGAGATGAGCGAGTACTATTCGAAACTCCAGCACGCACCCATAGGAATGAATGGAAGCGGCCGGCACGCAGACTTTGCTTGCCGGCAACGTCCATTCATTCCTATGGGTGCGTGCTGGAGTTTCGAATAGTACTCGCTCATCTCTAGTAAAAACCAAATATTAACTATAATTATAGTAAATAAATATATAAATATAAATAAATATATTCTGATATTCTTGGTATGATGATTGGAGATACCAAATTTATATAATGTTTGTTGTTTTCATACCGTCACAAAAACTCAAACTGATACCCATAATGTTTTATATTAAGACCCCTCCTTTCTTGCAGGGAAAGTTTATATTTGTACCGTTTGGGAAAATGTATGATGTGCTAATTCAATTTTTTATTCAATTTTTTCCGGTTTTGGCGTTCACTATGAGGAATACGGATTTTTAGAAAATTTTACTTTGGACAAGTTCTCTCGTTGCTTTGTTTTATTAACTTAGCAACAGAGTTGTATGATATCCATTAATAATTAATGGCATTTGAGCTGAAATAATAATAATAATAATAATAATAATAATAATAATAATAATAATAATAAATGGCATAAAATAGTATTTTTATTATTATTATTATTATTATTATTATTTCAGCATTAATGCTAGTAATTATTCATGGATATAAGTGAATGCCAGAGGTCACATAATGTGTGAGGGTCCCAGGACAGATACTATGCTCATCTTTAGAATAGATTTGCATATTTTTTACCCAGAATCTCTAGCGGGGCAGGAATGACTTGTAAGTCTCCGTACTGCCTATGTAGGTGCACACTCTCTCTGATGTGTATGATTATCCCCTGACCCTGGTCTATAGTCTCTCACTCTGCCAAATCAGTATCCCTGCGCTATGCTGAGGTGGCCTAATAGGCCGAAACAGCGCTGTCCATAGCTGGGAATCTGTTCCTTTTGGAATAGAAATATTAATTTGGAAATTAAATCCGCATCATGACAGTAGACTTTTTAACTGAGTGATGCATGATGTTAATAATGCTGCCCTCTAGAGGGCGGCGTACAGAGTGCACTGTTCTCCTAATTATATCCTGGAGAATAGATTTGCATATTTTTTACCCATCTCTAGTTAGTTAGCCCATGGATGCATTCTGGTAGTTGTAGGCTCTCACACTATCTCCAGCTCAATCTCCCTCATCACCCTCTCCCTATCTCCCTAGCTATTAATCCCACTGCTAGCTTTTACTATGTCACTCAGCCCACACACCCTCCCCCTCCCTACTTCCTCCTTCCTACTCCTCCGTCCCTACTCCCCACTCTATTATATACTCAGAATGTATAGCATTCTGCCAATCTACGCTGGTTCTGCATTGAACCTTAAACTTCGAACAGCTAGTAGTGTTCGATCGAGTACGAGTATTTCGAATACCGTAGTATTCGATCGAACACCTACTCGATCGAACACTACTCGCTCATCTGTAGTAGGGATCACGCCATAACCCCATTAAGAGTAAAGTATTAGATGCAAGCCTTGACTTGTCATTGGTTGCTATTGGCCACAAAGTCATTTAGATAGTTCCATAAATTTCTCCCATTTTCTA
Organism: Leptodactylus fuscus; assembly: GCF_031893055.1. Classification (NCBI taxonomy): domain Eukaryota; kingdom Metazoa; phylum Chordata; class Amphibia; order Anura; family Leptodactylidae; genus Leptodactylus; species Leptodactylus fuscus. The sequence goes on along the minus strand of NC_134269.1, from coordinate 198,984,090 downwards.
CCGTTTTTCTACCGGCTCCTTGATGTTGTCTTATTTTCCATATGTGAGTCTGAACATCAGCACATTACATTTTCCCATCATATTAGAAACATAATTGTAAAAGCTGTATCTGACCTTTCGTTATTGGCCTTCAGAATGACTTATTCTCTCATGTTTGGTGGCCATGGAAACTGAATTACACACTCATGTCATCGATTTTCTCAGTCTTAACTCATTTTCAAGATCGGCATTATGTTCTACAGATGCTTTGTATTTCATTGCTTTTTTTTCCCCACGGCCGGCCCATAACTGCAAAACACTACAAGTGGAATTGCCTAGAAGTGGAATTGCATAAAGGATAGCCTAAGCATGTTCCTCATTGTTGATTAATTGTGCGCCATAAATTGAAGGATTTGGAAAGTTACATGCCCCAGCAGGTTTGCTTTATTACTTGCAAACATAAAGTTTGTTGATTCCACTCAATCGACCCATCTAGAAAAAAAAAAGTCAGGGGGGAAATAGAATTTTTACATGTATTTTTAGCCATTAGTTTGCTCCACCAGAAACGTAACTTCACATATCAGTAAAAATGAAAGTGAAAAGAATAGTTCTCGCAGTCTCGATGGCCAGATGTAGGCTAAGTACATAAACATATGACCATTTAACCAGACAAGACTTTACACTTAATTGCTACGTCTGTTCCAGCTGCGGTCGCCGTGATTGAGCCTTGTTCTCTGGACAAGTCATTTACTGGTGGAATGTTAGCTCTGAAATGCCTCGAAAGGTGAGAACATCGATAGGTAGAAAGCTGTGTACCGGAGTGTAAGGGGAGCCGGACCACCAATAAAGTGAATTATCTCATAAAATTGGAAAAAAAAAATTGATTGTACGTTCGCTTCTGTCTATGAAATCCGCCAATGTGTCCGATATAGGCGGGGCTTAGTTTTCGATATTGAATCAACAGGATCTCCAGTTGACCTACAAAGACCTTAGGTTAAATAGGTTTAGGCTCAGGCCATGTGCACAGAGGCATACAGAGTTCATACAGGATGGTCTCTCTTTATGGCACTATATCGCCAAATACTCTCCCATAAAAGCGATGTAAAATGTAATCGAACATGCTTCTATTTCTCCAACCAGATTCATTTTGGTATGCTTCTTATTAAATTGGATGAACACAAAGATTTAGAAGGGCCTAAAGGAGTCTATGTGAGCTGTTTTACTACTCCATTAAACCTCTGAGCCCTGAATTAAGGAAAATAAGATTTTATAGCCTATCTAACTATATGATTTTATAGCCTATCTAACTATATGACTTTATAGCCTATCTAACTTTTCTGATGACTTTTCATGATAAGCTGCCATGCTGTGTGTACATAGGGGATAAACCTTATTTCACTCTATTACTTATAGTGGCATGGGTTTGTTTTTTGTTTTTTTGCAGTTTTCTAATCTTCCCTATCTCCGATTATCTCTGAGCTAGTGGGTGAAAACAGCAATACTGACTTTTGAATAAAAGACTCAAAGCTTTGGTGACATTCGAAGTTTGCTGCATTTGTTGGCATTTTTTTTTTCTCATTTCACCCCTCCTTTCCTTTCTCCTCCTCATAGACTTCTATGGTGAAGGGATGAACATACCAGTGCAGCTATACAGGCGCCCAGGAGGAGGTGGTTAGGGGGGCTACTGTCACCCTAAATCAGCATCCTACAGTCCATTAGATTGCATATTAATGCCTGAGTTATTGAATTTCTCAACAATTACTAACACATTTCTAAATGTAAAAAAACACAAAAAACTTGATAGTCTTCAGTAGTTTGATACCTTTTTAATGGCTGACTAATAATGATGACAGATTACAATGTTTCGGAACTCTCGGCTCCTTTCTCAAGTAAATTTAAAAACCATTTCTGAAGGATGCATATGTATGTACAAAAGGACACTGGGAATAGAATTCTAGGAGGAAGGGGGAAAGAGGGTTGTTAGTAATTGGTACAAACAATGTAAACAATTCCAGGTTCTTATCAGTTCTCAGGTCAGTGATTTCTGTAAGATGCCATAAACCCATGTGACAGATTGAACCCCTTCTCCAGTGTTTGAAGCAGGGTCATAAGTTTATACTCATAAATCCGTCGCTCTTTCTTTGATTTAAAATTCCCTCTTAAAACCAAAATTTTCATGTGATCGGTGATATTATGATCCTCATTGCAGAAATGTTTTGATACGGGAAGGTCCATTCTTCGTTCTCTAATTGTATGACGATGTGAATTCATGTGCATTTTAAGCTGCTGTCCGGTCTCTCCAATATACAGATTATCAGTGGGACATTTGGTGCACATTATTAAATGCACTACATTAGGTGTGCTACAGGTGAATGTAACACATTTCTAGGGAGACATATTGGATGTGCTCTATGATAAGATAGAGAATAACAAGGATTCTCTATCCTGATCCTGCATAGGAGCTTACAACTGGGGTTGAGCTGATCTTAAGATTTCAGGATCGATTTTAAAATCCAATTTCTGATCATTTTCCAGCTGATCCCGATCGTGAAATTTGCTCGATCACCAATCGGAATCCAGTCTTTCCCGATCCCGATCGCTCGACCCTATTTATGATATATACATGAATAGGGTTGAGCCGATTTTGAGATAACCTCCAACCTCAATCCCGCTGGAAAAGATCGAGATCGGAATTCCAATCGTGATCATGAAATTTACTTGATCGCCAATTGGAATCTGATCTTTTCCTTTCCTGATCACTCAACCCTACTTACAACCCATGTATTACAATGTATCATCGATAAATTATCTTAATTTCTATTCTTACATTTAGATTTATGCTGTAAAATGAAATAAATAATTCTTACTATATAATTGGAAAGTATTCCTTTTTCTCTGTGTATGTTTTGCTATCCTATTTTCATGGCTGGCTAAGGTTTCATGTGAGAGGGGGCTCCTGTTATTTGACCATTTTACAGCTCGGTGGGACGTTGCGACCACAAGATAACAGCTTTCAGATTTTCCTTCAACACAATCTGTTGTTTCCTTTCAAGACGAAATGAGAAAACTCAAGTTACACAACTAAAGCAATGAAAAGCTCCAGCAGGTGCTTGAAGGTAAAGCAGTGATATTATGTGAACCCCTGTTCAGTAAGGCTCTAATGGTAATGTATCATATAAGAATCTCTGTGCACAAATGTCTTCATACTGTATCACAGAAACACACGAGAAGTCAGTACAGATGTGGGTCACTGAAATCCCATCAATCCCTACAACAAACAAATGTGAGACTTTTTTGAGTGCCACTTTCTTCTGGCTTTCATTGACTTTTCTCATCCTCATTACTCTAGAGTAGAGATGAGCAAGTAGTTAAATACTCGATATTCGATATTCGTTTCGAGTAACCCCTCAATATTCGACTACTCGAATCGAATATCGAATCATATTATACTCTATGGGGGAAAAATGCTTGTTTCAGGGGTAGGCAACATTCGATCAAATTGAACTTACCAAGTCCACGAGTGAGGGTTGGGCTGGATTCCCCAAGAAGTCTTCTCTGTGCAGCTTCCCCGCGGCGTCTTCTGGCTCTGAATTCACTCTGCCAGGCACCGGGCCTGGGCAGAGCCGACTGTGCGTGCCCACACTACAAGAAAATGGTCGCTTACAGTCAAAGTGGCCATTTTCTTGTAGCGCAGACATGCGCAGTCGGCTCTGCCCAGGCCCGATGCCTGGTAGAGTGAATTCAGAGCCGGAAGACGCTGCAGGGAAGCTGCGCGGAGAAGACTTCTAAAGGTAGGAGAAGAAACAGCGTTGATTGGCCGACTGTATAGAATTCGGCCAATCAATGCTGGTTCTGCATCGAATTTTTCCATTCGAATAGCGAGTGGTACTCGATCGAGTACGAGTATTTTGAATACCGTAGTATTCAATCGAACACCTACTCAATCGAATACTACTCGCTCATCTCTAGTCTAGAGCAATGTTGTCACTTAATGCCTTGCAGGCAGCCTTCACAACAGGGGACAGCCAATCACGAGGGGATGTAAGTCTAAGTTCACTGATGTAAAAAGGTGCACTTGGGGAAACACAATAGAAAAAATGGTGCATGGTGCAGAAACACTAATATATTGTCTGGCTTTTTGTGGCAGTGCGTAGTTATAGTGTTACTAGGGAAAACTTTAGAGCCTATTTTCTACTGAAAGGATGCAAAAAGGCTAATAAGCTCCCAAACCCCCTTCCCACCCGCATACACATGTCCAATATTAAAGATACTAAAGAAAACTGAAATGACACACTTTAAGGATTGAGCCACACTTTAAAGAGGACTTTTCACGTCATCAGGGCACATGTGATGTAATACACTGCTAGAAAGCCGACAGTGCGTTGAATTCAGCAGCTTTCCCATTCTGTGCCCCCACTGAAGAGCTGTGGGTGCCATTACTGTCATTACTGTAGCTCTTCAGTGTCAGAAGGGCATTTATGACAGTTGGTCAGGAACGCCCATCCTCAGAGCAGCATCTATAGCGCTGTACTGTCATAGGGGGTGTTCCTTACCGCCCCCCCATCCGCCTTGCGACACCTCCCTCCCGACTAGGCCCATTCATTTGGGCCTAATCTGGAGCAGAATGCTGCGACTGGATGCCGCTGCACTGCACCGGCATCCAGTCGCGCCTATCCATTTTTTGGACCGGAATCTGAGGCGGTCTCCACATCAAATTCCAGTCCAAAAAACTCACTTGTGAACTAACCCTTAATGAATCTCCCCTAAACTCTCTACTGTGCTTCTGCACCGGGCGAAAATGTAATACATGTATGCATGAAGGAGCTACTATTTAATATATGATATGGCCGTAACATCATGAAAAAATGTTAGACACCCATGTATAATGGAAAGCTTTACACTTCATACGTCCACATCTGCAAAAGCCATTGTCAGAGTGACAAGTAGCATCAAAAAGACTTGGAGATAAATTATCAGCTAATGTTTAAGCTTCCATAGACATACACTTCGTAAATACTGAGTAAGCTTACACGCTTGTGCTGTATGTTTTTCGGTTAAAAAAAATGGTAATGATGGATCCTGTTCATGGGAAAATGTGTCTGGCTATATAAGTCTTCATCAGTTCCATCATGATGCAAGATGATGTCAATTTGTAGAGACGAGTGAATCCAATCTGTACAAACTGGGTTTATTCTAAAAAATTTACTAAATTGTGGAATCCATAGAATCAGGCAAATAGGGTTGAGCGATCATGTTCGGAAAAGATCTTTTTAGGTGGGATCGAGATCTGTACTATTTCCCACAATGCTTTGCTTAGCCTTCACACTGAGTATACGCTCCGCTCATTATGAGCAGAGTGCATACTCAGTGTGAAGGCTCCGCTGCGGTTCCATAGGAATGAATGGAAGCAGCCGGCACACAGCCTTAACCCCCTGCACGCTGGCTGCGTCCATTCATTCTAATGGGAGACTAAACTAACATCTCTAGTAGCTACTTACCTGCAAAGATGGCTCGTCCGGTGCCCATTGATCTTCTTCACTTCGCTGAAGCTCCATGCTGCTCTTCTCGCCTCACTGCCCCCTGCCTCCCAGATTAGGAGAGTGTGGGCGGGTACAGGACGTCTCCCCTCCCAGTACCTGCCCACACCCTCCTAACCCGCCCACACTCCCCTAACCTGGGAGGCAGGGGGCAGTGAGGCGAGAAGAGCAGCGTGGAGCGGCAGCGAGGCGAAGAAGATCACTGGGCACCGGAGAAGCCATCTCTGCAGGTAAGTGGACACCAGGGGGGACTAAGTAGCCAGAGGATTAAAAAAAATCCTCTGGCTACTTAGTGATTCACTACACGGCATAGATTCTAACAATTAAAGCATTCAATTGTTAGATTCCATGCTGTATAGTGAATAGGATTGCTTTTAAAATCCGATCTCCGATTAATAAAAAAAATCCCATTGACTTACATTGGGATCGGAAGTGGGATCAAGATCGGGTTCGAATGAAAAATGATCGGAAATCAGATTTTAAAATCGATCCTGAAAAGTCAAGATCGGCTCAACCCTACAGGCAAATCTAAATACACAAAAGATGCAATGCTGAAACTAGCACACAGAAGTCAGCCAAGTGGATCCAGTCCATGTGAATTCAGTATTAAGCACCAAAATAGTGTGGCCATTCACTTCAGAAATTATTGAAAAGCTTTTCACTGCTTTTCAAAACAATCAGTATAAGGAAAATGTATCAACTACTGAAGATTATCAAGTTTTCTTGTTTTTTATATTTCCAAAACAATCAGGTCACTTTCGATTCCTTCTGAATTTATTTGCTCCAAACTGAAAATTCTTCTTGAAATTGAGTGAATTTTGGGAGATTTGTTCACCTTTATCATGTCGTCATTACTTTTTTAATAAGTTTTTGACTCTTTACACATCTGTGTTGGTTACTTATGTTGACCTGATTCTTCATAAGCTCAAGCCAACAGAAAAGAGAATGGAATTGTTGCATACTATCCACATGGACTGAACATTTTGTTTGATTCACTCCAGACACTGGACCGATGGGTTGGTGATATGTCTACAGTGTATACCACGTATATATTCCCATCATCCTGTGAACTGAACTTAAAAAAAAAAAATAAATATGCAAATGACAATATATGGTAATTATTTATCACTTTCACTCACTTAAATTGGGAATTTGTCAACAGTATATTGGTTAGAAACCTAATGACCGGACCTTGTGAAGGTGAATCTACAGTTTCCAGTCTCTGTTGTTCAGCCCTGTTTAACGGGTGTCCAAATGCTTTGCCTGAGTATCTGAAACAAAAAACTGGACAAGCTAAGACGTGACTCCAAAACACTTTCCTCCTGATTTGCATAAGAATAAAACAGTGATTTATATAAAAATGGGGCTCCAAAGTTAATTACCGTATATACTCGAGTATAAGCCGACCCGAATATAAGCCGAGGCCCCTAATTTTACCACAAAAAACTGGGAAAATTGACTCGAGTATAAGCCGAGGGGGGGAATGCAGCAGCTACTGGAAAATTTCAAAAATTAAAATGGTCGGAGTTTTTAGGTGCAGTAGTTGCCGAGTGCTGGGAAAGGGGAGGGGGTGTTTTGGTTGTCTGTCTGCCCCTTCCCTGAGCTTGAGGGCTGAGTTTTTTCTTCCCCCACTTGGAATTCAGCCTGGCTGAATATAGCGTATCTGCAGTGCTCCTATTAACCCCTTCCCGACGGAACAGGAGCACTGCAGATCCCCTATATTCAGTAGACCGGGCACTGTCAGACACAGGGATACCTAATGTGTATGTGTGTCACAGTAATTTTCTACTTTTGTATGTATTCTAGGGAAAGGAGGGATTTAGAACTTTTATTTTTGGGGGGTTTTTTGCACTATTTTATGGGAGATTCTATACATTGATATTGCGGCTGGTCATAGACCCCCCTCCCTCCTAAAAAAAAAAAAAAAAAAATGTTTTTTGTTTTTTTTTTGCCAATTCGAGTATAAGCCGAGGGGGGCTTTTTCAGCACAAAAACTGTGCTGAAAAATTTGGCTTATACTCGAGTATATACGGTAATAGAAACATATTTGGAAACTGTACAATCACCTCTGCAAGGTACTGTGATAAGGTGTAGAATATAACCAATTTACTGCTGACAGAGGCCCTTTAACCCCTTCCTGACATCCGCCATACTAGTATGATGGATGCCAGGTGTTTAAATATGATGGCCACTCAGGAGCAGGGCTGCTGCTATAGTTGCCTGGTGTCTGCTGCTTTATACTTGTGCGGACACCGATCACGGGCATTAACCCCTCTGGCGCCTCAGTCAAAGCTGAAAGCCTTTTTACTGGCGGTGCCTGAGTTCTGTCATTTTCCTGGTGATCGCAGGCCTGGATCCCATTTCTATGACAGCCTTGTGAAGGCTCTCCGGCTTGTCATTCTATACATTCTATTGCAGGCTACTCTATGTAGCCTGCAATAGAAATGCCGAATTTTTGTCATTCATTGTATGTGGGTGAAAAAAGCAGGTCAAGCTTCTCTAAGGGGATATTCACAAGAATTTGACACTGAATTTGTCAAGCAAAAAATTTCAACTTCAGGAATTTGACACAGATTTTTTTCTACTTGTCAAAAACCGCTGATAATTTTGGCGATGAATTTAAAGCGGATTGCGATGCTAAATTTGACGTGGTCTTGAGAGAAGAGTGCAACTACACTTTACCTTTATTGCACGGGGCCCGATTCTACTGATGAATTTAGACAAGTTCCTGCCTACGGAAAAGGTGTATTTTCCGAATTCCATTCATTTCAGTGGGAGTTCTCAAGGGAAATCCGCTTGAAAAACGAGCAGGACGCTTAATTTTTCTGCTTGCTGACATTGAATTCAATGCTGTAGACAACTTTGTACATAAATCCAAAAAAATTGGAAAATATAACATGATATAAAATGATATATTTTAATGCTCGGGAGTAGGGTTGAGCCGATCTTGAGATTTCAGGATCGATTTTAAAATCCGATTTCAGATCGTTTCCCAGCTGATCGCTTAACCCTATTTATGATCTATACATGAATAGGGTTGAGCCGTTCTTGAGATAACCTCTGACCTCGATCCCGCCGGAAAAGATCGGGATCGGAATTCCATGAAAGTTACTCGATCACCGATCGGAATCCGATCTTTTCCGATCCCGATCGCTCAACCCTACTTGGGAGATCTGACCAAAAATTAAATAAAAACAATCTTCTATATTTTATTATTCTAATTTATATGGAAAATACTCAGTGCGGTGATAACGGAGAGTAAAATTAATGAATTTGTATTGTAAGACGGGGCAAAAATAAGAAATAATATTTAAATTCACTTGAGATTTCTTAAAAGAAACTCCATTTGGCCATAAAACATAATTTGTTTTGTTGTCATGTCTTAAAACAGGAAGTAGAATAGGCATTTTCTTCATCACAATTTATATTCCATGCACATTTTTTGTAAACAAGCGCTGTAGATGGAGGATTGTAAGCAATAATATTTATGAACAGCACTTTTAGCAAGCAAAGGAAAATGTGTGACCTCTTTTATAGTGTTTGACATTTCACTGTAGTATTCTGTACCCCTGACATGTATGATGGATGCTTATGAGCCTGATGTTTAAACAGGAAATGCTTGTAGGCTGAACAGTTATGAGGACAGTGTATGGAGCTGGTCGAAGTCTGACTTTATCGTCTTAATAAAATCTTGCATTAGTTCTATTTTTACCGCCGGCATTCAACCATATCCAACATATTAGCCGAACACGAAAGCCTTGTATAACATCTTTCATTATGTGATTATCGCTTATAGGACATTTCCTGGAAGAAGCTAATGGCATGCTAAGGACTTTCATGACAGCGGGTTAGACAAATAGGGTAATGGGAGTAGAGACATTTGGAGTTATGGCCAGCCATTGAGATGGGATGACAATGGATAGAAGAAAAAGGTGGCAAACGGCATACCGTGACATTTTTTTGCCGTTAGAACTTGCCAATTTTTACAGGACATATCCCCAAACTTCAACCTTTGACTTCAACTTCAATTACTACATATTTGGCACAGCCTAAATTCATACATAACACATGCAGATAGGTATGTGTATGTATATAGCTATACATAGGTATACCCTGCACAATAATGTACATAATAATGATAAAGGAGACAAAATAAATAATAAGGGACTGCATTGTATATAGCGAGAGATGGTGCTTTATAAGGAATGGTGGAGCAACATGGTGGCTCAATGGTTAGCTGGAGTCCTGGGTTCGAATCCTACCAAGGACAAACATCTGCAAGGAATTTGTATGTTCTCCCCGTGCTTGCGTGGATTTCCTACCATACTCCAAAGACATACTGATAGGGAGAAATGTACATGGTGAGTTCTATATGGGGCTCACAATCTACATAAAAAACCCCAATAAGGAGTGGCACTGCGTTTAATGATAAAATATGGTATTGCGTATAATAATAAGAAATGGTGTTGCATAAAGGATGGAGCTCTATATAATGATAAAACCCTCTACATGTACATTACTCTTTTATATCTCCCATAAGTACTAACACTCCTTAGTATCCCCACTCAGTAATAATGCCCCTTTGTCTCCCCACTCAATAATGCTAATATTCCTTTACTGCCTTCCCCCGCTCAGTAATAATACTTCCTTTGTGCCCTCTCTCATTAATAATGCTGTATTTGTATCTCTACTTGGTATTACAGCCCCATTTACACACCATCCTATAATGGTATCTCCTGGGTTCTTCCATTCAGTAATGATGTCCCTGCTCTATCCCTCCCTCAGAAATAATGTCTGTGTGCCCCTCACTTGGTTATTATATGTCCTGTGCACCCTCATACATAATAAGTGCTCCATTGTGCCCTGACATAACAATGCCCCCTTTGTGCTCACTCACTAATAATGCCCCCTCTAGTGACCCCCTCAATAATAATGCCCTTGTAGAGTGCTTTCATAAGCTCATCACTTGCTAATGCATTCGGTATTCCATTCGGAGGGTCCCCCATGCGGACTCCCCCAACGGAATACCAAATGCACTTGTGAACCAGGCCTTGGGACAGTGAGTAATGTCCATATGATTAAAGCACTTCATAAATTGTTGGTCTCATATAAGCAAGCAAATATAAACCAATGAATAATATAAACCAATGAATAATATAAACCAATGAATATTAAACAGATATATACAAGCATATACAGCTTCTACCTCTAACATATATTTTTGATAGGTAGGATTAGACTAGCTCAATGATAATGGAGCCCAAACCATAGGCCCCTCTGTTCCCTTTTTGCATTGGCAAGCTCCCCTATTCATAAAGTTGACTGGGCCAATATAAATTTTAGAATCGGCTCATCTGATATCTGGAAGGTTGACTCCTACTATTTATTCTGGAATGACCAATCTCCACTTAAATTTCACCAAACACATATGCAGGTCTTACGCCATGGAGTTATACAAGCAGTTAATATAGGTTACTGAAAGCAGTGCTGAGATGGCTCTAGTAACAGTAACCTTCACTGAGGATTATGCCACAGAAGAATAATCCTCAGGTCAAACATCCAGCACCCCCACTGATCAGCTTCTCTCAGTAGCTGATACACAGAAAATTGGACCAGGAAACAGACCGATCTGTTCTTTGTGTAGTGGCCAAACTGAGTCACTGAAAGTTAGCTCCAGGTTAGCTGCAGTGATGTGGTTCAGCCACTAAACTGAAAGCAAAATTGTCAGCTGAGTACAGCTGATCAGTGGGGGTGCTGGATATAGGACTATAGCTGATCTGATATTGATAACCTATTCTTCAGACAAATCATAAGTATTTTTTAGCCAGGGATCATATTATCTGGATTGTATTATTATGGGGAAACTGAATTGTTAAAATTTCCACATCTTCCTCTTGTTCTCCCAAAGGACAAGCTCTAGATCAGGGGTCCTCAAACATGTGGCCTGCAAAGGAAATTTTTTCCGGCCCGCCTGCAGCCATCGCCTGGATTGCTCACTAACGGGGAATCCAGTACAGGTTTCCCGTTAATGAGCGACCACTGCTTTCAGTTGCAGTTATATGTAGGCCTACACTGACTACAGAATGTGACCTCTGCCCCAGCGTGTGTGTGTGTGTGTGTGTGTGTGTAAGGAAGGGGGTGTACTGAGGAGCATATAATACTGTGTGTGGGGGGGGCATACTGAGGAGACTATAATACTGTGTGTGTGTGTGTGTGTGTGTGTGTGTTGGGGGGTGTACTGAGGAGCAGATAATACTGTGTGAGGGGTGTCCTTAGGAGCATACAATAATGTGGGGGGTGTACTGAGGAGTATATAATACTGTGTGTGTTGGGGGGCGCTAATGAGGAGCATATAATACAGTGTGGGAGGGTGTACTGAGCAACAGATAATACTGTGTGAGGGGCGTCCTGAGCAGTATATAATACTGTGTGGTGGGTGTACTGAGGAGCATATAATACTGTGTGTGTGTTGGGGGGCGCTACTAAGGAGCAGATAATACAGTGTGGGAGGGTGTACTGATAAACAGATAATACTGTGTGAGGGGCGTCCTGAGGAGCATACAATACTGTGTGGGGGGGGTATACTGAGGAGCATATAATACTGTGTGTGTTGGGGGGGTGGTACTGAGGAGCATATAATACAGTGTGGGAGGGTGTACTGAGGAGCAGATAAGACTGTGTGAGGGGCGTCCTGAGGAGTATATAATACTGTGTGGTGGGTGTACTGAGGAGCATATAATACTGTGTGTGTGTTGGGGGCGCTACTAAGGAGCAGATAATACAGTGTGGGAGGGTGTACTGATAAACAGATAATACTGTGTGAGGGGCGTCCTGAGGAGCATACAATACTGTGGGGGGGGGGTATACTGAGGAGAATATAATACTGTGTGTGTTGGGGGGTGCTACTGAGGAGCATATAATACAGTGTGGGAGGGTGTACTGAGGAGCAGATAATACTGTGTGAGGGGTGTCCTGAGGAGTATATAATACTGTGTGGTGGGTGTACTGAGGAGCATATAATACTGTGTGGGAGAGTGTACTTTATTTCAGCACTCCAATGGTCTGAGGGACAGGGAACTGGCCCCCTGTTTAAAAAGCTTGAGGACCCCTGCTCTAGAGCAATGTGGGTTGATTGTGTGCCGTAGAACAGAGAAGGAACAGCCCTGAAATGAATCGTACAATCCTAAAGTATAATATAAGTCTTCTATCCCTATCCCAGGCATGTATGATCAGTTACAAGGTGTCTGCAGGTGTAAAATCACTCTAAATCTCATCTGCTGTTGGGAAGTCGGAAATAATTCCTGTTCTTGTCATCTCTTAAGTCTAAAGAATCCAAATTCCATTCTAAAGACTTCCAGTAGCAAAAATTAGGGAAAACCCGAGAAAACCGGCAGAATCGGGGAGCTCTGGTCCTATAACAAACGCCTGATCGGTTTTTGGTGCGAGCTTTATACCAAAGACACATCAGAAGTCATTTCTATTTTTCTGTCTTGATGCGCATCGTCTACAAGGAATAAGAGTCGGCCCTCCATAGCAACTACATAAATATCAAGGTGCTAGGCCATTTTATAAGGTTCTGCATGATATTGTCAGAGAAATGAAGAAACTTCAGCAAATGTAAGTCTCTTGTCTATTCTTTTACGGCGTGCTAGATATCGCTAACAATGAGCTTTCAAGACAAATGCAGTACAGCTGGGGAATTTATGACTTCTGATAAAACCTCTTACATCTGTCTCTTTCCTAAATACTAACTTTCTCAGAGCAATTAAATCTAAAGTCAATGTGATCGGGGCGGGGGGTTTCTTGCAATATGGCATAAGACATAAAACGGGGAAAAAAAGACATAAATCCACTGGCGTAGATATTCCTGCGCTGTTTAATTTGGGCTGCAGTTTCATTTGCTGTTATCAGCTGTAACGTAGTAATGGCTAAAACAAGCTGCGGTCAACTATAAAAGACGACTTAAGTGCATGACATCATCAAACAAACATCGCACTCGCAATCCTATTCTGTTTATTAAGGCGTCCTTCGCACCATGTTCTGAAATGTCCCCGCTACTATTTTTTATAGATTCCGAACGGTATGTAAAAATATTAGTCTGGACTTAAACCCATGTACACACTCTATGTCATCTTAGGTTATATGGACGGGACTGCAGATGATGGACTCCATCCATAGATCCAAGTAACCATAGCAGGGGAAAAATCTGCAGTTTGCCCACGATCCATTGCCGCCACGGTCTGGACAGCATATGCCATCGGCAACATATGACATGTGTTAACATACTTCACTTCATCAATCGTTACGCTACAGAAACATTTTTTTTTGGGGAAAAATAAGAGCATAAAAATGTATGATAAAAGGCATAGTCGAAAATGGATGCCAACACAGACCTGAAAAAATATAAAAAATGTGTATTATAAGTGGAATATGTTACTATTAGAGATGAGCGAGTAGTATTCGATCGAGTAGGTATTCGATCGAATACTACGGTATTCAAAATACTCGTACTCGATCGAGTACAACTCGCTGTTCGAATGTAAAAGTTCGATGCAGAACCAGCATTGATTGGCCGAATGCTATACAGTCGGCCAATCAACGCTGGTTCTTCTCCTACCTTTAGAAGTCTTCTCCGTGCAGCTTCCCCGCGGCGTCTTCCGGCTCTGAATTCACTCTGCCAGGCATCGGGCTTGTAGTGCGGGCATGCGCAGTCGGCTCTGCCCAGGTCCGATGCCTGGCAGAGTGAATGAAGAGCCGGAAGATGCCGCGGGGACGCTGCAAGGAGAAGACTGCTCGGAGGATCCAGCCCGACCCTCACTCGTGGACTTGGTAAGTATAATTTGATCGAATGTTGCCTACCCCTGAGACGAGCATTTTCCCCCCATAGACTATAATAGGGTTCGATATTCGATTTGAGTAGTTGAATATTGAGGGGCTACTCGAAACAAATATCGAATATCGAACATTTTACTGTTCACTCATCTCTAGTTATTATACTTAGTTTTTTGGAGTAGATAAGTAGGACCTGAGTCCAATGGATCATTGTGCCTGTTGTTCATCGTCTTTCTTATCCCTTCAGGTATGTCCAGAGTTTGGGCTCAATTGTCTTGGCGTATCTCTTGGTCAATTGGTAAATAAAATAGCAACAGTATGGGACAGTATATCACAGGGCGGCAGGGACTCCTAGTATCATAGATACGTCCTAGTATCATAGATAAATACAATGCTAGGAGCCCCACTTCTGACATATTGCACACGGACCCTAGTAGATTATAATGAAATCACATCATTACATTTTTTATATTCTAATATGCTCTTAGATATTTTCTGGTTTAGAATTTACATCTTTATTTGTGCCCTTTTATGCAACAAACTCTTTTTATTTTATTTTATTTTTCTTTCCATTGGTATAAAGTCAATATATGATACAGTAATTAAAATTATAATTACAATGTATAACAAAAAAATTACCCTGTACATTATATCAATAATATTTATTAAATAAATGTTAACCACTTCAGTACTGGGCCAATTTGTGATCCAGGACCAGACATGTTTTAGGTTTATTTTGTATGTGCAGTTTAGAGGGCTGTAACGTTTTTCTCATACGTCTCATTCAACTAACTTTTTTTTAGTCTTTTTTTCGGGGACACATATGGCTTTATATTTATGTTGTTTTTATTTTCGAACGTGTTTTCATTTTTTTTTTTTTATATCCGGGAAAATATAAACAAAATAGGAGGGAAATTGGGTCTGGTTTTCACTTTTTTTTTTTTTTTTTTAATAACACAAAGTGCTACTGAAAAACTTGATAAAATAGTTTTTCCTCTCCGTTATGGTAATTTCTATTTTGTATGGTGTTGTCGGGGGTGGGGCATTATATTGGTGTATTATTTTACTTATTTTTTTAAATTATTTTATTTTTTAAAAAATTAAACTTTTTTATTAATTTTTTAAATATTTATTTTGATATATTGTGTCCTCATAATGTCATAAGAGACCTTTGGGGACATTTGATCACTTTTTTTTTTGTATTAGAGACTGATTTCCCCTGTAACTGGGGCTGGTACATTTAGCCCCAGTTGCAGGAGGAATACAGCCTCCTGCACATTGTATATACGGCTTGCAGCAGCTCCTGTAAGACACTGAGCCACTCGTGACCACTGGGTCAGAGGGCAGCCACATCATGGCGGCACCCATAGCCGTGTATACAGTGCTCATTGAGCGCTGTATACACAGAGATCGAGAAGGTAAGGGAGATAATAAACCTCCCCTGCCTTCTCTCTGGGAGCTCTGGCTGAAGTTTCAGTCGACTCCCATCGTGCAGCTGCTGTGTTCTGACAGGACGTACCTGCACGTGCTGTCAAAACAAGGCAACCACTATCCAGACGTATAAAGTCTATGGGCAGTCCGGAAGTGATTAAAATGTGGTATCCTCAGACTCATAACAATTTTCATATAAATGGAAATATAAATGGTTTAAAACATGGATTAAAAACCGTCAGTGAATTTTATACATGCCATTAATATAAATTCTATTTATCATTTTGTACCATACTATGTAATAATGAGTAATTGCAGTGAGTTAGACCTGCGTTCACATCTGTGTTCACATCTGCATTCGGTATTCCGTTTGGGGAGTCCACTTCCAACCGGAATACTAAGCGCATTGACAAGCGGTGAGCTTATGAAAGCACACCCTTTAGACTATAATGGGGTTCGTGGGTTTTCTACGCGGAGAAATGCAAAGAGAGTCATGCAAAGAGATAAGTAATTGTGAACTATTTTCCTCTCCACATGACTCGTGCAGACACTGTGCAGAAAACACACGGACCCCATTATAGTCGATGGGGTCCATGTGCGTTCATTGCTCAACGCTTGTCAATGTGTTCAGTTTTCCTTTAGCGGACTCCTCAAACGGATTACCGAACGCAGACGTGAATTAGGCCTTAGTCTACATTCACACAACCATGGGTGATAAAACGGCCATTTTGCTGCTAAGCAGCACCTGATGTTACATATTCCTTATACATTGCTGTGTATGGAGGGATCAGTGCGAAATGGACAAAAATAGAGCGCGACTTATATTTTTACAGTCCATTACATGATAGCAAAAATTGGCGGTTTTTCAATAGTGGAATGGATGGGATTTGCTAGAATTTTGCAGGGACTGTAAAACTGCAGGCTATAGGCCGGCCTTAAGGATAATGATCTATTGTCTGCACGCTTCACCATTGTATATCCTTGTGTCCATGGATTTAGAATCATAGAACTAAACGTTTACAGAGGTCAGAACAATCTATAGAGTCACATGTAGTTCCTAAGAAGGAATATCTCTATTTTCCATCATGGTGGTCTTCCATATGGCAGGCAACTCAACTGAAACTCCATCATATAAAGAAAAGACATTGGCTTAAAACAAAAAAAATCCCTCTGTACATAATTTTATGGTTTGGATTGCACTACCTGCCAAACTTTCCTTGTACCTCTCTTGTATAAAGCATTGAGGATATCAAGAGATTTGGTAAAACTAAGCATGTCATATTTACACCTGATAGGATTTCTCTTCTTATTATCCCAATTTAGAAACCCAAAAATACGCTTTAAAATTTACAACCATATTGATTTCTACGTAATTGGAGAATTTCAGCATCCATTAAGGTTGAAATATGAAAGAAATTTCTACTTCACATAAGTAACTGTACTTCCTTCTAGGCTTTCCATAGGAGAATTGTTATAGCTTGACATCACTTTTTCTTCTTTCTTATCTGCCCCACTTTTTTTTTTTTTAATTTTGCATTTATTCCCATATATACTCGAATATAAGCCGAATTTTTAAGCACAGTTTTTGTGCTGAAAAAGCCCCCCTCGGCTTATACTCGAGTCAAGCAAAAAAAGAAAAAAAAATATATATTTTTTTTTTGTGGGGGGGAGGGGGGGTCTATGACCAGCTGCAATAGTAATGTATAGAATCTCCCATAAAATAGTGAAAAAAAAGAAGAAGCTTTAAAAAATATAATCAGTCCTTTCCCTAGAATACATATGAAAGTAGAAAATGACTGTGAAACACAAACACATTAGGTATCCCTGTGTCTGAAAGTGCCCGGTCTACTGAATATAGGGGATCTGCAGTGCTCCTGTTCTGTCAGGAAGGGGTTAATAGGAGCACTGCAGATCCCCTATATTCAGCCAGACTGAATTCCAAGTGGGGGAAGAAAAAACCCAATCCTCAAGCTCAGGGAAGGGGCAGACAGACAACCAAAACACCCCCTCCCCTTTCCTAGTGCCCAGCAACTACTGAACCCAAAAACCATTTTAATTTTTGAAATTTTCCAGTAGCTGCTGCATTTTTCCACCTCAGCTTATACTTGAGTCAATAAGTTTTCCCAGTTTTTTTGTAGTAAAATTAGGGGGGTCGGCTTATACTCGGGTCGGCTTATACTCGAGTATATACGGTATGTATTTCTTGTTCTTATATTTACACCTCTACAAGTGATAGTTGGCATATTTGGACACCTCTCAATTTATATTGAGAGGACTTCCAATAGTTGATCTCCACCAATCCCATAGAAGTGAACAGAAAAGGGGCGACACGATGGCTCAGTGTATAGAAATAAAATGTGTTATATATTATTATTATTAGCACTGCATCCTTACAGTGGTGGAGTACTGAGCAACACCTGCAAGGAGTTTGTATGTTCTCCTCATGTTTGTGTGGATTTCTTCCCATAATACAAAGACATACCTATAGGAGAAAAAAATGTACATTGTGATCCTTATATGGGGGCTAACAATCTACATAAAAAAAAAAGTGAATGGAACGATGGCGGTGCCTGCACACTATTGCTCAATTCACATGAGTACTCTGAGACCTCCAGAGATCAGACCCTTTCCTCTGCGAACTATCATAGAGTCTTTAGTATTAATGTTAATAAAGTAATTTTAATGTTTAAGAAATTTTTTAACAAATCTTTTTTTCTTTTTTTACCCTTTTTAATAAAAAAAAAAAAAAATACACTAATAAGTCTCTAAAAATTATTCTAATTCTTGTTTTAGGCTAAGACCCCATGGGACGACCCACAGCAATAAAGCGCTGCGGGAAAAACCACGGCGGGAATGCATCACGGTTCTTCTCAAACAGAAGGTTGGCAGAGTTTCGGGGCCACACGGTGGCTCAGTGGTTAGCACTACAGCCTAGCAGCACTGGGTCTTGGTGTTCAAATCCCACCAAGGGCAAAAAAAAAACATCTGTAAGGAGTTTGTATGTTCTCTCCGTGTTTGCATGGATTTTCATCCCATATTCCAAAAAAAAAATACTGATAGGGAAAAAAATGTATATCGTGAGCTCTACATGGGGCTCACAATCTACATTTAAAAAATGAAAGTTTGCAGAGTTTTCCTCCGCAGACTTTCTGTTACAATTATAACTATGGGATAACCACCGGCCTTTCCATAGATATAATTAATATGTTGTAATTTCCAAAAACGTGCCGGTTTTGAAAATCATGGCGTGTCCGTGCGGCGGTTTTTACCACAAAGTTGGCATGGGATTTGCTTGAATCCCATCCACTTTGCCTGTACTGTAAAATGCTGCGATTTTTCCTGCAGCATTTCCAGCCTCGAAGTGATTTTTGTGATGGCCCTCTAATATATATTTGATATATAAATGCAATGAATATGTATGTACTGCATTAGTGCTGATTTATGAATTTTTATGCAAAATATTACAATAGTATATTACTAGATAAAATAAATTCGTAAACAGTATACTACGGTAAATGGAAATCAATAATTAACTATCTGATAACCGGCACAACTCGGAATACTGATACATTAATCCTGATTAAAATGATAAAATAATGGAGTGTCCTACCAAGAAGATACAGCAGAAATAATCCATTGTGTTTGCGGTTTTACTGCCACCGGTGCTAATACGTTGATTTTACCATATTAATGGTTTTGACTCCTAAATCAAATAATTTACAATTCCAAATCAATTTACTAATTCTAGAACACAATTCATTGCAAATTGTGTTTGTGTCTCCAGCAACACGTAAAATAGATGACTTTAGAAGTGCGCACAACACAACCTCTATATCCCTGATAACGTGTGCTATCCCCTTTCACTGCGATTTTATTTGATATCGCTCGGATTATGACCAGTAGTCACTGAGTCTAGACAGAGTTTCGATTACTGTGAACAGGCAAGAGGGGTAAGAAATATTAAAGAATTACACCCTCTACAAAGCTCCTAATCTACAGAGTAGATCCCGATCATTACCCGCGTCCAGAGCGTCTTGTTATTAAGAGAAGAGATTAATAGTAAATTAATAAAATGAACGCAACTCTATAATTAGGACTATGGTGGATCATAAATGGAGCAATGAAATAGCCCGAAACAAAAGTGTTACAGTGTCACAGTATTGGTCAATGCAAACTAAATGAGAAAAATTTTCCAGTACCACTTTTTGGCTGTGGTCCCCTACATGATGCCTTAGCCTTAAAGGGATTGCCCAATGAAGACAGTCCCATTTTAAAATTGTGGACCCAGCTTTGGAAATCCACAATAGTAGACTATGTCCCAATGCAGTAATATAGCGAGTAGAGATGAGCGAACAGTAAAATGTTCGAGGTTCGATATTCGTTTCGAGAAGCCCCTCAATATTCGACTACTCGAATCGAATATCGAACCCTATTATAGTCTATGGGGGGAAAATGCTCGTTTCAGGGGTAGGCAACGTTCGATCAAATTATACTTACCAAGTCCACAAGTGAGGGTCGGGCTGGATCCTCCAAGAAATCTTCTCCGTGCAGCTTCCCCGCGGCATTTTCCGGCTCTGAATTCACTCTGCCAGGCATCGGGCCTGGGCAGAGCCGACTGCGCATGCCCGCACTATAAGCGGACATGCGCAGTCGGCTATGCCCAGGCCCGATGCCTGGCAGAGTGAATTCAGAGCCGGAAGACGCCGCGGGGAAGCTGCACGGAGAAGACTTCTAAAGGTAGGAGAAGAACCAGCATTGATTGACCGACTGTATAGCATTCAGCCAATCAATCCTGGTTCTGCATCGAATTTTTCCATTCGAACAGTGAGTGGTACTCGATCGAGTACGAGTATTTTGAATACCGTAGTTTTCGATTGAATACCTACTTGATCGAGTACTACTCGCTCATCTCTAATAGCGAGGCCGTCATTTAAATCCCTGTAAATCATTTACAGATTTTATCGGATTGCTACTGATAGAAGTCTAAATGCAGTAAATGAACTGGAAAATGTTGTGCAATACATAAAAGATGTGTCAGACATGTGTCAGTGGTTTATTATAAAACCGCTGCGGGTGGATAGTGATATCAAAGATACTTGTAAAGGAAGTGAAGTTTGTTGTCGGTTTCTGGGAAGTTGCATTTTATTTCATCTTACAGTTGATCACACATCACAATAATATCAAATTTAACAAGGGTAGTAAATGGATCTGCTGAATCTGATCGAGTGTCCTGGTGGATACTATGCAGAGTATAGGGAAGGTAATAGGGAATTAAAGGAATACTAGACGTCAAAAAGCATAATAGCTATGAATACACACGTGGACAAAATTGTTGGTCCCCCTTGTTAAATGAAAGAAAACCCACAATGGTCACAGAAATAAGTTGAATCTGACAAAAGTAATAATAAACAAAAATTCTATGAAAATGAACAACTGAAAGTCAGACATTGCTTTTCGCTTCAACAGAATTTTCGTAAAAATAAACCTCATGACACAGGCCTGGACAGAAATGATGGTTCCCCTAATGTAATATTTTGTTGCACAACCTTATGAGGCAATCGCTGCGATCACACGATTCCTGTAAATGTCAATGAGACTTCTGCACCTCTCAGCAGGTATTTTGGCCTCTTCTCATGAGCAAACTGCTCCAGTTGTCTTGGGTGTGAAGGCTGCCTTTTCCAGACGCCATGTTTCAGCTCCTTCCAAAGATGCTCTATAGGATTTAGGTCAGGGCTCATAGAAGGCCACTTCAGAATAGTCCAATGTTTTCCTCTTAGCCATTCTTGGGTGTTTTTAGCTGTGTGTTTTGGGTCATTATCCTGTTGCAAGTCCCATGACTTGCGACTTAGACCAAGCTTTCTGACACTGGGCAGCACATTTCTCTCTAGAATCCCTTGACAGTCTTGAGATTTCATTGTACCCTGCACAGATTCAAGACACCCTGTGCCAGATAGAGCAAAGCAGCCGCAGAACTTAACAGAGCCTCCTACATGTTTCAAAGTAGGGACAGTGTTCTTTTCAAGATATGCTTCATTTTTCCATCTGTGAACATAGAGCTGATGTGCCTTGCCAGATGTGCCTTTGTCTCATCTGTCCCTAGGACATTCTCCCAGAAGCTTCGTGGCTTGTCAACATGAAGTTTGGTTATTATTACTTTTGTCAGATTCCAGTTATTTCTTCATTGTGGATTTTTCTATCTATCTGTCTATCTATCTATCTATCTATCTATCTATCTATCTATCTATCTATCTATCTATCTATCAGCTTTTCTGCTGCAGATTTTTTTTCTACAATGTTTGGATAGGATTAGCCAGACTCCCATTCACTTTGAAGTTACTGAACAACGCAGCATTTTTGGAATGTGGGGCTTCGGCCTTAAGACTTGTTTTAAGAACAAGAACAATAAAATTGGTTATTGCAGTCAGAAACTCTTCTAAGGTGTGAGAGAGTGAAAGGTGTGGCCTGTGAGAACAGGTATGTTTCAGCCAGGCTGCTAAAGGGTGTTTGGTAAAGACTCACACCATGGAGGTCAGCTGATTAATTAAGGCCTGATATTAGGTTGTGTGTAAGTCCTAGGAGTGTGGCACCACACTGACAAAGCTGAGAGTTTCTGTGCGACCTAAACCTACAAACCAGGTACTGTGCCACCCGTTTGATGTTACCAGAGAGAGAGTCTGGCAGCCAGGCTCCTGTATAGTCAGAGTACAGTTTCTTTTGTTATAGTTAGTTCTCAGCCAAGAAGGCTTTTGTTTGTTTGTGCCTTTGCAAAGGCAGTTTATGCACGAGAAGTGAAAAAATACTGAACTTGAGTGCAACCCCGTCTCTGTGTCCTTGTTTCCTGAACTGCTACCGAGCATCTACCTGAGCGATTCCGCACAGGTGCTAATGTAAGGCAATGTATGTAGAGCACTACTTAAGCTATCTTTATAGTGTGAATTTGGATTCCATTACCTGTGCTAAGAAAAATGTGGTCATCAAAAACTTGCCAAAAAGAGAAAGACAAAAACATTATCACATTGTGGATAGAATTCTGTATAGAATGTAATGTAGAATGTGGTATTATTTGATGCCCATGTGAGTAATGTCTATGAAGGTTTCTCCGTGGGTGTCCATGCATCCTTATATTATTACTATCTGGTTGGTCTGTTAAATGTAATAACCCTTGAACACCAGGATTACAACCCAATGAAATGAGATTACCGAACAGAAGTCTGGTACCCTCATCATACGACCCAAAGCCTCCGTCTTACCGAACTATAAGCATAAAGTATAAATAACTGGCAAAATAAAGAGAGTATTCAAGCAATGCAGGTGTTTTATGGGTAGAACAATCTAAATTTAGATCATATGAAGTTCTACTAATATCTCACATTACAGGAAAATCCAAACGAAATACTAAAAGTCATTTAATGTAATACTTGGTTACAGAAAAATGTGGTACAATCACACAAAATAAAAGTTCTCAATGTCTGGGAACCTCGAGCTGCAAATTACAAATCTGAATAATAAAAGGAATTCTGAGTTATAAAAATCTATTGAAGGGAATTGTTTTCACAATGAGCACACCTCAAGTAAGAATCTGCTAGACATATACAGCATTAACATAGAGCAGACGTTCCTTTTGTAGCTGCGGGTCACGAGAAGTTTAAAGTCTACTTGGCTGAGAGATAAAACACCAAAATGAAGAAACTTGGCTGCATCTTAATGAACCAGTATTTCCTCTATAGCTACACCGTATAATTCACGTCTAGAAGTTGACTCTCAGGAGCCCAGTGGATGTCATGTTGATGTTCTATATCTTATTCCAAGGAAGGTTGCGTTATTTTGTTAGTTTGAAGACAGGCTCATAACTAGAGTTGATTGGAATAGTATTCGAAACCTAGTTTCGAATACCTCGCTCCCATAGGAATGAATGGGAAAGGGGTTAAGCGTCGGCAGCCGGCCGCTCCCATTCATTCCTATGGAGCGACATATTCGAAATGCAGTTTCGAATACTATTCGCTCATCTCTACTCATAACTAGAGATGAGCGAACACTAAAATGTTCGAGGTTCGAAATTCGATTCGAACAGCCGCTCAATGTTCGTGTGTTCGAACGGGTTTCGAACCCCATTATAGTCTATGGGGAACAGATACTCGTTAAGGGGGAAACCCAAATCCGTGTCTGGAGGGTCACCAAGTCCACTATGACACCCCAGGAAATGATGCCAACACCTCTGGAATGACACTGGGACAGCAGGGGAAGCATGTCTGGGGGCATCTAACACACCAAAGACCCTCTATTACCCCAACATCACAGCCTAACAACTACACACTTTACACACTCAATACCACATCTCTGACAGTAGGAAAACACCTTGAAACATGTGTATTTGGCACTTGCAGTGAGGAGAGCTTGTCACCAGCAGTGAATTTGGCCCTTGTAGTAAGTTGAGGTTGGCACCAACATTTGTTTTGAAAATCAGGGTGGATTGAGCCTCTAACCAGCAGAGTTTGGGCAAATTCATGGTGGAGGGAGCCTCTAAAAACCCCAGTTTGGACCAATTCATGGTGGAGGGAGCCTCTAACCAGCCCAGTGTGGGCAAATTCATGGTGGAGGGAGCCTCTAAAAAACCCAGTTTGGACCAATTCATGGTGGAGGGAGCCTCTAAACAGCCAAGTTTGGGCAAATTCATGGTGGAGGGAGCCTCTAACCAGCCCAGTTTGGACCAATTAATGGTGGAGGGAGCCTCTAAACAGCCAAGTTTGGACCAATTCATGGTGGAGGGAGCCTCTAACCAGCCCAGTTTGGACCAATTAATGGTGGAGGGAGCCTCTAAACAGCCAAGTTTGGACCAATTCATGGTGGAGGGAGCCTCTAAAAAACCCAGTTTGGACCAATTCATGGTGGAGGGAGCCTCTAAACAGCCCAGTTTGGGCAAATTCATGGTGGAGGGAGCCTCTAACCAGCCCAGTTTGGACCAATTAATGGTGGAGGGAGCCTCTAAACAGCCAAGTTTGGACCAATTCATGGTGGAGGGAGCCTCTAACCAGCCCAGTTTGGACCAATTAATGGTGGAGGGAGCCTCTAAACAGCTAAGTTTGGACCAATTCATGGTGGAGGGAGCCTCTAAAAACCCCAGTTTGGACCAATTCATGGTGGAGGGAGCCTCTAAACAGCCCAGTTTGGGCAAATTCATGGTGGAGGGAGCCTCTAACCAGCCCAGTTTGGACCAATTAATGGTGGAGGGAGCCTCTAAACAGCCAAGTTTGGACCAATTCATGGTGGAGGGAGCCTCTAACCAGCCCAGTTTGGACCAATTAATGGTGGAGGGAGCCTCTAAACAGCCAAGTTTTGGGAAATTCATGGTGGAGGGAGCCTCTAACCAGCCCAGTGTGGGCAAATTCATGGTGGAGGGAGCCTCTAAAAAACCCAGTTTGGACCAATTCATGGTGGAGGGAGCCTCTAAACAGCCCAGTTTGGGCAAATTCATGGTGGAGGGAGCCTCTAACCAGCCCAGTTTGGACCAATTCATGGTGGAGGGAGCCTCTAAACAGCCCAGTTTGGGCAAATTCATGGTGGAGGGAGCCTCTAACCAGCCCAGTTTGGACCAATTAATGGTGGAGGGAGCCTCTAAACAGCCAAGTTTGGACCAATTCATGGTGGAGGGAGCCTCTAACCAGCCCAGTTTGGACCAATTAATGGTGGAGGGAGCCTCTAAACAGCCAAGTTTTGGGAAATTCATGGTGGAGGGAGCCTCTAACCAGCCCAGTGTGGGCAAATTCATGGTGGAGGGAGCCTCTAACCAGCCCAGTTTGGACCA
The DNA here is from genome assembly GCF_031893055.1 of Leptodactylus fuscus. Taxonomy (NCBI): domain Eukaryota; kingdom Metazoa; phylum Chordata; class Amphibia; order Anura; family Leptodactylidae; genus Leptodactylus; species Leptodactylus fuscus. The sequence goes on along the minus strand of NC_134269.1, from coordinate 198,958,509 downwards.
ATTAATGGTGGAGGGAGCCTCTAAACAGCCAAGTTTGGACCAATTCATGGTGGAGGGAGCCTCTAAAAACCCCAGTTTGGACCAATTCATGGTGGAGGGAGCCTCTAAACAGCCCAGTTTGGGCAAATTCATGGTGGAGGGAGCCTCTAACCAGCCCAGTTTGGACCAATTCATGGTGGAGGGAGCCTCTAAACAGCCCAGTTTGGGCAAATTCATGGTGGAGGGAGCCTCTAACCAGCCCAGTTTGGACCAATTAATGGTGGAGGGAGCCTCTAAACAGCCAAGTTTGGACCAATTCATGGTGGAGGGAGCCTCTAACCAGCCCAGTTTGGACCAATTAATGGTGGAGGGAGCCTCTAAACAGCCAAGTTTGGACCAATTCATGGTGGAGGGAGCCTCTAACCAGCCCAGTTTGGACCAATTAATGGTGGAGGGAGCCTCTAAACAGCCAAGTTTGGACCAATTCATGGTGGAGGGAGCCTCTAAAAAACCCAGTTTGGACCAATTCATGGTGGAGGGAGCCTCTAAACAGCCCAGTTTGGGCAAATTCATGGTGGAGGGAGCCTCTAACCAGCCCAGTTTGGACCAATTAATGGTGGAGGGAGCCTCTAAACAGCCAAGTTTGGACCAATTCATGGTGGAGGGAGCCTCTAACCAGCCCAGTTTGGACCAATTAATGGTGGAGGGAGCCTCTAAACAGCCAAGTTTGGACCAATTCATGGTGGAGGGAGCCTCTAAAAACCCCAGTTTGGACCAATTCATGGTGGAGGGAGCCTCTAAACAGCCCAGTTTGGGTAAATTCATGGTGGAGGGAGCCTCTAACCAGCCCAGTGTGGGCAAATTCATGGTGGAGGGAGCCTCTAAAAAACCCAGTTTGGACCAATTCATGGTGGAGGGAGCCTCTAAACAGCCCAGTTTGGGCAAATTCATGGTGGAGGGAGCCTCTAACCAGCCCAGTTTGGACCAATTCATGGTGGAGGGAGCCTCTAAACAGCCCAGTTTGGGCAAATTCATGGTGGAGGGAGCCTCTAACCAGCCCAGTTTGGACCAATTAATGGTGGAGGGAGCCTCTAAACAGCCAAGTTTGGACCAATTCATGGTGGAGGGAGCCTCTAACCAGCCCAGTTTGGACCAATTAATGGTGGAGGGAGCCTCTAAACAGCCAAGTTTTGGGAAATTCATGGTGGAGGGAGCCTCTAACCAGCCCAGTTTGGACCAATTAATGGTGGAGGGAGCCTCTAAACAGCCAAGTTTGGACCAATTCATGGTGGAGGGAGCCTCTAACCAGCCCAGTTTGGACCAATTAATGGTGGAGGGAGCCTCTAAACAGCTAAGTTTGGACCAATTCATGGTGGAGGGAGCCTCTAAAAACCCCAGTTTGGACCAATTCATGGTGGAGGGAGCCTCTAAACAGCCCAGTTTGGGCAAATTCATGGTGGAGGGAGCCTCTAACCAGCCCAGTTTGGACCAATTCATGGTGGAGGGAGCCTCTAACCAGCCCAGTTTGGACCAATTAATGGTGGAGGGAGCCTCTAAACAGCCAAGTTTTGGGAAATTCATGGTGGAGGGAGCCTCTAACCAGCCCAGTGTGGGCAAATTCATGGTGGAGGGAGCCTCTAAAAAACCCAGTTTGGACCAATTCATGGTGGAGGGAGCCTCTAAACAGCCCAGTTTGGGCAAATTCATGGTGGAGGGAGCCTCTAACCAGCCCAGTTTGGACCAATTCATGGTGGAGGGAGCCTCTAAACAGCCCAGTTTGGGCAAATTCATGGTGGAGGGAGCCTCTAACCAGCCCAGTTTGGACCAATTAATGGTGGAGGGAGCCTCTAAACAGCCAAGTTTGGACCAATTCATGGTGGAGGGAGCCTCTAACCAGCCCAGTTTGGACCAATTAATGGTGGAGGGAGCCTCTAAACAGCCAAGTTTTGGGAAATTCATGGTGGAGGGAGCCTCTAACCAGCCCAGTGTGGGCAAATTCATGGTGGAGGGAGCCTCTAACCAGCCCAGTTTGGACCAATTAATGGTGGAGGGAGCCTCTAAACAGCCAAGTTTGGACCAATTCATGGTGGAGGGAGCCTCTAAAAACCCCAGTTTGGACCAATTCATGGTGGAGGGAGCCTCTAAACAGCCCAGTTTGGGCAAATTCATGGTGGAGGGAGCCTCTAACCAGCCCAGTTTGGACCAATTCATGGTGGAGGGAGCCTCTAAACAGCCCAGTTTGGGCAAATTCATGGTGGAGGGAGCCTCTAACCAGCCCAGTTTGGACCAATTAATGGTGGAGGGAGCCTCTAAACAGCCAAGTTTGGACCAATTCATGGTGGAGGGAGCCTCTAACCAGCCCAGTTTGGACCAATTAATGGTGGAGGGAGCCTCTAAACAGCCAAGTTTGGACCAATTCATGGTGGAGGGAGCCTCTAACCAGCCCAGTTTGGACCAATTAATGGTGGAGGGAGCCTCTAAACAGCCAAGTTTGGACCAATTCATGGTGGAGGGAGCCTCTAAAAAACCCAGTTTGGACCAATTCATGGTGGAGGGAGCCTCTAAACAGCCCAGTTTGGGCAAATTCATGGTGGAGGGAGCCTCTAACCAGCCCAGTTTGGACCAATTAATGGTGGAGGGAGCCTCTAAACAGCCAAGTTTGGACCAATTCATGGTGGAGGGAGCCTCTAACCAGCCCAGTTTGGACCAATTAATGGTGGAGGGAGCCTCTAAACAGCCAAGTTTGGACCAATTCATGGTGGAGGGAGCCTCTAAAAACCCCAGTTTGGACCAATTCATGGTGGAGGGAGCCTCTAAACAGCCCAGTTTGGGCAAATTCATGGTGGAGGGAGCCTCTAACCAGCCCAGTTTGGACCAATTAATGGTGGAGGGAGCCTCTAAACAGCCAAGTTTGGACCAATTCATGGTGGAGGGAGCCTCTAACCAGCCCAGTTTGGACCAATTAATGGTGGAGGGAGCCTCTAAACAGCCAAGTTTTGGGAAATTCATGGTGGAGGGAGCCTCTAACCAGCCCAGTGTGGGCAAATTCATGGTGGAGGGAGCCTCTAAAAAACCCAGTTTGGACCAATTCATGGTGGAGGGAGCCTCTAAACAGCCCAGTTTGGGCAAATTCATGGTGGAGGGAGCCTCTAACCAGCCCAGTTTGGACCAATTCATGGTGGAGGGAGCCTCTAAACAGCCCAGTTTGGGCAAATTCATGGTGGAGGGAGCCTCTAACCAGCCCAGTTTGGACCAATTAATGGTGGAGGGAGCCTCTAAACAGCCAAGTTTGGACCAATTCATGGTGGAGGGAGCCTCTAACCAGCCCAGTTTGGACCAATTAATGGTGGAGGGAGCCTCTAAACAGCCAAGTTTGGACCAATTCATGGTGGAGGGAGCCTCTAACCAGCCCAGTTTGGACCAATTAATGGTGGAGGGAGCCTCTAAACAGCCAAGTTTGGACCAATTCATGGTGGAGGGAGCCTCTAAAAACCCCAGTTTGGACCAATTCATGGTGGAGGGAGCCTCTAAACAGCCCAGTTTGGGCAAATTCATGGTGGAGGGAGCCTCTAACCAGCCCAGTTTGGACCAATTCATGGTGGAGGGAGCCTCTAAACAGCCCAGTTTGGGCAAATTCATGGTGGAGGGAGCCTCTAACCAGCCCAGTTTGGACCAATTAATGGTGGAGGGAGCCTCTAAACAGCCAAGTTTGGACCAATTCATGGTGGAGGGAGCCTCTAACCAGCCCAGTTTGGACCAATTAATGGTGGAGGGAGCCTCTAAACAGCCAAGTTTTGGGAAATTCATGGTGGAGGGAGCCTCTAACCAGCCCAGTGTGGGCAAATTCATGGTGGAGGGAGCCTCTAACCAGCCCAGTTTGGACCAATTAATGGTGGAGGGAGCCTCTAAACAGCCAAGTTTGGACCAATTCATGGTGGAGGGAGCCTCTAAAAACCCCAGTTTGGACCAATTCATGGTGGAGGGAGCCTCTAAACAGCCCAGTTTGGGCAAATTCATGGTGGAGGGAGCCTCTAACCAGCCCAGTTTGGACCAATTAATGGTGGAGGGAGCCTCTAACCAGCCCAGTTTGGGCAAATTCATGGTGGAGGGAGCCTCTAAACAGCCCAGTTTGGACCAATTCATGGTGGAGGGAGCCTCTAAAAAACCCAGTTTGGACCAATTCATGGTGGAGGGAGCCTCTAAACAGCCCAGTTTGGGCAAATTCATGGTGGAGGGAGCCTCTAACCAGCCCAGTTTGGACCAATTCATGGTGGAGGGAGCCTCTAACCAGCCCAGTTTGGACCAATTAATGGTGGAGGGAGCCTCTAAACAGCCAAGTTTTGGGAAATTCATGGTGGAGGGAGCCTCTAACCAGCCCAGTGTGGGCAAATTCATGGTGGAGGGAGCCTCTAACCAGCCCAGTTTGGACCAATTAATGGTGGAGGGAGCCTCTAAACAGCCAAGTTTGGACCAATTCATGGTGGAGGGAGCCTCTAAAAACCCCAGTTTGGACCAATTCATGGTGGAGGGAGCCTCTAAACAGCCCAGTTTGGGCAAATTCATGGTGGAGGGAGCCTCTAACCAGCCCAGTTTGGACCAATTAATGGTGGAGGGAGCCTCTAAACAGCCAAGTTTGGACCAATTCATGGTGGAGGGAGCCTCTAACCAGCCCAGTTTGGACCAATTAATGGTGGAGGGAGCCTCTAAACAGCCAAGTTTTGGGAAATTCATGGTGGAGGGAGCCTCTAACCAGCCCAGTTTGGACCAATTCATGGTGGAGGGAGTCTCTAAACAGCCCAGTTTGGGCAAATTCATGGTGGAGGGAGCCTCTAAAAAACCCAGTTTGGACCAATTCATGGTGGAGGGAGCCTCTAACCAGCCCAGTTTGGACCAATTAATGGTGGAGGGAGCCGCTAAACAGCCCAGTTTGGACCAATTCATGGTGGAGGGAGCCTCTAAAAACCCCAGTTTGGACCAATTCATGGTGGAGGGAGCCTCTAAACAGCCCAGTTTGGGCAAATTCATGGTGGAGGGAGCCTCTAACCAGCAGAGTTGGTGGAAATCAGGGTGGAGGGAGCCTAGTATTAGCAGAATTGTGCAACGCTTATGGTGGATGAGTATGAGGATGCGGAGGAATTGGAGAGGTTGAGTACAGACATGGAGTTTCATGTTGGGGTGCTTTACACAGGTGGGCACAAAAATGACGGCTCTACCCAGTGGTGGTTCATTTTTATCAAAGTGAGCCGGTCGGCACTCTCAGCTGACAGACGGGTGCGCTTGTCAGTGATGATGCCACCGGCTGCACTGAACACCCTCTCAGATAGGACGCTGGCGGCAGGACAGGACAGCACCTCCAAGGCATATAGGGAAAGTTCAAGCCACAGGTCCAACTTCGACACCCAATACGTGTAGGGCGCAGAGGGGTCGGAGAGGACAGGGCTGTGGTCGGAAAGGTATTCCCGCAACATGCGCCTATACTTCTCACGCCTGGTGACACTAGGACCCTCCGTGGCGGCACTTTGGCGAGGGGGTGCCATCAAGGTGTCCCAGACCTTAGACAGTGTGCCCCTCGTTTGTGTGGACCGGTGAGAACTTGGTTGCCTACTGGAGGAACTGCCCTCCCTGCCGCCAACGTCACATGCTGGAAACATCTCCATCATATTCTGCACCAATTGCCTGTGGCAAGCATTGATGCGATTGGCCCTCCCCTCTACCGGAATAAAAGACGAGATGTTGTTTTTATACCGGGGGTCAAGGATAGCAAAGATCCAGTACTGGTTGTCCTCCATGATTTTGACAATACGCTTGTCGGTTGTAAAGCACCCCAACATGAACTCAGCCATGTCTGCCACAGTGTTAGTTGGCATGACTCCTCTGGCCCCACCGGAAAGTTCAATCTCCATTTCCTCCTCATCCTCCATGTCTACCCATCCGCGCTGCAACAATGGGACGATTCGAAGTTGCCCGGAAGCCTCCTGTATCACCATCACATCATCGGACAACTCTTCTTCCTCCTCCTCCTCCTCCTCCTCCTCCTCCTCCATTAAACGCAGTGAAGCGGACAGATGTGTGGACCTACTCTCCAGCTGTGACGGATCGGATGCTATCCCTAACTCCTCTGTGTGATCTGAGTTATCCCTGATGTCAATCAGGGATTCTCTCAGAACACACAAGAGCGGGATTGTAAGGCTCACCATCGCATCCTCAGAGCTCACCCTCCTTGTGGACTCCTCAAAGACCCGTAGGATGTCACAAAGGTCTCTCATCCATGGCCACTCATGGATGTGAAACTGAGGCAGCTGACTTTGTGGCACCCTAGGGTTTTGTAGCTGGTATTCCATCAAAGGTCTCTGCTGCTCAACCACTCTATTCAACATCTGAAACGTTGAGTTCCAGCGTGTGGGGACGTCGCACAAAAGCCGGTGTTGTGGCACATGCAGGCGTTGCTGGAGAGATTTTAAGCTAGCAGCGGCTACTGTCGACTTGCGAAAGTGGGCGCACATGTGCCGCACTTTCACCAGTAGCTCTGGAACATTGGGGTAGCTCTTTAGGAAACGTTGCACCACTAGGTTGAAGACGTGGGCCAGGCATGGAACATGTTGGAGTCCGGCAAGCTCCAGAGCTGCTACCAGGTTCCGGCCGTTATCACAAACGACCATGCCTGGGCCCAGGTGCAGCGGCTCAAACCATATTGCCGTCTCATCGAGGAGGGCATCCCTCACCTCGGAGGCAGTGTGCTGTCTGTCCCCCAAGCTGATCAGCTTCAGCACAGCCTGCTGACGTCTACCAACGCCAGTGCTGCAACGTTTCCAACTCGTAGCTGGGGTCAATCTAACAGCGGAGGAGGAGGCGGTGGCGGAGGAGGAGGCGGTGGCGGAGGAGGAGGCGGTAGAGGAGGAGGAGGAGGGGGGTGTTCTTCTTGTGTCCCTGCCAGGAATGTTAGGCGGGGAGACGAGGTACACCGGGCCAGTTTGGGAAGCAGTCCCAGCCTCAACTACATTCACCCAGTGTGCCGTCAGTGAAATGTAGCGTCCCTGTCCGCATGCACTTGTCCACGCGTCGGTGGTCAAGTGGACCTTTGTGCAAAGCGCGGAACTAAGGGCCCGCCTGATGTTGAGTGACACGTGCTGGTGCAAGGCGGGGACGGCACACCGGGAGAAGTAGTGACGGCTAGGGACGGCATAGCGAGGTGCCGCAGTTGCCATCAGGTCCAGGAAGGCGGGAGTTTCAACAAGCCGGAACGCCAACATCTCCTGGGCCAGCAGTTTAGCGATGTTGGCGTTCAAGGCTTGCGCGTGTGGGTGGTTAGCAGTGTATTTCTGCCGCCGCTCCAATGTCTGAGAGATGGTGGGTTGTTGTAAAGAAACGCCTGATGGTGCCTTTGATGGTGCAGGAGAAGGAGATAAGACAGGACCAGGGGAGGATGAGGTAGAAGTCAACAAAGTGGCGGAGGCAGATGAAGTGGTGTCCTGGCTCGTCCTCTGGAGTGCATCGCCAGCACAGTCAGCAGTGGCAGTGGCAGAGGCAGAGGCAGTGGCAGAGGCAGTGGCGTGAACGGCAGGCGGCCTTTGTCCTGCCGTTGCTGCCTGCCACTGATTCCAGTGCTTGGATTCCAAATGACGGCGCATTGAAGTGGTGGACAGGTTGCTCTTCTCAGAGCCCCTAATCAATTTCGAGAGGCAAATTGTGCAGACAACACTATATCTGTCCTCGGCGCATTCCTTGAAAAAACTCCACACCTTCGAGAAACGTGCCCTCGAGGTGGGAGTTTTTCGGGGCTGGGTACGAACTGGAACATCTTGGGAGATTCCGGGTGTGGCCTGGCTTCGCCTAAGCTGCTGACCTGTGCCTCTGCCTCTAGCTACCCTTTTTGGTGCTGCACCTGCCTCAACATCCACACTACTTTCCCCGCTTGACATCCCCCCTGTCCAGGTCGGGTCAGTGTCCTCATCATCCACCACTTCCTCTTCCAACTCCTGTCTCATCTCCTCCTCCCGCACAATGCGCCGGTCAACTGGATGCCCTGACGGCAACTGCGTCACATCATCGTCGATGAGGGTGGGTTGCTGGTCATCCACCACCAAATCGAACGGAGATGGAGGAGACTCTAGTGTTTGAGCATCTGGACACAGATGCTCCTCTGTTAGGTTCGTGGAATCGTGACGTGGAGAGGCAGGTTGAGGGACAATGAAAGGAGCGGAGAACAGCTCTGGGGAGCAGGGACAGTTTGGGTTATTGTTCTGTAAAGCTTCGGAATTTTGGGAGGAAGGAAGACAAGACTGTTGGGTAATAGGAGGAGAGGAGGCAGAGTCTGACTGGCTGCTGGACAATGTGCTGTAAGCGTTCTCTGACAGCCATTGCAAGACCTGTTCCTGGTTCTCGGGCCTACTAAGGTTTGTACCCTGCAGTTTAGTTAATGTGGCAAGCAACCCTGGCACTGTGGAGTGGCGCAATGCTTGCTGCCCCACAGGAGTAGGCACGGGACGCCCTGTGGCTTCACTGCTACCTTGCTCCCCAGAACCATTCCCCCGACCTCGCCCACGGCCTCGTCCACGTCCCTTTCCGGGAGCCTTGCGCATTTTGAATTCCTAGTTAGAAATTGGCACTGTATACCAGTAGTAAAAATTGTGAGTGCACGTAACCCCAATATATTCTTTGAATTCCCAGTCAGAAACTGGCACTATATGGCAGTAGCAAGAAATGAGGGTATTTATAACCCCAATATATTCTTTGAATTCCCAGTCAGACAATGGCACTGTATACCAGTAGTAAAAATTGTGGGTGCACGTAACCCCAATATATTCTTTGAATTCCCAGTCAGAAACTGGCACTATATGGCAGTAGCAAGAAATGAGGGTATTTATAACCCCAATATATTCTTTGAATTCCCAGTCAGACAATGGCACTGTATACCAGTAGTAAAAATTGTGGGTGCACGTAACCCCAATATATTCTTTGAATTACCAGTCAGAAACTGGCACTATATGGCAGTAGCAAGAAATGAGGGTATTTGTATTCCCAATATATTCTTTGAATTCCCAGTCAGACAATGGCACTGTATACCAGTAGTAAAAATTGTGGGTGTATATAGCCCCAATTCTATTGCTAGGGGACTTGCAGGGTATTTCTGGGGTGAAGGTGGGGGGGCACACCGTTGGAACGGGTATCGGGGTATATATCGGGTATACGGGAATACACTGACAGTGTATTCCATTCAGGATCCTGGGAAAGCTGGGTTGCGGCGATTGAGCCCGTCAGTGCCACGTTACACTGACAAGCTTCTCCCTGGAATTTAGCTCTTACAAGAGCTGTTGTGGTTGTCTTCTCCTTCCTATCTAGCCTGTCCCTGCCTACCCAGAATCTAACCCCTAGCTAACTGGACGGAAACCTCCGTCCTCGGTGAATTGCAAGCTCAGAATGACGCGAAGCTGGGCGTCGCTGTTCTTTTAAATTAGAGGTCACATGTTTTCGGCAGCCAATGGGTTTTGCCTACTTTTTTCAACGTCACCGGTGTCGTAGTTCCTGTCCCACCTACCCTGCGCTGTTATTGGAGCAAAAAAGGCGCCAGGGAAGGTGGGAGGGGAATCGAGTAATGGCGCACTTTACCACGCGGTGTTCGATTCGATTCGAACATGCCGAACAGCCTAATATCCAATCGAACATGAGTTCGATAGAACACTGTTCGCTCATCTCTACTCATAACCATAAGTTCAGTGTTGGCTATAATACTGTATAACGTGAATGGGGTCGTAGATTGTCCCCCCGATGGCTGATTTGCACAACAGCCAATACTGGACAGGGCAGTGTGCTGCCTATGGACAATGATTTTATTGTCCTGCAATCAGTATATCACCCAATGAACGGGCAAGCATTTGTTTGTTGGGTCATTGTCTACAGTATGAGCATGGTGATATCTCTGTAATGGAGACACATATTCACAAGGGAAAACACTGTTTGATACTGGTGACCCTACCAAGCAAAGTCGAACACAGAGGCCAAAACACAGGAACACAGTAGGAGGCATGAAGAGAAGGACAGGAATGGACAGAGGCACGGGGTGAGTTGATCGCAGTGGAGACTGAATAACCAGCAGCAGGCTGGAACCAAAGTGTGGCCTAAATAGCCTTTGGCCCGCCATTGACTGCCCTGACCCTGGAATCGCCATTCCAGTCAAAGGAGGAGTCACCTGCAGACTATTGAGGAATTTCCAGCACTCCTCCTCCAGGGACCGGAGGCACCGGACATGGTGCCTGAAGCAGAGCGGGCCAGAAGCCTCCGTGCATCGCAGCGTCCGCAACTTAACAGAGTGGCTACAAAAGGAATGGAAAATATAAAGGAAGTTCTTAGGCCAGGGCTGTGGTGGAATCGCCATGTAAAAAAAAATATGACATTTTACTGCAAAGACTCTAGCCAATTCCAGGGTCAGGGGATAATCATACACATTAGGGAGAGTGTGTGCCTACATAGGCATACGGAGACTTACAAGTCATTCCTGCCCCGCTAGGGATTCTGGGAAAAAATATGCAAATCTATTCTCCAAGATGTAATTAGGAGAACAGTGCCCTGGTCTATAGTCTCTCACTCTGCCAAATCAGTATCCCTGCGCTATGCTGAGGAGGACCAAAAGACCGAAACAGCGCTGTCCATAGCTGGGAATCTGTTCCTTTTGGAATAGAAATACTAATTTGGCAATTAAATCTGCATCATGTTAGTAGGCTTATTAACTGAGTCATGCATGATGTTAAGGAGGCTGCCCTCTAGAGGGCGGCATACAGAGTGCACTGTTCTCCTAATTACATCCTGGAGAATAGATTTGCATATTTTTTAGCCAATTCCATCCAAACGTTGTAGAAAAATTTTCCAGTGGATATGCTGATGGTTTCCTTATAGATATAATGGAATCAGAAAATCCGCAGAGGAAACCTTTGAGGACTTTCTGTGAAAAATGCTACAGGAAAAACCGTGATGCGTTACCGTGGTGCACTTTATTGCTGCAGCCCCCAATGTGGAGCCTTAGCCTTCTACTTCTCCCTTCTGTTAATTCCTCTCCTGATGTTGATGTAGCCTAAAGGGAATGTTTCACCAGGAAATTGTTTCGGCTATCCATTTCTCATTTCTGAGTGTGAAGTTTTGCCGCTAATAGGAAATAGCCTAGAATGAAATGAATTAAAGCAGTGGTCGGTCCTAATATTGTCTGATAAATAGAACTACTACTTGGTCAGAGAGAACTTTAGCCAAAATCTTTCCAAAACATTATCATAATGACAGAGGTTCTTAAGAATATTAAGTGTTGCTTGTTTTATGTGTGTTTAGTTTTGTAATGTCCAAAGTCTAATTCAAACTCTAAAATAAAGACAATATAAATACTTGTATGACTGCTGAACTTGTTCCTCGCGCCATGCCTGTGATTGTTCCAGCATCTGCCTGCTCCGGTGTTACAGCTGCTCTAAGAGCATTGATACCTAGCTTACTCACTCCTCCACAGCTCACCTTGTGGAGAACTCTGTTGACTTCTGGCTACCGTCATAGATCTTGTTGTTTTAGAATTTTGAGACAAATTAGATTTTCTTTTTGCACAAGAAAAAACACAGTCCACAGCTCACCATAAATCTTAAAGAGAATCAGCTAGACCAAGAGTGCACGAAAAAATACACCCCCGGCTGGGGTGGAACAATGCAAGAACCCAGTAGAAAAATATTCCTTCAGCACAAGAGGTCTATAGTAAAACTTGACTTTTATTGGAAAAATATAAAAAATAGGTACCAGACATAGGAAAAAAGATGTAGAAAAACTTACATGGTCAATTCCAAGTATGCATGTATGGTTGAAGACAGACAAGCCTACGCGTTTCGGGACATCCGTCCCTTACTCATGGCAATACCATTTTTTATATTTTTCCAATAAAAGTCAAGTTTTACTATAGACCTCTTGTGCTGAAGGAATATTTTTCTACTGGGTTCTTAGATTTTCTTTTTCCCTGGATGTTTAAAACTGCCAGTTTGGATTAAAGGAGTTTTCCCATCTCAGTGTCTCAGCACTGCCTGGAGCAGATCAGATAATATGCAAATGCTTGTACAGAATGGACTCAATTTTATCTGTGTGTTTATATAGAGAGATAACAGACCAGGCTTTATCAGATAATGCTGCTGGCAAGAGCAGTGAACATAAATTCATAAAAGTCTTGAAAACCGAGATAAAAAGTAGCCTATGTGTTAATCGAGGTGACAAAGTATCTATGCGCCAAATTTCATCCAAATCCATTCAGCTATTTTTGCGTGATTGAGTAACAAACATATAAACTTTCACATTTATAATATTAGTAGGAAGGATAGGATAGGATAGGATAGTAGGATTAGTAGGATATGTGTGTTAGTTGTAAGCAAAGTGAGCACACAATTAGAAATTGATTATATTAATTTTTTAACATAGATGGAAATATAATTTTAAACTATATAACATTTCTTTTATTATTATTATTATTATTATTATTATTATTATTATTATTATTATTATTATTATTATTATTATATAATCCATAAAAAGGAAAAAAAATCCAGGGCTGAGGCTGGGTAATATGACCACATCAGTGGTGTATGAACCATTAATGCCCAAAATCAAGCATCAAACATTCCTCCTCATATTCTCAAGATATGGAAGTTGCAATAATGTGATGAGCAATAGACAAAGTTTATTCCAGTTCATATAAAATTGTTGGGTTTCTTTTAAGATGTCACCCTTCACGTTCCTTTAGGACAGACATGATTGACTTATTAGGCAATCAGATAATCTCTAAAAAATTAAAATTCTTGACATTACAAGGTTGAAGTTAGGAAACCTACAGAAGGCATGCCTGATCACAAAAAGAGGTTCAACGGCTCCTGACATCATTTCATTCCTAGAACTTGTGAAACCAACGCACTCAGCAGATATTGACCTGGGTTACATGAGGACGTTATTAACCTTGGATCTCTTTTTTCGATTTACAGTTTACGGCACATATTGGATTTCCAAAGTGCCAGTCTTATTTTTATTACTATTTTTTTTTACTGAGTGATTTCTACAATGTTTAAAGACTTGGTATTAGTTGGCATAATGTCATTTTTTTTATTATTTTTTTTTTACAATATATGAAGAAAGAGAGAAAGAAACTCTAAAATAAAAAAGTGTTATTCACTCGGTACAAAATATTATAGGGTTGAGGCGATCTTGAGATTTCAGGATCGCTTTTAAAATCCGATTTACGATCATTATCCATTTGAACCCGATCCCAATTCCGATCCTAATGCAAGTCAATAGGATTTTTTAATGATCAACAATCAGATTTTAAAAACAATCCTATTCACTACACAGCATGGAGTCCAAAAATTGAAGGCTGGCTACTTAGTCCCCCCTGCTGTCTGGTTATCTGCACAGAACCGCTGCCGCCTCCCCTCCCAATGTGTGCGCCGCTTCCCGGTGCTCCTGGCCGTTGTTCTCTGTCTGTTCCTCTCCTCTCTCAGTCAGACGCCGGCAGAGCGCCATACGCGCCCCAGCCTCCCTAGTGAATCACTCACATTTCCCGTCCTGTACCCGCCCACACTCTCCTAAGTCACAAGCGCGGGCACGGCGCTGTGTTGGCATCTGAATGAGAGAGGAGAGGACAGAGAACAACGGCCCGGAGCTCCAGGGAGCAGCAGCGGCTCTGTGCAGGTAGGGTTGAGCGATTGGGATCGGAATTCCATTCCCAATCTTTTTTAGGTGGGATCGGAACCCGATCGCGATCATGAAATTTACTCGATCATCGATCGGGATCCGATCTTTTCCAATCCCGATCATTCAACCGTAGCCATAAGAATACATATTTGTCAGAGAATAAGGATAATAGGCAAGTATATCCCCAATGTCACATTCAAGCCTTGAACTTTAACTATACTAGCCCTACCACCCCATATCTAAGAGGCAGAATATAATAATCCAGAACTGTGTCCACCACAAGACCATGGACTGTATATCACACGACCATGGACTGTATATCACATGACCATGGACTGTATATCACACGACCATGGACTGTATATCACATGACCAAGGATTGTATATCACACGACCATGGATTGTATATCACATGACCATGGACTGTATATCACATGACCATGGACTGTATATCACATGACCATGGACTGTATATCACACGACCATGGACTGTATATCACATGACTATGGACTGTATATCACATGACCATGGACTGATGTTTATCCACTAGAAATGATTGACAGCAAGCAGAGATCTAAAACCTGTGAGGAATTGATACCGAAAGATTATTGGAACATTGTACAACATTTTATTATACACCCAATGACATTGGTCTCTCACTATTGGTCTGACAGCGGACAACCCCTTTATTTTCTTCTCCTGAAGATGTGTAATCAAAAGCAATTAAATATCCAATTTTCCTATCACTACAGATGTGGAAGACTGAATTTTAAGGCTGAGAAATGCCCAACTACTGTATGTCTACATTGCAGGCAGAAATCGATAGAAATGGTGAATAAATTTTGTATTTCAAGCCTTGCTAAAGCCAAATAAAAGTCGGATATTATTAGGATAAATTCACACAGGGCAGATGACATATCAGCTTTCAAAATCTTTAAAGGAATTCTATCATTAGAATCCCATTTTTAGCTAAACCGACATAGGAATAGCCTTTAAGAAAGGCTATTCTTCCCCTCCCTTAAGATGTCTACTCTACGCCGCCATTCCTTAGATTATCATGGTTTTCTTCCATATGCTAATTAGTTTTCTCACAACACTGGGGGTGGGCCACAGCGCTCAAACAGCACTGGGGACATCCCCAGTGCTGCGAGAAAACTCTCCAGTGCCGCCTTCTACTTCCTTGTCCGCTCACGTCTTCTTCAAAAAGCGCCGACTGCGCATGTCCATCGCCATTTTCCTGTGGCTGAACAGGAAAGAAGAGGTGGAGGTGCTGAACAGAAGAAGGCAGTGCTTGATAGTTTTCTCGCAGCATTGGGGACGCCCCTAGTGCTGCGAGAAGTCTAATTAGCATATGGACAAAAATCAGGATATCTAAGGAACTACGGCGCGGAGAAGACATCTAAAGGTAGGGGAAGAATAGCCTTTCTTAAAGCTATTCTGACGTGAGTTTAGCTAAAAACGGGATTCTAATGATAGAATCCCTTCAAGAACCCTCACACCCCAGCTCTATTCTTCTTATATACTGTATTTCCAAAAAAATATTTTTCTGAATTTTATTATCTTTCAATTGCTAATATAAAACAACAAGGTTTTCAGTTTCTTTACTCCGGTGTCCTAATAAAAATCTACTTAAGCGACAAGAATAGAGTTTTTAATTATTGTGTCTTGAATAGATTTATGATAGCAGCTGAGACTTCCCCACAATATATATATTTTCTTAAATTTTATAAACCTTGGTAGTCAGCAGAGGTCAAGTTGCAGAGGAAATGTGAATATAATCTAATATTCAAGTAGCTTTCAACTATTTTGGTGGCATTTTTAAATGGCAGTAATAGATTTTAAGTCCTAAATTACAGTATAAACCGGTGAACTGGAAATGGATATATGTATTTTATTACAATATTATTCTTACTGAATTTTCTCTTTCGAGACCATGGGATAAGTCGGGTACCAAATTAAGAATTAACTATAATTTTGTGGTGTATTTTTATGTCCACATCACCGCTGCATGCTACTTTATAAATGTTTTCAGTGTATTAATGGCTTCTTAATCCTGTGTTTCTCCCCGCGTTGCCCCTAGAAAAGCTTAAAAGGAACGTATTGCCAATTTATATAAAAAAAATATTTCTAAAAAATATATAGTAAAATATGTCAAATAACTAATCTGTTTTTTATTCAATTTTTTTTTTGCACGATCATAGGGGCTGCCATCTTGTCTGTAGAGGTGTCACCTTGTTTTGCAATCCCGTCTGACACAAATGACTGCTATCCAGAAATCTGCCCCTACAAATATGGCAAGTGGCATTCCATTATTAGGCTTAGTGGTTAGAGTAGAAATTTAGGATTTTTATTTTAGTTATATAGTTACATGTCAAATTTGAAAAAAATATCAATAATGGATCAAAAAAAATATGTTCAACATAAAAAATATAGTTTAGCAAAATGGATAATTTTCGAGTGAACGTATCTTATACTAGGATGGTGACTTGTATTGATTCAAGTATGTTGTATTGTATTGAATTAAATTTTAGTGGTCTTTTCTCCATAGTGAACCTTCATATTTTCATTCACTTTAATATTTTGTCACTGAGCAAGTCTTTGCCTTAAAACAATTTCTTTGTTCACAGATAATATACAGTTAGATGAGGTCAAAATGCCAATTTCTCTTAATGCGATGGGTACAAAAATATCAGACATGTTTGCTACCGCTGCGTTTTTCAGGTTTCTTTTAATAGGCCGTAACGGGCCAGGATCGGTAAGTGAGACTGTGGACCCCACAAACACTATTATTATACTTTTCAGACCCCCAAGTATAATGATTGGAGGCCCAGGGGAGGTGAGGGAACATAAAAAACAGTGTTACTTACCTCTCCTGGCTACGGGAAGGCTTCAGGCCTACTTGTGTGATGTCCCAGATGTCACATGGGCCAGGCTTGTGTCATCATACACCATGATGCAAGCCTGGATAAAGTGACATGCCGTACGTCATTGAAAATGGCCGAAATCAGCAGGGACTGTACTGGAGCCAGGAAAAGCTAAATAACACTGTTTTTTATGTTTCTTCTCCTGAGTCTCTGATTATTATACTCGGGGGTCTGAAAAGACGCCCCGAGTATAATAATTGTACATGGGTGTCCACAATGGAACATAATACTATGTGCAGGGGCTACTATGGGGCATAATACTGTGTGCAGGGGCCACTATGGGGCATAATACTGTGTGCAGAGGCCACTATTGGAAATAATACTGTGTACAGAGGCCACTATGGGGGATAATACTGTGTGCAGGGGCTACTATGGGGGATAATACTGTTTGTACAGGGGCCACTATGGGGGATAATACTGTGTGCAGGGGCTACTATGGGGGATAATACTGTTTGTGCAGGGGCCACTATGGGGGATAATACTGTGTGCAGGGGCTACTATGGGACATAATACTGTGTGCAGAGGCCACTATGGGGAATAATACTGTGTGCAGGGGCTACTATGGGGGATAATACTGTTTGTGCAGGGGCCACTATGGGGGATAATACTGTATGTAGAGGCCACTGTGGGGCATAATACTGTGTGCAGAGGCCACTGTGGGGCATAATACTGTGTGCAGGGGTCACTATGGGGCAGAATACTGTGTGCAGGAGCCACTATGGGGGATAATACTGTGTGCAGGGGCCACTATGGGGACATAATACTGTGTGCAGGGGCCACTATGGGGCATAATACTGTGTGCAGGGGCCACTATGGGGAATAATACTGTGTACAGGGGCCACTATGGGGGATAATACTGTGTGCAGGGGCCACTATGGGGAATAATACTGTGTGCAGGGGCCACTATGGGGGAAAATACTGTGTGCAGGGGCCACTATGGGGCATAATACTGTGTTCAGGGGCCATAATAATATTGCATGCAGGAATGTGGGGGAATTGGAGGCGTGGGTCAGTCGGCATCTTTGGTGGGGGTTTACGGTCTGGCAATGCAGACCTTTGTCTCCTATGAAGATAAAACAAATCCCAAAGGAGGTCAATTAAAACATAACTATAATAGTTCATATAAAAAGGAGGCAATAAATAATCCCAAGAAAAAGGCAAACCAAGTTTAATAGAAAATTATACAAATGATTACACCATCAAAAGGACATGGTCACCCAATCTGCTCACTGGCATGAAGACCCAGACAAATATAACCCAGTGTCTTATTGTGTCCCTGTTGCTGTGGGTCTACTTGTCAGGGGGTCTGCGTAGACAATGGGATTACATTGTCCAAGGGAGGTGATCGAGGTAACACATAACGAGAGAAGATTTTCTAAAACGTTTCTATATTTATTATTATTATTAGAACTTGGGTAATAATATGCATTAATCTACATAATTGCATCATGCGTGAAATAACCTAGACTGTAAGCTCTTCTGGTCAGAGAGCTCTCTCCCGCTGTCATGTATTACTCGCACAACGGTAAAGTACGGCACAATAGGCTGACACTATATAAATACAAATTACTATTATTTTTACTATTATCATTATCATTATTATTGGTCGTTGCAGTAAAATTCCGCGGATGGTTTAAGGCTTGCCGTTTTAAATTATAATATGTATTTAATTTACCTTCTAAGAGGAAGGCTCCTCGGTTCTCCAATTTCAGAATTTTATAAGCAAATTTTACAGGCAACAATTACTAGCTCACCTGTGGATAGGTGGGAGGAGAACAAAAAGTAATATACTGAGAGGTTACATCCCTACCAAACATAAAACATGTGTGTTCTAAAATTAAGTAGCCAAACACTCAAATTACAAGGTTACAAGCTGAGATAACGAAGTTGAGATTCTCAAATCCTCATTGGATTCAATGAAAACTGATCTATGAATTGCCCTGTGAAATATTCCCACTGTGGATTTGGAACTGTTTCAATGACTTAATGGGACGTGTATTGGGAATATACCGAACTACACAAGCTATTAAAGTGACTGTGTTTAAAGGGATCTGTACTGAATGTGGATGGAATTCTAGACCTCGATGATGTTTATATTGCATTACTAATTCTTTAAAAAAAATAGTTATTACCTAATTTACATTACAATTGTCTTGTCTAGAAACTAGGACGGACTTTCACTAATGAAAGTGTGCCAGAATTCTAGGAGAACTGGTACCTGATCTGTGAGTGTGCTCACCTGCTAACCTTCCTTCTGCCAATCCATGTCTGCCTGTGTGTATAGAAGTCTACTTCTCTAGCCACACTCTGACTAAGCAATGTTCTGTTATTGGTTTCATGATCTGCTTTTTTGGTCTTTCTGTCTGTATGTCTGAGTTGTGTCTCTGCCTGATGTTGGAGTCATATCTGTAATTCTGACATCTGCCACGTGTTCTTTCATTTGCTTTGTTTGACTTACGTACTTATTCTATACCTGAAACAGACAGAGGATTGCGGACCCACTGAGCCACTTGGTTTGACTTTGGGCCACTCTCATGGGCATTATCTAAGCACCCTCTCCGTTTTTCACTCTGAAACCCCTTATGAGGACCTAGAGACTTCCAGGTCTCAACTTCTCAAAGTTGTCAGTGTAGAAGGCACCAGAGGGTTAGATGAATGCATGGGCAAGGGTGGGAAGTGGAAAAGGTGGGCAGAGAAACAGGACAAGGTCACAACATCAATATACAGCAAAAGTGGAGTCAGAAATCAAGCCGAAGATTAAAGATGCCCCACAGCTTAATATCATGAGTCCATTCACACGGAGGAAAATGGTGCTATATTTGGCGCTGAATTTTACACGCTGAAAAAAAAGCCTCCCATTGATTCCAATGGGTTCTGCTAGCTTTTTTTTCCACTAGATGAATTTTCTGCTAGCGCAAGTGGAAAAAAAACCTAGCGGCACCCATTGAAGTCAATGGGAGGCTTTTTTTTTCAGCGTGTAAAATTCAGCGCCAAATAAAGCACCATTTTCCTCCATGTGAATGGACCTTTACTATCGGTTATTCTAGTTGGTTCATACACCAAGGTAACATCATATTTTATACTTGTTCTTTAAGGGATGTCTGATGTATAATAGTGTAATATAAAAGGCAGTACGTAAAATTTGTTTTGGTTTGCGGAATTTTGGTGGTTTTTTGTATTAAACTAGGTTCACATTTGCAACAAAGTTTCCAATTCTGCCACAGATCTTGCCGAAAATCAACAAAGACAAAAGTCCTGCACGGAGGACTTTTTTTCAAAGCTAGTTTCAGTATAAAAATAGCGAAAACTCAACTCCCAACCAGTAGACCCCACTGTAGCTATGGCATCCGAGGGTCTTTGTGGGTGACTACTGCTTTAGCGGACAGGTTGACATAGTGCTGGGCTCTGTCATTCAGGGATGTGAACTTTGTGAAGGACCCCTTAGTTTGTTTTGCAATGATTTAATTTAAAGGGGTTTTCAAGTATAGTTGCGATGGCTTGGATATGTCCGATTACTGCTGTGGTCTATAGAGCAAATGGCCGCAATGCCAAGGAAAACATCATGTCGCTTTCTCTTCTGATACCTCTGCCATTACAATGCAGCATAGCACTTTCCTGGTACGAGTCTACTTCATTCTAATGATTGGTGGGGGTCCCAGTAGTCAGATCATCAGCAATTGGATGTGACTTTTAGCATTGGATGGATTTTTGAAGTTATTTAGTTGCAAAAAAGCCCTGAGCTGAATATGACCCATGAAAGTCAAAGACCCATTCGTATAAGTAGATTATCTCTGGCAGTAAATCTTGCTCAATGGCTGTATGAAAGTGAAATACATACAAACTGAACATGCCTTCTAACCATTCGTAGGTTTTTGCCTTCCACTTTGCAGGTAATGTAACATGCTGCACTGTTTTTTGCCGCGGTGTTTCCCCCATGGACAAAACGCTCAGTTTTCACAATGTAGGGCCTTAGTCTAATGGCTGGTTAACATCTGCATTTGGTATTCATTTCGGGGAGTTTGCATGGGGACTCCCAACCAAAATACTGAATGAATTGACAAGCAGTGAGTAATGGAAGCACACGGACCCAAGAGACTATAATGGGGTCCATGTGTTTTCTGAACGGTGTCCGGACAAGTCATATGGAGAGGAAAGTAATTCATGAATACTTTTTTCTCTGTATGTTCCGTGCGGACACCGTGTGGAAAATACACGGACCTCATTATAATCTATGGGGTCTGTGTGCTTTCATAAGCTCACCGCTTTTCTATGCGTTCGGTACTCCTCGAACGGAATACCGAACACAGATGTGAACCAGGCCTTAGCCTTCACGAAAGAGAGCCATATACATGCATGGGCACCTCTTCGCTTCTTATTTGCTTGATAGGATCTCCAAACTCCATCGGTAGAGTGGAGGGGATATACGAGTATCCAATGTAGTGAAGACCCATTGTGAAGACCCAGTCGATATAGTATTTTGTACGTATACATGTGTAGAAGAAAATTAAAACACTTTTTTATAGAGCAAGGTTTTTTTTTATTAAATGTTAGAAAATATTAATGAATATCGACATTCATTTGAGGAAAACTAAAACTGATAGTGACGTGTGTGGCATTGCGTAGATTATAGGTGCTCTAATAACATAAAGGTTTAGGTAACGCTACCTCTGTGGCTTTGCATGCATCGCAATTCTCATATATATTAGGTTTCAGCACAGTAAAGATCATTCTAATTCCTCCAACTTGGGGGCCATCTTTACTAGCTTGACTTATGGTAGTTTAAACACGCTTCACAAAATCTTATGTTGTACCTATTTTTATGTGAATTGGCTTTCTAGCATCTGACTATGCTACAAGTACTCTCTCCTTTTACACGAGTCTATAAAAACGTAGTTAAACTGGAGCCCTACAGTTTAAATGCGTCTAATAAGTGATCAGTACAGATTAAGTAACCATGTTCTATGCATTCTATATGTAACAAAGCCACTTTATATCATTTGCCTCCATTACTTTCATGTTTTATGTTACTTTCACAGAATGATTAGTTTTTGATTTATTACTGTATTCCGATATAACTTTAAATGAAACGATTTATTGGAATCCATCATTTTTCGCATTATGTTTCTGCCTTCATCTTCATCCAGGCGGTGTTTATAGGACATAAACTCTATTAGTTATGTGTTAGGGTAAGGCACCCGCATCTTTATTGAAAAATGGGAAGGCGGTAATCTAAGGGCCTTGTTTATCCCTGCCTCATACTACAATTTCGACTCCAGCTCCCCCCCCCCCCCCACTTTACTAGCTTTGGCGATGCCAAATATCTATTCGGACGTGCCAATGAAGCTTGTTTGATTTGATTTATTTTAAGAAAACTACTAGCATCTGCCCGCGACTTTGTCTGCGTGTTGTTGTCAGTAACGACCCGCGTATACGCATGCAATTGCTGCTGGCAATGATCCACCTGCACCTGTGTCTCGGCTTTGCAACATCTGTGTATATGCGCAGTATACCCAAGTGTGCCCCCGCCCCCACCCTGATCCCCCACGCGCGCCCACCAACCCCCCCCACGTGCCCCCTCCTCCTGTACTCCCCCTGCCCCCCCCCCCCCGAGCAGAGGTGGAAGAGCACAGTTCCCCACCGCGCACACAGAATCTATACTCCCGCTAGTGTATGCAACGCGACACAGAGGCTGCATACGTATGCTGCCGACATTTGCCCTACCTCCCCGGCACAGTTTGAACACCAAAATCCCCCGTTATACTCACAGAACCGGTACACTGATGCAGTCCTCGTGGCCCAAGACCACGGCTGCATGTTCGCTACTTTGCCGACCATCCATTCGATGCCATTTTCTTGAACTTGCAGAAGAATTCTCCGCCCATACAATAGCGCCATCCAATCCGAGAACGGCTGAAGGATCTATGATGACATCATCTCGGGTCCTTTAGCCTAGCCGGAACATAAGTTCGGTGCTAGCGGTCGTGAAGTCCGGGCATTTAGCAGCATATCAAGTAGTCTATGTTTCACTCCAGGTCAACATCTATGTATGTGGCAAATGTCATCCAAATCCGCTCAGCCGTTTTTGCGTGATTGAGGAACAAACACACACACAAACATCCAAACACACAAACTTTCACAATTTACATGAATAGAATAATCTATGCAGCGTCTCACACACTGCTTTACAAATTGTACAGCTTTCTATACTAAAAGTAAATGTCCCTGCATGTATGAGAAATAAATGAGACATAGTTCCCCTTCTGACCCACATTTAGGACCTCACACCCACCCAGACACTGATGATAGACTATAACTTTGAGACAACTGTCTTCGGATGGGTCACTTTCCTCTTGGAAGAGTCATTCTGGCATAGCTGTATTCCCAGATTTTCTCTGGTTTTCATAGAACCTAGTAAGTTCGGGTTCACACAGGAGTTTTTTTGATTTTTGAGGAAGCTGCCTCAAATTTGGTCCAAAAAATGGCTAGCCGCAACTGGATACCGGTGCAGTGCATACAGTGCACCGGCATCCAGTCACGGCATTCCGCTCTGGATTAGGCCCAAATGAATGGGCCTAGTTGGGAGGGAATGTTGCGCCGCCTGAAGAAAGGGCATGTTGCTTCTTTTTTTCCGCGAGCGGGAACAAACCGCTCACGGAAAAAGGAACCCATTGAATTCAATGGTAGGCGGTTTTTTGAGCCGGATTTTGATGCGGATTCCATGTCAAAATCCGGACCAAAAACCCTTGTGTGAACCCAGTGTAAGGTTTTGAAAAATTAGACATTAATCTATGGGGAGCTACCTTCCAAAAGGTGGCACTAGCAAAAGTTCCCCTTTACCTACTTGCATATTCATTTATCTGCTTCTAATTGGAATGCAGTAAGTTAATAGTGTTTAGAGGCATTTGTTAATGGTGGGTATGTTAAAAAAAAAAAATTGGGTGATCGATATGACACCTCTTCACAGAATCTCAGAATCTGGTATCGTCACTAAATAGTAGGCAAGTATGGACTGGTTCACATCTACTTTCAGTATTCCGTTTGGGGAGTCCACTTGTGGATACCCTCGAAGGGAATACCGAATGCATTAAAAAGCAGTGAGCAATGAGAGCACAAGGACCCCATAGACTATAATGGGGTCCATGTGTTTTCCGCATGGTGTCTGCATGAGTCATGTGGAGAGGAAAGTACTTTATGAACTACTTTCCTCTCCGCATGACTCGTGCGGACACTGTGCGGAAAAAACACGGACCCCATTATAGTCTATGGGGTCATAAGCTCACCACTTGTCAATGCGTTCAGTATTCCTTTCAGGGGATTGAAAAAGATCGGATTCCGACCGGCGATCGAGTAAATTTCACGATCGCGATCGAAATTCCGATCTCGATCTTTTTAGGCAGGATCGAGGTCGGAGGTTATTTCCCACAATGCTTTGCTACTGTCCAAGCATTGTGGGAAAAGCTAACAATGTTAGCTAGCTAGGTCCCATAGGAATGAATGGATGCAGCCGGCACACAGCCTGTACCGGCGTTCGTCCGCTTAACCCCCTACGCTTTGGCTGCATCCATTCATTCTAATGGGAGACTATCTAACATCTCTAGTAGCTAACACTTACCTGCACAGATCGCTGGTTTGGTCTCCGCTGTTCTCGGTCCTCTTCTCGCCTCGCTGCCCCCGCCTCTCAGGTTAGTGTTACAGGCCTAAGCTTGTGGCTTAGGAGAGTGTGGGCGGGTACTGGGAGGGGAGACGTGACATCTCCCCGCCCCGTACCTGCCCAGACTTTCCTAAGCCACAAGCTCCGCCTTCTTCCTAGGTCTGTTACACTAACCTGGGAGGCGGGGGCAGCGAGGCAAGAAGAACGAGAACAGCGGGCACCAGACTAGCGATCTGTGCAGGTAAGTGGACATCAGGAGGGACTAAGTAGCCAGGGGATTTTTTTAAATCACTACATAGCGTGGATTCTAACAATCAAAGCGTTCAATTTTTAGTCTCCATGCTGTGTAGTGAATAGGATCATTTTTAAAATCCAATCTCCGATTATTAAAAAAATCCCATTGACTTGCATTGGGATCGGGATCGGGTTCGAATGGAAAATGATCGGAAATCGGATTTTTAAAAACGATCCTGAAATCTCAAGATCAGCTCAACCCTAGTCGTAACCACAATAGTAAATCTGGGCCAATGTCCTCTGGTCTGACCCTAGTTTGTTTAGACCTAGCACAAATGTCGCACATTACACATACCCCTTAATATCCCTACAATAACACAGCTACAAAAACAAATGGGAAAGCATTTAGGTGTGCGGAGGTGAACAGGGACAAACAAATGACTGGCAGGCAGCGACTCAGCAACCAGATGTGAAAGGTTTCTGATTTCCTGAGTTAGATCAGGCAAAACAGAAAAGATAACAATTCACTTAGGAAGACTAGTCATTGGTTCAGAAGGAGACAGTGGAAACGCTAGGATACCAGGCAAAAAAATATTGCACTGAGCAATTTGAGATTCTAGTTGATTGAAGGTAGATGAGATGTTTTTGATCAATGACAAGACAGCCTGAGACAGCTCTTACCCCAATATCAGATGAATCAATATCCACATTTAAGGGTTACTTTAAGTCAGAGTGAAGCAAAACTGGGATAGACATCAAACAAATGATTGAAGGTCTCCAAGGCCTACGGTTCCCACAAGACCTTTTCTTGATGAGATCAGTAAGTGGCTTAGCAATATCAAAATAAATGTATGATCATAAATGGCAAACCTCAGATAGCTCTGTAGACTTTTCATGAATGGCCTAAACCTTGTGTCAAGTCTTGGCCCGCTCTACTAAATGCTCCGGGTCTAGTGCTTCCATGTTCTTCAGGGGGAGAACCTCCGCAATAGTCTGCGGGGGTTGCCGGTCTCCTCCTGGGAATGGAACCCGGACTACCGAGGTCAGCGGGAGCCAGAGGATATTTAGGCCTGACTCTGGCTCTGGATTGCCCTGATATCAGCTCAACCTGTGCTCCTGTCTCTCCCTGTCTCTACTGTGTTCCTGCTATTTGGCCTCCCGTGTATGACCTTGCCTTCCAGACCACCTCTCCTTGACCTACGTTTCTGTACCTCGTGACCTCCAGTGTATGACCCGGCTTGTTTGATTACCCTTTTGCTGCACCATTTTGTACCACTTGTCTCGTCCCTGAAAACTGCATGACCTCCTGACTACCAACCCGGCCTGTACGACTACTCTGCGGTGCTTCCGCCATCTCTTGGTGAACTCCTGTGATTGTACTCAACTCCACTGACCAGCTTCATCGGTTTCTTCACCCACCTAGGTGAGTGGTTTTCGGGTCTTCTGGTTCCACGGTAACTTGGGGTGCACTGTGCGTGTGATGCCCTCTGGTCGGTTGCAGTTCTGGTTCCCAGAAATTACCAGTCCATCTCCACCATCAGGAGCTCTGGTGAAGACCTCTGGGGCCTGGTTCTACTCCAGTTTGGAGGGCTTTGGATGCTCAATGCTGTTTTGACTCGGTGTGCAGGGGAATCTGAATGTCCGGTACTAACTGTCTGTTATATACTGTTTTTGGTTCCTAACACCTTGGCAGGCAAGATCCATTCAGAAGCCTCTCCCACTAAGAGGGGGGGGGGACAATATAACCTCCCCAACAGTATATTGATGTCTGAATCACATTTCCTTCACTTGTATAGAATGTCCCTTGGTCCTTGTTTTTGGAATGAATAAGTCATGTGCCCATTATTTGTATCGGTCACCTATTTACATATGTACATATAAAGGAGGTTATCGTTAACCCCTTAAGCACTATTTTGACTTTTAGGACACGGTATCTTTTCCCATCTTTATATTTTTTTAATATTTTCATCAGTGTAACTGAGGTTTATTGCGACATAGGTTAAATTACTCAATGGTATAATTTTGGGGTAACTATAACTTATTAACTCTTTCTGGGAGGGATGATAAAAGCCACAAAGTGTTTGGTATAAAATTTTTTGTTTTGTATTATTTTTGCCCTATTCAGCATGTGGCACGAATAACATTTTTTTACTGAATTCAGCATTGTATACGGGAAAAGGGGGATATACAGGATGCAACATTTTTTCCACTGTGCAGTAAAAATCAATATAATCAATATTATTGACATGGTGCAATTTTCAAAACCGCGCCAGATTTTGGAAATCGCATCCGCACTTCTGTTTTTACTGCAAAGAGGGCATGGGACTCGCTAGAATCCCATCCACTTTGCCCTTACCGTAAAACGCTGCAATTTTTTCGGGCGTTTCCATCCCGTGGGGCCCTGAAAGACAGACGTGCCAGGAGTGTTGGCAGTTCCTCTGTCAAAGTAACAAGAATATCTGTCTCCAGTCATCTGGTTTGCCCTGTGTCTGTACTGAAGTCTGACCACCCCATTCGCCCACTTAGACATTTTTAGAGAAAAATCTAATCATTGATCTCGGATTACAGGAGAGGAAATAAACATACAGGTTCATGGCGGTTTTCATGGCTGACAATATATTTCTATATTACTGAGGGAAAATTCTCTGCTGTAACGATTCTTCTCGTACGCACGGCAGGATTACTGGGGCAAAGCTATCTTTGGCACTATTAAAAAGAACATTTTATTGTATACAAGACTGAATGAGTGCACTAAATGCATACACAGTTACTTGTTGGCACATATGTTACTGGTCCCAGAGCTGCAATAATTCGGCCCAGTCGTTTGTGTGCATTGTGTGTGTTTCATTATTTTTACACATTGGACACATTCATTTAACAACAAATCCATAAAATTACAGTTTTCCGTCCAATGCAAAAAAAAAAAAAAAATGTTTTCACTAATGTGAACGAAGTAGTATGAATTGCAAGAAAATGGTTTTACCGGGGGATACTGGTGTTTCTCAGGTAAGTTGATCGTTTTTAGGTTTATTTAATATGTTTTTAATGGACCGTGAAATGGTGGTGCAGTCAGAACCCGGCAGAGCTTCCTTCTATTTCCCCGCTCCAGCTTTATTCCCCATTATTGCTTCGCTTTTTGTGTATTTGCTTTAGGTTATGTGTCTGTATTTCAGGTATAGGGTTGGTGGCTACATTTTTCCATAGCTCATTATGGACTAATCGTTGACAAAAGATAGAACATTGACAGATTCTTGGTGGCGAGATCGAGTCATTTACAGAGAAAATGGACCACCCGAGATCAAATCAGCATGGGCTCAGTTTAGTCTCTAGATTCTGTTACAAATGGGTAATTCTGTCTGCCCACCTTCGTTGCGTGCGCCACATGACTTTGAAATGAAATTGTTCTTTATGCATACAGTATGTGTTTCACATTATCGGAATTAATATGGTCTGTCTACAGTATAATACTGGTAGTATAAGGTCATGTCAGGGGCGTAGCTACCAGGGTTGCAGTGGTAGCGGCCCAGGACATTAAGGGACCGTTGCTACCGCTGTGTTTTTATGCCCTATTTACTTACCGATCCCCGTCTCCTGCCCACGGCAACCTGCGCTTCTTCTTCTGCGGAGGATATGAGCAGGAGCCGGGATCGGTAAGTGAGACCGCGGGCAATACAAACACTATCATTATACTTGGGGGTCTTTCCAGGAACATAAAAATAATAGCAATGTTAATTACTTCTCCTGGCTCCAGGCAGGCTTCAGGCCTACTTGTGTAACGTCCCTGATGTCACATGGGCCAGCTTGCGTCATTATGCATTGTGACGAAAGCCTGGCTCATGTGATGTCTCGTATATCCCTGAAGATGGCCGACATCAGCAAGGACTGCACCAGAGCCAGGGAGAGGTAAGTATTTTATGTTTGTATCCCCCCCCCCGGGTTTCCAATCATTATACTCTGGGGTCTGAAGAGTATAATAATTGTTCATGGGTGTCCACAATTGGGAATAATACCATGTGCTTGGGCCTCTATGGAAAATAATAACATGTGCAGGGGCCACTATGGGGGATAATACTGTGTGCAGGGGCCACTATGGGGGATAATACTGTGTGCAGAGGCCACTATAGGGGATAATACTGTGTGCAGGGGCCACTATGGGGCATAATACTGTGTGCAGGGGCCACTATGGGAAATACTACTGTGTGCAGGGGCCACTATGGGGGATAATACTGTGTGCAGGGGCCACTATGGGAAATACTACTGTGTGCAGGGGCCACTATGGGAAATAATACCGTGTGCAGGGGCCACTATGGGAAATAAAACTGTGTGCAGAGGCCATTATGGAAAATAATACCATATGCAGGGGCCACTATGGGAAATAATACCGTGTGCAGGAGCCACTATGGGAAAAAATACCTGTGTGCAGGGGCCACTATGGGACATAATACTATGTGCAGGGGCCACTATGGGACATAATACTATGTGCAGGGGCCACTGTGGTGCATAATACTATGTACTGTGTTGGTCGGGGTCTTCGGAGGTGAGTGGATCAATCTTTCAGGGGGAGGGGGTGCATGTCAAAAGATCGCCATGGGGCCCTGCCATTCTTAGTGATGCCACTGGGTCATGTTATTATACATTGTTATGCTACATATTATTTTGGTCCATATTTTCCTTTAGTACTGAATACCATAATAGTATGAATTGCAAATAGGCAGCAAATTGTCCGACTGGTGACACAGTGTACCTTTATTGCTATATTTGGATGCTTGTCCAGAAATAAAAGAATACTTTAGGCTGGGGCTCCATGGGATGAAAATGCTGTGATTTGCCTGTGGCAGAAACGCCGGGGAAAAATGGCAATGTTTTACAGTCAGGGCACAGTGGATGGGATTCCTGTTAATCCCATGCCCCTTTGCGGTAAAAACCGTGGTGCGGACACGCTGCAATTTTCATAACCGGCAAGGTGTCAATTATACCTACGGAAATGCCGGCGGTTTCCCCATAGGTATAATTGTAACAGAAAGTCCGCAGAGGAAAACTCCGTGAACCTCCTGTAAAAAGTGCTGCCGGAAGAACCATGATGCGTTGCCGCTGCACTTTTTTGCTGTACTTTACAATTAGCTTTACACTTTGAGGCTGGGGCCCCACATTGCGAGAATGCAGCATTTTGCAGTTCCTGCAAAGCGGATAATATTCTGGCTAATCCCATCCACACATTGCAGAAAAAAATTGCAACGGAA
The DNA here is from genome assembly GCF_031893055.1 of Leptodactylus fuscus. Lineage (NCBI taxonomy): Eukaryota > Metazoa > Chordata > Amphibia > Anura > Leptodactylidae > Leptodactylus > Leptodactylus fuscus. Next base: position 198,928,788 of record NC_134269.1, on the reverse strand, counting down.
AAGCTGCGTTTTTTTTTTTAAAAAAAAAAAACCTTGTGTTTTTAAAAATCGCAGCATGTCATTTATAGCTACAGAAATGCTGACGCTTTCCACATATGTATAAAAAGGGTAGAAAGTCCGCAGAGGAAAACTCTGCAAAAATGCAATGAAAAACGATGCAGAAGAAAACAGCAATGCGTTTCCACCATGATTCTTTCTGCCGCATTTCTTTGCTACATTTCGCTACATGGGGCCATAGCCTTGCATGTCACTGGAATATGAATTCTCCAAGGATTCCAAAGAGAAAATTGCAGGGCTTTACTTATAAAGTGTCCAATCTGGAATTCTTTACAAGATAATCTGATCAAACATGAAGGCAGGACTCCGCATCCCTGGATAAATAAGTGATCGTACTGTTTCGTTGAGAATATGGTGCTGAACACAGAGAGGCTTTGAGTTGGTCTTTGAGTGCAAATTTGGGTTAAAATTAGCAACTTCTTCCCTTCTTGACATGTTTCCAAAGGGGCAGTAACAGCGCGTAGAGTCACGGCCAGAAACATCATCACGTTTCTAAGGAAAGAAAATGGCCAACTTGATGCAACATGGGTGAAATACAATCCCAGACGGTCCATTGGCAGAGGCGGCATTACTTATAGAAAATATATAGCACAATATAAACACAATAACTGGGGATATAGCGCTTTACATGGAGTGCAGATATTTCCTAATACCTAAAAAGAGACTGACGCGAGTTATAAGCGTTCAAGTCAGATTTATCCTTAAACCAGAGATTCCCTGTTCTTATTCCATGATTGACACTTCCCCTATTTACCATGCAAACTATTCTATAGGAAGGAGGGTCAGCAAAGTCGGAGCCCAGAAATGCAATAATCTGTCACCGCACACGAGAGGCATCTGAAACCGAAGTCTGTTCACTATCACGAGTCCGGCTCTGAACACAGGACTGGCTTTCATGAAACAGTTACTACCAAAAAGAATTCGCCTGCAATGAAAATAAAGGCAACAGACCCATCTATGCATGAGCACATATGGACGGGGAGCGACATGTGAACTAGGTGTTGGTGGAAGAGCTGAATGGGTTGCGGATTCGGATTCTGAAAATTTTTGTAATAAGTATAATACACAACACTGCATATTGCATAGTAATGATTCACATCTCTGTACAATATATATATATATATATATATATATATATATATATATATATATCATATTCTTATGTTAGAACCCAGAGATTATGGTGCTACATGGACACCGCTCATCTCTCCCCGCAGAAAAGCTTTGCCGCAGATCACATTTGCAGAGTATTTCTTCTCCTGAACCAACCCTACTTCACAACAACGTAAGATGCTGCAGATCCTCTTTTTCAAAATAATAAGGAAGTTTAATATCTACAAATGGTTACGGCCTTATTCATACATGCTCTTTTAAAAAAAATAAAATAGAATGTGCATGTATGAATAAACAGTGCATAAAAAAATGAGCCTGCTCGATTTTTTCCATTTTGACCGACCCACTGACCCAATAGAAATCAGTAGATTCTGTTCAACGGATTGATATCCAAGTTGCGTCTATTGAAAATAAATCAATAGATTGGTCCAATAAAAGGCCTTCATTTTTTAACGGTTCATTAAGACGGAGGCAAAACTGATTTCATTTCACCATCAACCATGGAATGTAGGCAAAATGATTGTGAAAGATGGACGTGGACACACGTGGAGAAAATTGTTGGTCGCCCTCGTTTAATGAAAGAAAAGCCCACAATGGTCACAGAAATAACTTGAATCTGACCAAAGTGATAATAAATAAAAAATTTATGAAAATGAACAAATGAAAGTCAGACATTGCTTTTCACTTCAACAGAATTTTTATAAAAATAAACCTAATGACACAGGCCTGGACAGAAATGATGGTTCAGTAACATAATATTTTGTTGCACAACCTTATGAGGCAATCGCTGCGATCACACGATTCCTGTAACTGTCAATGAGACTTCTGCACCTCTCAGCAGGTATTCTGGCCCCTCCTCATGAGCAAACTGCTCCAGTTGTCTCGGGTGTGAAGGCTGCCTTTTCCAGACGCCATGTTTCAGCTCAAAGATGCTCAATAGGATTTAGGTCCGGGCTCATAGAAGGCCACTTCAGAATAGTCCAATGTTTTCCTCTTAGCCATTCTTGGGTGTTTTTAGCAGTGTGTTTTGGGTCATTATCCTGTTGCAAGACCCATGACGTGCGACTGAGACCAAGCTTTCTGACACTGGGCAGCACATTTCTCTCTAGAATCCCTTGATAGTCTTGAGATTTCATTGTACCCTGCACAGATTCAAGACACCCTGTGCCAGATGCAGCAAAGCAGCCCCAGAACATAACAGAGCCTCCTCCATGTATCACAGTAGGGACAGTGTTCTTTTCAAGATATGCTTCATTTTTCCATCTGTGAACATAGAGCTGATGTGCCTCGCCAAAAAGTTCGATTTTTGTCTCATCTGTCCATACAGTCCTATGAAAAAGTTTGGGCACCCCTATTAATCTTAATCATTTTTAGTTCTAAATATTTTGGTATTTGCAACAGCCATTTCAGTTTGATATATCTAATAACTGATGGACACAGTAATATTTCAGGATTGAAATGAGGTTTATTGTACTAACAGAAAATGCGCAATATGCATTAAACCAAAATTTGACCGGTGCAAAAGTATGGGCACCTCAACAGAAAAGTGACATTAATATTTAGTACATCCTCCTTTTGCAAAGATAACAGCCTCTAGTCGCTTCCTGTAGCTTTTAATCAGTTCCTGGATCCTGGATAAAGGTATTTTGGACAAACAATTCAAGTTCAGTTAAGTTAGATGGTCGCCGAGCATGGACAGCCCGCTTCAAATCATCCCACAGATGTTCAATGATATTCAGGTCTGGGGACTGGGATGGCCATTCCAGAACATTGTAATTGTTCCTCTGCATGAATGCCTGAGGATTTGGAGCGGTGTTTTGGATCATTGTCTTGCTGAAATATCCATCCCCGGCGTAACTTCAACTTCGTCACTGATTCTTGAACATTATTCTCAAGAATCTGCTGATACTGAGTGGAATCCATGCGACCCTCAACTTTAACAAGATTCCCGATGCCGGCATTGGCCACACAGCCCCAAAGCATGATGGAACCTCCACCAAATTTTACAGTGGGTAGCATGTGTTTTTCTTGGAATGCTGTTTCTTTTTGGACGCCATGCATAACGCCTTTTTTTTATAACCAAACAACTCAATTTTTGTTTCCAAAATGAAACTGCCTTGTCCAAATGTGCTTTTTCATACCTCAGGCAACTCTATTTGTGGCGTACGTGCAGAAACGTCTTCTTTCTCATCACTCTCCCATACAGCTTCTATTTGTGCAAAGTGCGCTGTATAGTTGACCGATGCACAGTGACACCATCTGCAGCAAGATGATGCTGCAGCTCTTTGGAGGTGGTCTGTGGATTGTCCTTGACTGTTCTCACCATTCTTCTTCTCTGCCTTTCTGATATTTTTCTTGGCCTGCCACTTCTGGGCTTAACAAGAACTGTCCCTGTGGTCTTCCATTTCCTTACTATGTTCCTCACAGTGGAAACTGACAGGTTAAATCTCTGAGACAACTTTTTGTATCCTTCCCCTGAACAACTATGTTGAACAATCTTTGTTTTCAGATCATTTGAGAGTTGTTTTGAGTAGCCCATGATGCCACTCTTCAGAGGAGATTCAAATAGGAGATCAACTTGCAATTGGCCACCTTAAATACCTTTTCTTATGATTGGATACATCTGGCTATGAAGTTCAAAGCTCACTGAGGTTACAAAACCAATTTTGTGCTTCAGTAAGTCAGTAAAAAGTAGTTAGGGGAATTCAAATCAATAAAATGATAAGGGTGCCCATACTTTTGCACCGGTCAAATTTTGGTTTAATGCATATTGCACATTTTCTGTTAGTACAATAAACCTCATTTCAATCCTGAAATATTACTGTGTCCATCAGTTATTAGATATATCAAACTGAAATGGCTGTTGCAAACACCAAAATATTTAGAACAAAAAATGATTAAGATTAATAGGGGTGCCCAAACTTTTTCATAGGACTGTAGGACATTCTCCCAGATACTTTGTGGCTTGTCAGTTTGGCAAATTCCAGTTTGTCAGATTCAAGTTATTTCTGTGACCATTGTGAGTTTTTCTTTCATTAAACGAGGCGGAGCAATAATTTGTCCACGTGTGTATGTCCGTTTATCATGTGAATAAGGCTTTGCTCTTCCAAAGAGGCTTTATAGCAGAGAATAGCTACTGTGACTGTGAGAATATTAGAAGTCTTTGTGACTAGTGAAGATTAGACGCAGTGGACTCAAAGTCTTAGATTTTTATAGGGTCACAAAACTCTTTTAAGGAATGCTAACACTTTTATTATTTAAGGTGGGCCATTAACCCATGTATTATGTATCTTAGAAAAGATATATATTGTATATCTGCTCCTGTAGAATAGGGAGTAACAGAGTAACAGAGTCATCAAAAGCTCCATTATCAGTAAATTTTATCTATTTCTTTGTGTCTTATTGTAATACCTTGACATTTCAGGTTACAATGGATTGAAAAAAACGAATTAGCGATTTCCCAAATTCTCAAATATCCGAATAAAAATATAAACCAGATTAATTGCGGAATAATTTTTAAAAAGTTATACATTAGCTCCCTCTTCTGTAGAAAGACAAGCAAGTCAGATGGCACAAGCACTTTCATTATCCCAAATAAAAGAAGATTTAGGATTTCCGTATGGATCAATGAACCCACAGAAATACCTCGAAAATAAGCAAAACGCTGAATAGTATTCCACAGATACACAGTATACAAAGATAGCAAGGATTTTTATATTCCTTATAAAACACACCATCAGGTATATGGAATATACTGTTTACAGATGTGGGGTGCTCCAATTTCTAGTTTATTTTCTGCACAATAGGACATCATGGAGACATGTAATGTGCCACTTGTACGCTAAGTTATTGCACTCATTAATGCTACCAATAGGTTGTATAAGGATTAGTATAGAGTAGCCGTGTCCTGCGCCCTGTTCTGCTTTAGCACAAACCTCCGCAACGGCATAGTAAAAGAAAATATGTCAATGTACATAAATACATCAGCAAACATCATTTGTTTTGTCTTGGGCCCTTGGAATCAAAATGGTCAGCATCACATTATTCTGTTCAGTGGCGTAACTAGGAATGGTGGGACCCCATGACGAACTTTTGACATGGGGCCCCCCGACCGACACAGACCCCGAAGACCTTGACCGACCCCCACCTACGCATTCCTGCGCATTCTATTATCCCCCATAGTGGCCCCTGCACACAGTATTATCCCCCATAGTGGCCCCTGCACACAGTATTATCCCCCATAGTGGCCCCTGCACACAGTATTATGCCCCATAGTGGCCCCTGCACACAGTATTATTATCCCCCATAGTGGCCCCTGCACACAGTATTATGCCCCATAGTGGCCCCTGCACACAGTATTATTATCCCCCATAGTGGCCCCTGCACACAGTATTTCAGACCCCAGAGTATAATAATCGGAGACCCGGGGGAATAAAAATATAAAAAACTACTGTTTCTTACCTGTCCCCCAGCTCCTACGCTGTCGGCCTCTGCTGCCGTCCTTCTGTAATGACATCGGACGTCACATGACCCGGGACACAGGCCGGGTTCATGTGACGTCAGAGACGTCAGAAAACAAGGATGGAGGCCTGGCAGGATCCAAAAAGACCCCCGAGTATAATGATAGCAGCGGTAGCTGCTGTCACCGGGCCCCGAATGTCCTGGGCCCTGTGGCAGCTGCTTCTGCTGCTATGGCAGTAGTTACACCACTGATTCTGCCCCCATACTAGAAGACTAGAAGACCTGCTCTAGACACAGTGGAAGACACGAGACCTGCTCAAAACCTGAGGCAACCTTGGAGAGGTTAAAGAGGACCTTTCATCAGATTGGGCACAGACAGTTCTAGAAAGAAATAGAAATATCCAGCTCACCATATATCTCACGATACAAAAGTCCTCTGGAGAGCTTAGGCAAACAGGTGGACTCCTCCCGTCAGTATCAATAGACTCCAAACAGTAAAAGAAGGGCCAGCTTCATCCAGATTGACTTCAATTGTCTCGGTACTCCAACATATATAAAATATAACTTTTATTCCATTTTCGTTAAAAAGTTACATAGTAACTAAATACATGTTCACAGAAGACGACGACGCGTTTCGGGTGTGTCACCCTTCTTCCCAGCTCAACTGCTTCCACTAACACTCTTCCCTATATACTACAAAATCCACATGAACACGCCTACCACATTACATGTTTAACCCACTATGAACCATACATAATAATATGCACACATTACAACGCATATACATTAACAGATGAACAATAGGTTATTCATATATGTGTATAATACATAATATCAAAAAACATTTGGAATATTCAACATTTAATAATCTTAAGTACCGTATCACTACCGCATATTCTCTATTTCATGGTATCTACAACACATCTCGTATACTATGTGTCCATACTCACCAAAAACGCACTTCCGCTAAGAGCTTCCATTGAATACTATGCTCCTCACTATTCCGGGATAACCTGACATGCGCAGATATTCCAACAAGTCACATGACCCATCACATGATACACAGCCCGGTAAAGTTTAAAATCTAGAGCTGCATAGTGTACTATCTACACACTTATCCTACAGAATAAATCTCAAGGGCATGTTCTACTGAAGCCCACTATGTACATCATAAAAATACTACTATAAATCGTTTGAGGAACAGGGGTTATCCTTTATGGAGTGTAAAAAGAGCAGAAAAAATTGTTGAGGCTAGAGATAGAAATTCTCTGTTGAGAGAGACCAATAATAATAAGAACTACAAGTATAAATCTAGTCAGGTTGTGTTTTCTACACCTTACAGTAGACAGTTCACAGATATTAAGTCTATTTTCTATCGGAATTTACCTATTCTCCTACAAGATAATATCACGAGTAGCATCCTGAGCGAAGGAGTACGTGTAGTGGCCAAAAAAGGGTGTACATTGGGTAATAGGTTGTCACCCAGTTTATATCGGAATAATGAAATGAGGGCCACTACATGGTTGGACATCTATGGCTTTTACAAATGTGGAGGAGCAAGATGCGACATGTGTCGGTATGCTCATAAAACAAAAAAGTTTAGCAGCTCCGATGATTCAGATAAATTTAGTATTAAATCATTTTTGAATTGTGCTTCTGATCATGTCGTATATATAGTAGAATGTACCGCATGTAATCTTTTATATGTTGGTTGCACAATAAGACCTGTGAAAAATAGAATTTCAGAGCACATTGCACAAAGTAATGGTAGTCGAGACAACATCTCCGGAGTGTCACGTCATTTCTTTGATGTGCACAAGGGAGATATCAGGCACTTGCGGTTTTATGCAGTGGAGCATGTTACTCGTCCCTTGAGGGGGGGTAACTGGCGCAAAAAACTCCTTCTGCGGGAAGCCTATTGGATCATGAGGCTGAAGACACGCCAGCCTCATGGTCTAAATATTCGATCAGACTTAGCGTACATTTATTAAGATTTGAATACTAATTATACTTTGGTAGGATTTGAGTTAAAGTGTAATGTCTCTTTAGGAGAGATTAATTAATATGTTATAAGTCTATATTTATGAGATAGGGATGCCGATTTTGGAGTTGAGATTTATTCTGTAGGATAAGTGTGTAGATAGTACACTATGCAGCTCTAGATTTTAAACTTTACCGGGCTGTGTATCATGTGATGGGTCATGTGACTTGTTGGAATATCTGCGCATGTCAGGTTATCCCGGAATAGTGAGGAGCATAGTATTCAATGGAAGCTCTTAGTGGAAGTGCGTTTTTGGTGAGTATGGACACATAGTATACGAGATGTGTTGTAGATACCATGAAATAGAGAATATGCGGTAGTGATACGGTACTTAAGATTATTAAATGTTGAATATTCCAAATGTTTTTTGATATTATGTATTATACACATATATGAATAACCTATTGTTCATCTGTTAATGTATATGCGTTGTAATGTGTGCATATTATTATGTATGGTTCATAGTGGGTTAAACATGTAATGTGGTAGGCGTGTTCATGTGGATTTTGTAGTATATAGGGAAGAGTGTTAGTGGAAGCAGTTGAGCTGGGAAGAAGGGTGACACACCCGAAACGCGTCGCCGTCTTCTGTGAACATGTATTTAGTTACTATGTAACTTTTTAATGAAAATGGAATAAAAGTTATATTTTATATATATTGGAGTACCGAGACAATTGAAGTCAATCTGGATGCAGCTGGCCCTTCTTTTACTGTTTGGAGTCTACAGACAGTTCTATATACTGCTGGAAAGCTGACAGTGCACTGCATTCAGCGTACTATCGGCTTTCCCGATCTGTGCCCTGTGTAAAGCGCTATCGGACGGACTGACAGACTGTCAGGAACGTCCTTCTGCCAAGCAGCGCCTATAGCGCTGTACAGTGTGAGCGGGGAGGAACGCCCCCTCCCCTCCTGATAATACTCGTCTATGGACGAGCTGTGTGAGCAAAGGGAGGGGACGTTACTCCCCGCACAGATCGGGAAAGCCGACAGTGAACTGAATTCAGCGCACTGTCAGTTTTCCAGCAGTATATAGAACTGCCTGTGCCCAATCTGATGAAAGGTCCTCTTTAAATATCATCACCTTGACCATAGATCATCACATCACCTTGCAACTCTTAGTGAATGTGGGTGCATTGTGTCTAGAAATGGGAGAACCTCTCAAGATGAGTTTCGTGTTTGGGTTCAGCAGCTCATGTCCCTGGTTCACTTGGGGACAAACAAGTTTGGCACAAACCACGCTTAAAATTTGCTTAAAATATAGTGTAGAACACGGTCAGGGCTCCATAGGCTTGGGTCGTCTGTACGGTTCAATAGCCACATTTGAGGAGATAGAACCCATGGGAGTTTTCATTTATGTTTTTTTGTTTTTTCAGTCTTTGTTTACACGGTTCAATATTAACGGTTGTTGTAATTCGTTTCAAATGTTGACGATTTAACTTGTAATTATATAAACTTGTCTCAGCCCGTCTATTCTCTGACACATACTTGGCTTGAGAAAGCGCCCGTGCCGGCGCGAAACGGCTGTTGCCCACGCCATGCATGCTATTTTTCCCTCCCGGTTTGTTTTACTGCTATTTCTTCAATAAAAGATTGGATTTTATATAATAACGTCTAACTGGTGAGTGCCCCCCACTTTTTTCCTCTTTTTTTTGTTATGAATATTCTACTTACCTCTGCTTAGTGCCACTCTATTTTTGATCTTTGGCTTTTTTGGTTCACATCTGTGTTCGGTATTCCTTTCAGGGAGTCTGTATGGGGACCCACCCAAAAAGAATACTGAACGCATTGACAAGCAGTGAGCACTGAAAGCATATGGACCCCATAGACTATAATGGGGTCCGTGTGTTTTCCGCGCGGTGTAAAATACTTAATGAAGTAGTTTCCTCTCCGCATGACTTGTACGGACACCGCACAGAAAACACACGGACCCCATTATAGTCTATGGGGTCCATGTGCTTTCATTGCACACCGCTATGGGGAGTCTACATGGGTCCCCATGTAGACTCCCCAAATGGAATACCAAACGCAGATGTGAACCAGGCCTAAGAACCTATCTATCCAATCTCTAGCTCTCTAGGAATTCACAACGGAAGTCTATGATTGGGCCACCATGGGCATGTTTGTTTTTTGTTCACCTTCCTTGGGTCTCCACCTATTATACTCTGGGGTCTGAAGAGACCCCAGCGTATAATATGGTGCCCATTTTAGGTTGTCTGAGATAAATCTTTATTTCTTCGGTTTTGCAAGAAAAACTACAAAAGTAGAATATTTGGGTCAGACCTGGACTTGTACAAATCGATTAGCCCATGTGACCTTGAGGATGCCATGACTGCAACTTCTAGTCACAAAAAAGTTGGACATTGCTTGACTTTTTAGTCATTGTCTAGGAACCCTTGGGGGTCACAATGTCACTCCATTCACTAACATGAGTGGATGTGTCACAAGGTGACCTGGTGATCTTTAGTCATGTGATCTAAGTTGCAGCCAAAATCGCTGTGTAGCCCTAGCCTTAATAACACCATTGAAACATAAAGGTTTGGAATCCTCTCCCCTTGAGAATAATATGTCTTTCTGTTCTTTTACCATCTCTACACCTCAGAAACTGGATGGACTGTTCCACAATGCAAAGGGATAAACTAGTTGCTGCTGATGAGACTGCTCCTGTCACACAGTCATAATGAAGGTATTCACAGCTCTGCATCCCTGAATATTTATTTATGGTCTTTTAGGTTATGTATGAGAATACAGAGAGAAGGAGATTCTTACTGTCCCCAGATGGTGTTGCCCATTTGAATCTGTGCTGAGGCGTCATAAGATTGATAGCAGAGTATAAAGTAAGCAGATGAAGGAAATATAAGATATCCAGGCCCCAATAACAGTATCTTCTTGGGCTCTATTGGATCATTGGATCACCATCAGCAGGGTCCTAACTAGAAATGGTTTAGCCCTATAGCAAACGTTTGACTAAGTCACCCCAAACCCTGTGTCTTACTACTACTGCTATCCGAATAAACACATTGAAATGAATAGGTCTATATGACGTCTACAAAAAATGCAGATGCTATACTAAGCCAAATGAGGACGTGTCAATAAGGCCTTACCAGTATCCAATAAATATATGTCCATGGCTGGAATGCCCCGTCTAGCTACAGTGACCACAGAATTTAACCCTTACGTACTATCATAGTGTCTATCATACACCACTATCATACACATATCATTATGATAGGCACCATGATAGTACTTAAGGGTTAAGTAGTTAGACCCTAATACACTTCTGCAATGCAAGAATGGAGTGCCAAGTAAATGTCATGGCAGCAATGGTTAATATCCAGTAGCTTCCTGACGAAGACCATTCCATAATGCCCTCTGAAGACCATGGATGTGGCGGGTTCTTCACAGCAAAAGACAAGTGGAATATTTCTGTACATTATTTTATGTAAAAATAACATCACAGAGAAAAGTAGAAAAATATCAGGGGCAACACGGTGGCTTAGTGGTTAGCACTGCAGCCTTGCAGTACTGGAGTCCTGGGTTTGAATCCTGCCAAGGGCAACACCTGCAAGGAGCTTGTAAGTTCTCCCCGTGTTTGTGTGAATTTCCTCCCATACACCAAAGACATACTGATAGGGAAAAATGTAGATTGTGAGCCCCACATAGGGCTCACAATCTACATTAAAAAATATATACATATATATCCTATCCTACTAATATTTTAAAAAGTTTTGATGTTTGTTCCTCAATCACGGCCAAACCACTGAACGGATTTCAATGAAATTTGACACATAGCTAGAATGTCACCCGGAACCATAGGCGCCTTACTATCCCTGCATATTACCGGGCTTGGCAACCGCAAGCACTGAAATTACGTTCGGTATAAGCTGAAGGACCTGAGATGACGTCATCTCAGGCCCTTCAGCCGTTACCCGATTGACTCACGCGATGGAGGGGGTGGAGCTATAGATGCTGCAGCCAGGAACAAGATGAAGAACATCTTCAGAAGCCAAGTGCCGAACATGCTGGCAGCATTTTTGGGCCGAGCACGGTTTGGAGTGGTGAGTACGCAGGGTGCACGGGGGTGGGGGACCAGGGGCGCGATAGTGGTGGTGGGGGTCGCGGGGTACGGGGGTGCTTGGGCCGCGGGCTCTGGGGGTGGAGGGCCAGGGATGCGATGCTGGGGGTGGAGGAAAGAGGCAAGGGGGGAAACCGCGCTTCAGGTGAGTTGTGCAGGGAGGGGGGGAGTGCGGACAAAATCGCGGGATATGATATATATATATATATATATATATAAATATATATATATATATATATATATATATATATCAGTATGAACAAACCCTTATTCAAGTCAAGTTCCAAAATTTCTAACACGTAATTCCTAGGTAGCAGCTCAATATACATTACATTAAGAATATCCCTTGTTTTCCAGATGAAAGTGAAGGTTTTATTGTTTGATGCACACTCTCATTTAATGTAACATATGTTTGATTTTTTTTCTCTTTTTGCAATTTTTGCAAACAACGCGACTACACCTTATCAATGCATATATTAACAATGAATAATATTTGCAGCCATTGCAATCTATGTACCTTTTTGCACATAAAGCAAAACACAATTCCACAAAGCCTCTTGCTACATTTTTTTCTATACAGTTCCTTTTACGATTCTGCTGCGCCCTATAAGAGAGAGATGTAGAAATGGAAGTGCAACTACTAGAGGACCTAATGAGAAGCTGCAGGCCATTCAATTATCTTAAGAAGTCCGTCTCCTTGCGGTTTGATTGACAGCTAATTATTGTGGTGCCATTTTTTTGGCCGTTGGATTTAATCTCCCAGATGGAAAGCAAATCAGTTGGTCCTTGCATCCCAGCTGAGGTATAGTTTGGATCAGATGTAATTTATTCTTTTAAGCCAAAAGCGTCTTTTGTAATTTTAAGGTACAAAAAATACCATTTGCTGACTCTAAGCGTGGAAAGTGAAAGGCACCAGTCAGACTTTGCAGGTTTTATGATTTTCAGGGGAATATTGACACAATTTGCTATGCAACTCTCTCAAGTCGTGTCATATGTGGATGATTCCCATTTCGAGATGTAATGGTGGCATTTTTGACTTGGGAGCTTTTTGTAATGGTTAAACATGAGGTTGGAAAAGCATTAAGTTGGATTGTAGAGAGGAACGAGACAAATCTCCGAACAACACGGCGCGCGGAGGAATCAGTCACAATTTGAAATTTCGCGAGCTTTTCAAAACATGTCAGTTCCCAAGTAGGTTTTACACCAGGGATATAACAAGAATCCTTTTACTTACCTGTACTACTGAGATCTATCAATTATCCCCGTGCCTTACAGTTCCTTGGCCAATTTAGGTATTATCCAACCATGTACAAAATGTAACATGCATAACCAAGCGATATCCCATTCTAACTAGATTCTCTGCTGCAGAAAGTCATATAACAAGAGAAGAATTAAAGTGTTTAGCGGCTAAAACTTTGTAATACCCCGCATGCAAGTTGTTGGAGAAGATGACACATTTTTTCCAGAACACTACATATTGTCTTAGATTGTGTATAATGTTGTTCACACTTGAATGCATCCAAAATATTAAACTTTCATTATTCGCCATAAGTTTGTAAAAGGTGGAATATTATTGGGAAGAGTCTAATATACTTAGCTGAGTTAGGTAATACCGATGGATTAAAGCTTTGTATTAAAGTAGAGAGGGTGCAGATGAAGGTTCGGAAAGAATGGAAACCAAGGATGAGTTAGATTAGGGTGCCCATATAGAGATGAACGACAGGGTACAACTGTGCCCATTAAACAGGTGCCAACAGGTTGGCGATTTAGAGGCAGGAAAATAACTTGCCATATAGGCTTTTTATGTCTCCAAACTATCAGCCATTCACTATCTAAAAAACCTCATGGGTGACTATTCCGTGCAGTCCAGAAATACACCACAGTAGGTGCAGAGTAGGTCCAAAGTGTCTAGAGACCATAACCTCCTTTCTCTCCTCCCGCTTTCTCTAACTCAATATGGAGAAAATAGAGTTCATCATCTTCGCCCCACCTCGTACGGCCCCTCTACCTGACCCATGTATCAAAGTTAATGGAACCACCCTTACCCCTGTCCCATGGGTCAATTGACTTGGGATAATCCTGGACTCTGACCTGTCCTTCAAATTGCACATACAAACCCTCAAGACCTCCTGTCGCTTCCAACTCAAGAACAGCCATCGAATCTGCTCCTTTCTCACTCCTGAAACCACAAAGATGCAGGTCCATGTCCTCATTATCTCCGGCTTAGGCTATTGTAACATCCTTATTCATGGCCTCCCTGCAAATACTCTTGTCCCCCTCCAGTCCGCCTTAAACTGTGCTGCTTGCTTAATACACCCTCCCCTCCGTAGTTCAGTGGCTGTTCCCCTTTGCCAAACCCTTCAGCGGTTACCCGTTGCCCAGCAAATAGAGTTCAAAATACTAAAACTAACACGCAAAGCCATCCACAACCTGTCCCCTCCATATATCTCTGACCTCATCTCCCGCTACCTGCCCACACGTAACCTCAGATCCTCCAATGACCTCCTACTCCGCTCTACTCCTATCTGTTCTTCACATAACTGTCTCCAAGATTTCTCCCGTGCATCCCCCATACTATGGAATTCCTTACTAAGACACATAAGACTGACCCCCACAATCACAGGCTTCAAGAAGGCGCTGAAGACTCAGCTATTCAGGAAGACCTACAATCTCCAGTAACACTACTGTCACCACACTGCCAACTGAACTGTCTCCCCCTCTCCTCCTGTCTCTACCCCCCTTCCCTCATAGACTGTAAGCCCTTGTGGGTAGGACCCCCTATCCCACTGTGCCAGCCGGTCATTGTTAGTATATTTGTTTTGTATATTTTTTATACTGTATGTAAAGCACCATGGAATTAATATAATAATGTGCAGCACCATGGAATTAATATAATAATGTAGAGCACCATGGAATTAATATAATAATGTACAGCACCATGGAATTAATATAATAATGTACAGCAACATGGAATTAATATAATAATGTACAACACCATGGAAATAATATAATAATATAAAGCACCATGGAATTAATATAATAATGTACAGCACCATGGAATTAATATAATAATATAAAGCACCATGGAATTAATATAATAATGTACAGCACCATGGAATTAATATAATAATGTACATCACCATGGAATTAATATAATAATGTACAGCATGATGGAATTAATATAATAATGTACATCACCATGGAATTAATATAATAATGTACAGCACCATGGAATTAATATAATAATATAAAGCACCATGGAATTAATATAATAATGTACAGCACCATGGAATTAATATAATAATGTACAGCACCATGGAATTAATATAATAATGTACAGCACCATGGAATTAATATAATAATGTACAGCATGATGGAATTAATATAATAATGTACAGCATGATGGAATTAATATAATAATGTAGAGCACCATGGAATTAATATAATAATGTAAAGCACCATGGAATTAATATAATAATATAAAGCACCATGGAATTAATATAATAATGTACAGCACCATGGAATTAATATAATAATGTACAGCATGATGGAATTAATATAATAATATAAAGCACCATGGAATTAATATAATAATGTACAGCACCATGGAATTAATATAATAATGTACAGCATGATGGAATTAATATAATAATGTACAGCACCATGGAATTAATATAATAATATAAAGCACCATGGAATTAATATAATAATGTACAGCACCATGGAATTAATATAATAATATAAAGCACCATGGAATTAATATAATAATGTACAGCACCATGGAATTAATATAATAATGTACAGCATGATGGAATTAATATAATAATATAAAGCACCATGGAATTAATATAATAATGTACAGCATGATGGAATTAATATAATAATGTACAGCATGATGGAATTAATATAATAATATAAAGCACCATGGAATTAATATAATAATGTACAGCACCATGGAATTAATATAATAATGTACAGCATGATGGAATTAATATAATAATGTACAACATCATGGAATTACTATAATAATGTAAAGCACCATGGAATTAATATAATAATGTACAACACCATGGAATTACCCTAATATAATAATGTATAGCGATTACAATATAGCGAAGTGTATAACATCTATATTTGCATGTAATTTTCTGAAGTTTCTGACAGTTTCATGTGGTTGGCCATCTCTGGACCCATTGAATGTTTGTCCACTTAGAGAAGCAAATACTATACGCAATATCAGCGGGGGCGTAGCTATAGGCGGTGCAGAGTCAGCAATTGCTATCAGGCCCTAGAGCCTGAGCGGACCCATGGCTACTCTACTACATATGAAGACACCAGTATTATGAGTGGGGGTCCCATTACATATTTTGAACTGGGTCTCAGGAGCTTCAAGTTACGTCTCTGAATATCAGGTAGAGCTAATAGGGATAAAGCTTTCATGACATGTATCTATGTTTCTTTTATGTATCCCATAATCCCTGACATTTCTTAAACTTTGGCTGCCAAATTGCATTTGCGGTCTATGCAAATCCTTCCTGTCTCAGTTGTACCTTTATCCCTGATAATGTGGATATCGTAAATTTGTTAACACGGTTCAAGGGTATCACATTAAATAATTCTGCACTAAATATCATTTTATTTTTCCCCCCCAATTTCCAGTTTTTCTTGATCCTGCCATACTGTAATGTTATCTTTACACACTGATTTATATATGAACATAGACAGACCGGACCGCAACTCGGGCGGAAAACACCATACAAAAGAGGTCGGTAAGACCGAACCTATCTATTAAGTGATGCACAAGAGGTCTAGGTAAGAAGACCTGTGTTTTTAAGTTTTCTATTGGGGTTTTTGGTGTGTGGAAGTAAATATTTTATCATTTTTTCACTGATGCTGTTGTAGACGTTCCTACACGTTAGTAGGTGTGTAGGCCTTGTGCTCACGGAGATCACCTGTGACTATAAGGAGCGGGTGAGATGATGTTTTAATTCCTTTTCATCTTGAAGAATCAATGCAGAGGGTAAGTAAAAATTCATTCCATAGAATATTGGTATAGCGGCAGCTCATGCACTGAACTAAAATAGAAAAATGTTGAGTGCACAGAATTATTTCAGTATCCTCGGAGTGAGACTCTTCAGATGTCTTGACAATAAAATATTAGTACGAATTAAGTTATAATAAAAAAAAAAATATTAAAGGGGTATTCCCATAACTCTTGTTCTGCAGCCTGCAGGGCTCTGTGCTCTCTTCACTTCCTGGATTTCTCAGCACACTGGTGGGTGGGGTTTCACTTGCTCTGCTATCTGCTATGTTTGCAGTGAGTAATGAGGGATTGGTTGTAAATGCATTACCACAGTATAAAGCTGATGTAGCAGAGCTGGATGAGTCAGCTTGCATTACATACAGAGGTAACGGACTCCTTATCTCAGCCCTTATCAGCCAAATTCAATTAAACCGACTTATAAGTGGAAAAGCTGAAGATAGACAGCCCAGTAATCCCGGAGCTCTCACCTCCCCTATCTGAGGAGCTCTGTTACTCCCTCCCCCCCTGAGAGCAGGCAACTTCAAATGAGTAGATAAGCCCACTGGCCATAGAAACGCAGTGTCAACAATGAAGTGAATACATTAAGATAGCGGCCAAACAAATCAGTTTTGATAAAGCAATGTATTTAGGAAAAAATAAATTAAATCCAAAAATCCACACAAACTAGCAGTATAGATAGGATGCTTTTCATGGGACAACCCCTTTAAGTATGTAGTGGCCACAGATCAGCTACAAAAACTACTTGTGTACCTTCTATATTGTCCCATAAACTGTTATTACCTATTCACGTGGACGTGCGAGGTCAGTGTTAATCATAGACTGTATTCAAACCCATTGATTTCTTTTTTCCACTGAACAAAGGTACATGGGATGAAAAACAAGACACGCTCTATTTTGGTCTGTATTGCTAACCATAGGCACATTAAAGTCTATGGGCCCATGAAAACATAGAAAGCATGCAGTGCACGCAGTGGACTCATCTCTGTCCATTAGAGGGTTCTGGGCCCGGGGAGAACATACTGGAGGAGAACATCATGTGATCACTGGAGAAATGTGAGAAAATGTGGTCTCGATGTAGTCATAGTCCATGTTCCCTGAAAAGGGGAAACGGGACCAATCTCTTGCCCAGGAAGCAGGTTCATACACAGCAGCATGAGTTGGCACCTCCAGCAGAAGAAATGGAAGGTGGCCATCTTGGAAATTGGTGAGAGTGAACAGTGATGGGAGCAACAGTTGCATGTTATGCCCAGTTACCACCAAAGGACTGTTTTGTTGATTCCATTATTACACCCCATAGGAGGGAGGTTCACCTTCCACAGACCAGATGGCTGAAGGCTACAAACCTAGTATTGATTTGCTGAGAACTGTTTCTGTTTATTAGAATTCTACCATTAGTATCCCGTTTTCAGATAACATCACGTCCGAATAGCCTTAGGAAAAGCTATTCGTCCCCTTCCTTTATATTTCTGATCTGCGCTGCCGTTCCGTTAAAATACCGTTTTTCCCGTTATGCAAATAAGTCTCCAGACAGCACAGGGGGTGTCCCCTGTGCTGCCTGAAGACTCTCCAGCGATGCCTCCATCTTCTACGACCGTGCCTCTCCACCTTGTCCTTCCTGTAGTTTTCTTCCAGCGAGCCTGTGTTCGGAATCTAAACATCTGTTCGGCATTTTTACTGTGGCTGCTTACATGAACAGTACGTTCGTGTAAGCGGCCACAGTAAAATGGCTGAACAGACATGCGCAGTTGGCTCTACCCAAAGCCCGATGCAACTGCACAGAATTTATGGTAGATTCTGAATGCAGGCTTACCGGAAGAAGACTACACGAAGGACGTGGCGGAGAGGCGCGGCTGTAGAAGATGGAGGCGTCACTGGAGAGTCTTCAAGCAGCACAGGGGGCGCCCCCTTGCAGTTTCAGCACAGGAGGAACGCCTGAATGTGGAGCGGCGGTCCTGCTGGCGGTCAGCCCATTATACCGCTGAAAGAGCAGTTGTGACTGCTTCTAATTGTGAAATCTACATTAGTGACCCCTGATGAATCTATAATAGGAGGAAACGCGTAGGGTCAGAGATTAATATCTAGTGCGGGAGTTGAAATATACCGGCTGCTTTAATAGGTGACCTGGCCAGTGAGTCCTTCCATTCCCTCTGTTGGCGTGGCGTTAGGCCAGTAACCTCGGAGGGGAGGAGGGGGTGCTCGCTGAGCCTTATGCAAGGTCCCGTGAATGCAGCTCGGCAATACTATACCCCGCAGGACATGTGTATGAGGGAGTGAGGTGTTCTCAGTCTCTAGGGATTAACCAGAGACAGGTCCCCCCACATGTTTCAAAGTAAATGGTTTGTGTATGACTTCACAATCAGTATTCACCCTGAAGGGTATTGTCAGCAGTTTTTAATTTAGTTTGTTTTTTTAAACAATCAAATAAAAGTCAAGTTTTAAATTTCTTGGGCAGTCAGTGTCAGTGCCCTTCCGTGATATTTTTATAACTGCACGGAATTTATGGTAGATTCTGAATGCAGGCTTACCGGAAGAAGACTACACGAAGGACGTGGCGGAGAGGCGCGGCTGTAGAAGATGGAGGCGTCACTGGAGAGTCTTCAAGCAGCACAGGGGGCGCCCCCTTGCAGTTTGAGCACAGGAGGAACGCCCCCTGTGCTGTCTGGAGACTCATTTGTATACCGAAAAAAACCCGGTATTTCAACAGAACAGCGGCGTGGAGCAGAAATATAAAGGTAGGGGACGAATAGCCTTTCTTAAGGCTATTCCGACGTGCTATTTCTGAAAAATGGATTCTAATGATAGAATCCCTTTAAATCAGCAACGCACCTTTCATTCTTGTGTACTACCTTGCACATGTTACAAGCATATGGATGCCGTCCACATGACGTCTGTTTTTATGGACCCAGAGACATTGAAAAGCATAGCAAATACAAAAACATAAAAAACACCAAAACTGTTATATTATGGATTTGTAAAAGGGACATGGACAGCACTTAACCCAACAAGGAGTAGGATCATGTGCCGTCTAAGTAAAATGGTTGTCTGACTCAGGGCTCGTTTACATCTGCGCCCGGTCTCCGTTCTGCAGGTTTCCATTTCCTGCCCGAAACTGGACAGGAGACGGAAACCTGCAGGCATTTTTCAAACCCATTCATTTGAATGGGCTTGAAAAGTGTCGACAGTGAGCGCCCGTGAGAGTCTTCTGCTATCCGCAGCGAAATCAGTTTTTTTTTAACCGGACACAGAGTCAGACATACAGGACTTTGTGTCCGGTTTAAGAAAACAGTTTCGCTGCGGAGAACATAAAAAGCTCAACGGCGCTCACAGCCGGACCCGGTCTGACAGGTTTCCGTCTTCTGCATACAGAAGACGGAAACCTCAGAATGGAGAACGAACGCTGATGTGAACCCGGTGTCAGCCCTTATCTCTGTGCTGATCAGACTGTCAAGCTAAACTACTGACTATCCTAATTTTCTGAAAAGGTTTTTTTTTTATTTTGTTGACTCAAGTTTTTATTATGCAAAAACCTCATGAACATTCTATGTCCATATGACTTACTGTAGACCTATTGCATGATGTTGCTCTGTTTGTATCACCTACGGCTGCTTTCAGACAGGGATCGCTTGTCTGCATTGTAGCCTCTATACTCTATCCCAGATCTGGGCAATGTGCGGCCCGGGGGCCACACCCGGCCCTCTGACTGCTTCTATCTGGCCCGCATAGCTAGTGGAAGCTTTTTCAAGGACCTGTGATGATGTCATCACAGCCTATCACCAGGATAGGCTATGACTTGTTAGTGGGCGGAGCCACACGGGACTGTGTGCTTGCTGCAAGCTGCCGGCAATGGAGGCTGCTGGATGATAGAGAAGAGACAGCATGTGTGAGCAAGGGGGGGGGGGCATTAAACTGAATGCACATGGAAGGGGGACATTAAACTGGGGCAGCTGGAGGAGGATATTAAACCATGGGGGATAGCTGGAGGGGGACATGTCTGCCTCTAGTTGCCCCCAGTTTAATGTCCCCTCTAGTTTCTGCTAATTTATACTGGGGCACCAGGAGAGGGACTTAATACTGTGGGAAATTTGGAGAGAAACATTATAATGTGGGGTGTATAATGTTAGGGTGACTGTAGGAGGATTTTACTTTGTGGGGCACATGGAAAAATGATTGAGAATGGGTGGAGTCAGCGGAGAAGTGGGTGGAGCTAAATTTGCCACACCACGCATGGCCCTCTAGAACCGTTACAATTTCTCATGTGGCCCCATGGGAAAATTAATTGCCCACCCCTGCTCTATCCCTATAGCGATCAAACATTAGTAGAACCACAGTAGGCCTGGGTTTGTGAGTTACAATACAGGTGATAAAAAATAGCCTATAATGGGGCAACACGGTGGCTGAGTGGTTAGCACTAGAGATGAGCGAACACTGTTCGGAACAGCCGTTCCGAACAGCACGCTCCCATAGAAATGAATGGAAGCGGCCAGCACGCGGGGGTTAAGCGACCGGCTGCCGGCAAAGTCTGCATGCCAGGTGCTTCTATTCATTTCTATGGGTGCGTGCTGTTCGGATCGGCTGATCTGAACAATGTTCGCTCATCTCTAGTTAGCACTGCAGCCTTGCAGCACAGGAGTCCTGGGTTCGAATCTCTCCAGAATCTGCGAGGACTTTGTATGTTCTCCCCGTGTTTGCATGGATTTCCTCCTATTCTACAAAGACATACTGATAGGGGAAAAAAATGTGGATTGTGATTCTTATATGGGGCCCACAATCTACATAAAAAAAAAAAAAAAAAAAAAAAAAAAAAAATGGAAAAAAAAAAATACAAATATGGAATAAAAAAATAGCCTATAATGTGCAGGTCTAATAGTATGGCGGTGGAACGGTTTACAGCAGATATACTATTTTATTAAAACCAGGAAAGAGGAAATAAACTTGACATTTATTTAGCAAATTCATGATATTTTCAATGCACAGAATATCTATTTGGTTTTTTTCCATGGTAATGTCCCTCTAAGTTCAACCGTCTGTTTTATTACGGGATTTTTTTCAATAACAGATGGCATCATTAACCGCTGGGTCCTGAAACAGTGCACTGACTTCCTACATTCGCTTCACTTGTGCTTGTAAAATATCCCTAATGAGCTAATGGTGCAGAATTACGGACATTTCTTCATTCGTTTGAGGCTACCATAAAAGAAGCAGAAAGACAACTCGGTGTTTAAATAAGGGACTAGAAGACGTCAGACACAATGTGAATATCTCTCTTTACAAAGGGGCAAAATAGAACACCACATACTATACAATAAAATCACCGCACCACATTTACAAAATAGTTCTTCCATGTTGTCCACATACAAAATACAATAGACTCCCGACGACGATCTGTAGAATTTCATACCTCAGTAAAATAAAACTATAAAAAAATCTTCTAAATTAACAACAACACCGCAGATATAGTGCATCGAGAAATGTAATGCCAGCTATCAGTGCCAAAGGAAATCATTCTCAATGGTCAAGTGGAATCCTTGGGTTTCCCAAATGAGCATTTTTTTCCCAAAACCGTGGTGCAGTCTTGCAAAAAAGGCCTAAACGTATTTTATTTTTTTTTAGTAAAGAAAAGAGCTGGACAGGAAAGGGTTTGTTGGATCCGAAGGCTTAGTTGGCATCGAGCTTTGCCATTTCCTGCACGTAGATGCCTATGCTCTCGCTGTCGAAAAGCACAAAATACACAGTCTTGATTGAAGAGGACATCGTGGACACAAAGTAGTTGGAAATCGCTTTCAGGATAAGCTGTGCGGCCGTCTGCTTCGGGAAACCGTTCCTGCAAAATTGGTAAAACATTAGTCAAGCGGCAATACTATAAGACTATGACCTGTAAACCCAGTGTACAAAAGCGTATCAACCTTACAATTTACATCCAACCAATTATAAGCTATAATAATAAGAGTATCTATCCATTTTTGTGCCCAACATTGCATATTTGGTAGGGCTCATGCATTGGTTGTCAAAGGGCTCGTTCCCATGGAGTAAAGCCATGCTCATTCTGACACTTAAACACGTGGTAGAGTGAGCGCTTCAAAACAGAATCCCATTGACTTCATTGGGTTCCGTCTTAAGCGCGCTATGCATTGAAAATCAATGGGAGGCTTTTTTAACTCATTGATTTCAATGGGTTCCGCGCGTTAAACAGAACCCGTTGAAGTCAATGGGATTCTGTTTTGAAGCGCTCACTCTGCCACGTGTTTACTAGAGATGAGCGAGTAGTACTCAATCGAGTAGGTATTCGATCGAATACTACGGTATTTGAAATACTCGTACTCGATCGAGTACCACTCGCTGTTCGAATGTAAAAGTTCGATGCAGAACCAGAATTGATTGGCCGAATGCTATACAGTCAGCCAATCAACGCTGGTTCTTCTCCTACCTTTAGAATCTTCTCCGTGCAGCTTCCCCACGGCGTCTTCCGGCTCTGAATTAACTCTGCCAGGCATCGGGGCTGGGCGGAGACGACTGCGCATGTCCACTTGTAGTGCGGGCATGCGCAGTCGGCTCTGCCCAGGCCCGATGCCTGGCAGAGTGAATGAAGAGCCGGAAGATGCTGCAAGGAGAAGACTTCTCGGAGGATCCAGCCTGACCCTCACTCATGGACTTGGTAAGTATAATTTGATTGAACGTTGCCTACCCCTGAAACGAGCATTTTCCCCCCATAGACTATAATAGGGTTCGAGTAGTCGAATATTGAGGGGCTACTCGAAACAAATATCGAACCTCGAACATTTTACTGTTCGCTCATCTCTAGTGTTTATGTGTCAGAATGAGCAAGGCGTTACTTCGTGGGAACGGACCCTAAGTCTAAGGCCTTACGTAGCGGTTCGCAGCGAAAAAGCTCTGTGGGAAAAAATGAAGCGGCTTGCAATTTTTCCTGCAACGATTTCCACTGCAGGCTTTCATTATACCTATACAGAAAACACCTACGTTTCCATAGGTGTAATTGATATGCCGTGATTCACAAAAACACAACTGTTTTGAAACTGCTGCCTGTCCGCCGCGGATATTTTTCTGCAACGTGTGGATTGAATTAGCCCGCATCCCATCTATTTTGCATGAACTGTAAAACCACCATGTGGGCGCTTCAGCCTTAAAAGTGTGTTTTCACCGCAAAAATACACATTAGAAAAATCTAGCATGTATTTTTGCTGTGCAGAAGATCAAGGTGAAAGAGAAGCTTTCATGTCCTCAGGCACATGGGGCTTTATATACAGCTAGAAAGCCGACAGTGCTCTGAATACAGCGCACTGTCGGTTTTACCATTATGTGCCCTGGGTGAAGAGCTATCGGTGCACATACCAATAGCACTTCATTGTTAGGGCTAGTTCACACGTAGTTTTTTGGTCCAGATTTTGACGCAGGAAGCTGCGTCAGAATCCAGACCAAAATGCGCCTGTCGCAGCTTCTGTCAGTCCCAACTTTCCACTCTGGATTAGGGAATGGGCCTAGTCCGGAGGCATTGTCTTGACACAGACGCTGCAGAAGTCTCTGCCGTGGAATCCGTCAAGCTAGGGCAGGTCGCTTCTTTTTTTACCTCTCGCGGAAAAAGGAAATGACCAGCTCCCATTGAATTCAGATTCTGAAGCGGATTGTGCGTCAAAATCCGACCCAAATAGCCCCGGGTGAACCAGCCCTTAGAAGCGCGTTCCTGACAGTCTAACTGGGAACGCCCCTCCTGACAGTCTGTCCGCAGCGCTGTATTGTGAGGGGGCGTTCCTTACCTCCCAGCCATGATGCTGAGCAATAATGAACGCCCCCTCCCTCCTAGTGACAGTACTCGTCCATAGACGAGTACTGGGAAGTGTGTGTGTTTTTCTGACTGCTCAGCGCCATGGCTGAGCAGGAAGGAATGCCCCTCTGACAGCACGGTGCTGCGGGTGGACTG
Source organism: Leptodactylus fuscus (assembly GCF_031893055.1). Classification (NCBI taxonomy): domain Eukaryota; kingdom Metazoa; phylum Chordata; class Amphibia; order Anura; family Leptodactylidae; genus Leptodactylus; species Leptodactylus fuscus. The sequence continues at coordinate 198,904,067 of NC_134269.1, read as the reverse complement.
TCAGGAGGGGCGCTCCCAGTTAGACTGTCAGGAACGCCCTTCTGACAGTGAAGAGCTATCAGTAACTGCACTGATATCTCTTACCCCTGGGGCACATAACGGGAAAGCCAACTGTGTGTTGAATTCAGCGCAAGGTCGGCTTTCTAGTGGTATATAAAACCGCATGTGCCCGAGGACATGAAAGGCCTTCTCTAAGCCTTGTTTTTTCTGTGGATAGATAGATAGATAGATAGATAGATAGATAGATAGATAGATAGATAGATAGATGAGAGATAGATAGATAGATAGATAGATAGGAGATAGATAGATAATAAATAGAAGATAGATGATAGAACAGATAGATAGATAGATAGATAGATAGATAGATAGATAGATAGATAGATAGAGTGGGGCAAAAAAGTATTTAGTCAGTCACCAATAGTGCAAGTTCCACCACTTAAAAAGATGAGAGGCGTCTGTAATTTACATCATAGGTAGACCTCAACTATGAGAGACAAAATGAGAAAACAAATCCAGAAAATCACATTGTCTGATTTTGTAAGAATTTTTTTTCAAATTATGGTGGAAAATAAGTATTTGGTCACCTACAAACAATCAAGATTTCTGGCTCTCGCAGACCTGTAACTTCTTCTTTAAGAGTCTCCTCTTTCCTCCACTCATTACCTGTAGTAATGGCACCTGTTTAAACTTGTTATCAGTATAAAAAGACACCTGTGCACACCCTCAAACAGTCAGACTCCAAACTCCACTATGGTGAAGACCAAAGAGCTGTCAAAGGACACCAGAAACAAAATTGTAGCCCTGCACCAGGCTGGGAAGACTGAATCTGCAATAGGCAACCAGCTTGGATTGAAGAAATCAACTGTGGGAGCAATAATTAGAAAATGGAAGACATACAAGACCACTGATAATCTCCCTCGCTCTGGGGCTCCACGCAAAATCTCACCCCGTGGGGTCAAAATGATCATAAGAACGGTGAGCAAAAATCCCAGAACCACGCGGGGGGACCTAGTGAATGAACTGCAGAGACCTGGGACCAATGTAACAAAGCCTACCATCAGTAACACACTACGCCGCCAGGGACTCAGATCCTGCAGTGCCAGACGTGTCCCACTGCTTAAGCCAGTACATGTCCGGGCCCGTCTGAAGTTTGCTAGAGAGCATTTGGATGATCCAGAAGAGTATTGGGAGAATGTCCTATGGTCTGATGAAACCAAACTGGAACTGTTTGGTAGAGACACAACTTTTCGTGTTTGGAGGAAAAAGAATACTGAGTTGCATCCATCAAACACCATACCTACTGTAAAGCATGGGGGTGGAAACATCATGCTTTGGGGCTGTTTCTCTGCAAAGGGGCCAGGACGACTGATCCGGGTACATGAAAGAATGAATGGGGCCATGTATCGTGAGATTTTGAGTGCAAACCTCCTTCCATCAGCAAAGGCATTGAAGATGAAACGTGGCTGGGTCTTTCAACATGACAATGATCCAAAGCACACCGCCAGGGCAACGAAGGAGTGGCTTTGTAAGAAGTATTTCAAGGTCCTGGAGTGGCCTAGCCAGTCTCCAGATCTCAACCCTATACAAAACCTTTGGAGGGAGTTGAAAGTCCGTGTTGCCAAGCGACAGCCCCAAAACATCACTGCTCTAGGGGAGATCTGCATGGAGGAATGGGCCAACATACCAACAACAGTGTGTGCCAACCTTGTGAAGACTTACAGAAAACGTTTGACCTCTGTCATTGCCAACAAAGGATATATAACAAAGTATTGAGATGAAATTTTGTTACTGACCAAATACTTATTTTCCACCATAATTTGCAAATAAATTCTTACAAAATCAGACAATGTGATTTTCTGGATTTGTTTTATCATTTTGTCTCTCATAGTTGAGGTCTATCTATGATGTAAATTACAGACGCCTCTCATCTTTTTAAGTGGTGGAACTTGCACTATTGGTGACTGACTAAATACTTTTTTGCCCCACTGTAGATAGATAGATGACAGTAAGATATGGGAAGAACGCTTCTTTTTTTTTTTAACTCAAACTTTTTCCTCGAAATTCAGGCGCGTTATCCACTCTGCGAAATAAAATGCCAACCGCAGTGTTCCCTCCATGAATAAGCTTACTGGACCCTCTGATACAAAAAAACGTGTCTGCACTCCAAGGTGAATTTTCCATTTTTTTGGAAAGAGCATTTTTTTTCATCAAGAACATTTCTATTCACGTTTTAAGGGCTGAAATAGAAAATGATACCTCCATTTAAGTTACCATGAAGAAAATTATAGAAAGTGACAGATGGGCTATTTATGATGGATAAAATTGTAAAAAGAAGGTTTTGGGAAGTACAAATGTGGGATTTGTACCAACACTACACGTATAAAAATACTGTGCAAAAGTTGTGTTTCATTTCAGCTATGCGAACATAACTCTCCTTTCTCTCCTTGAAGTAGAACATGATTTATTTGATCCTTCTGCCCAAAGCATAATCCTATTCTGCAGTTATAAAGAGGAATTAAGCGGTTTCTGTTGCTTTCAGAAGTCGTGTCTGCCCGACAGATGTTTTCAGTTCAGCAGCTGCACCACTAAAAGTACTGTATATTGTTTTCATAATGCAGTTTGACTTTGACTTCTTTTATAAATAAGCTTTAGTTTCTGAAATGTATCTTCATCAACATAGTCTATAATGGGGCAGGTCTACTGCTCCAGCCGTCAACTTTTTATGTTGCCAATTTGAGCTGTAACAACCAAAAAGTAATGCTTAGAACTGCCTGCCATGGCGTCACGGATTGCACAACCCCGGGTCATTATAGACAGGTATTTTATATTTATGTACAGCATATACCATATATACTCGAGTATAAGCCGAATTTTGCAGCACAGTTTTTTTTATACTCAAGTCAGCAAAAAAAAAAAAAAAAAATCTATGACCAGCCGCAATATCAATGTATAGAATGTCCCATAAAATAGTGGGGAAAAAAAAAAGCTTTAAAAAAATAAAATAAATAAAAGTTGTAAATCCCTCCTTTTCCTAGAATGCATGTAAAAGTAGAAAATTACTATGAAACACATACACATTAGGTATCCCTGTGTCTGACAGTGCCCAGTCTACTGAATATAGGGGATCTGCAGGGCTCCTGTTCCATCGGGAAGGGGTTAATAGGAGCACTGCAGATCCCCTATATTCAGCCAGGCTGAATTTCAAGTGGGGGGGGGGGAGAAAACAGTCCTCAAGTTCAGGGAAGGGGCAGACAGACAACCAAAACACCCCCTCCCCTTCTCCAGCAACTACTGCACCCAAAATATGACCATTTAAATTTTTGACATTTTCCAGTAGCTGCTGCATTTCCCCCCTCAGCTTATACTCGAGTCAATAAGTTTTCCCAGTTTTTTTGTGGTAAAATTAGGGGCCTCGGCTTATATTCGGGTCGGCTTATACTCGAGTATATACGGTACTTAATGGTAATCCTTTTCCGTTAATAGTACAGTATAGGTGACTATGTGAAACTTAAGATATCGTATGAACAGAAAGTGGCCTGCAAACGCTCTATAAATGCAACAGAAGAGCTAGGCCGGGGCTCCACGTGGCGTACATGCCACGAAGAAAAAAAAAACACGGCATCCTTACATAGCGAATCCCATCCCCACTTTGCAGGAAAATACGCACAGCGGACACACTGCAGTGTCCAAAATCATTGCGTTTTTCGAAATGACAGCATGTCAATTATACCTAAGGGATACGGAAACGCTGGCGGTTTCGCTAAAGGTATAATTGAAGAAAAAAGTCCGTAGAGGAAAACTCTTGGAACTTTCTATGAACAGTGCTGCAAGAAGAGCCGCAATGCACTGCTGTCGCGGTTTCTCCTGCAGCACTTTTCTTGCTGCTTGACGCAAGGTGGGGCCATAGATAGGAAGAAGAAACAGTGGTCAAATTACAGGCCTCAGTTTGTTTTTGAGATACAGCAGCAATCCAATACTGTAATATTAGAGATATCCGCCGGCAAACATGCTTTTTCTGAAAAAGATCAACTTTGGTGCTTTAAGGCCTAGTTCGCAAGGGGCATTTGAATGGGCCTACCCCAGAGGGTGCTGCCGTGAGGCAAACAACAGGGCTGAATCAGCTGCGGAATCCACCTGAAGAAAGGACAGCTCGCTTCTTTTTTCCATGAGCGGGGACATATCGCTCACAGAAAAAAATGAAAATAACGGTCTACATAGACCTCTATTGTGAGGGGGCGGATTCTGATGTGGATTCATCACCAAAATCCACCCCCTCCTTGCCCCGTATGAATGAGCCCTAAGGCTAAGGCCCCACGTTGCAGAAAAGCTGCTTTTTTAAAAAAAAATAATAAATAAATAAATTTGTACTAAAAAAGCCCCCCTCGGCTTATACTCGAGTCAGAAAAAACCCCAGTCCTCAAGCTCAGGGAAGGGGCAGACAGACAACCAAAACACCCCCTCCCCTTCCCCCGGCACCCAAAAACTCAGACCATTTTAATTTTTGAAATTTTCCAGTAGCTGCTGCATTTCCCCCCTCGGCTTATACTCGAGTCAATAAGTTTTCCCAGTTTTTTGTGGTAAAATTAGGGGCCTCGGGTTATATTCAGGTCGGCTTATACTCAAGTATATACGGTAATTATGAAAAGAAATAGCAACTATATGGGAAGTACTTATAGAACTCCTCTCTAGTTCTGGCTTTAGCTTAAAAAAAAAAAAATGCAGCTTTTCTGCAACGTGAGGCCTCAGCCTAAGATTAGTTCATAAAATCTGGATTGTATGACAATATGGATTAGTATACAAGGATAAAATTATCCTGCATAAAGAATATTTAGAAAAGACACAAAATATGCAGGTCATTTGGGACTTTGCTGGAGGATCTTCAGCAGCCTGTGTGGTCTGGAGACTCATTTGCATACTGAGAAATCCATTAATACCACCGGAACGCCGACGCGGAGAAGAATTCTAAAGGTAGGAGGAGAATAGCCTTCCTTAACAGCCCGCCTGGTGTAAGCGGCCATTTTTTTGTGGCCGCTTACACAGTAGGCTGGGGTAAGTGGCCACAAAAAAAACGGCCACGCGCAAGTGCAAATCGGCACTGCCCGAGTCCCGATGGCAGAGCCAACTGCGCATGTGTAGAGGTTTGAACCCAGCTCTGGAAGGAGACGTGCAGAGAGGCCGTTCCTGAATAAGATGGAGGCGGCGCTGGAGATTTCTCTCGCAACATTGAGGATGCCCTCAGTGCTGTTTGAGTGCTGGGGACCACTCCCAGTGCTGCGAGATAACATTTGCATACAGACGAACACTGAATTATATACGGAACGGACCGGAGAAGACATCTAAAGGTAGGAGAAGAATAGCCTTTCTTAAGGCTATTCCTATATGTGATCGAGAAATAATGTGATTTTAATGATAGAATCCTTTTACGGAGTTGGAGTCAAAGTCAGAATTAGACTAAGACGAAATACAGGAGTCAGAGCAGGTACCTTGTCCTACTGACTCCACAGTCCTGGAGGAGACCGTGCTCATCTGAATGCTATGGTCTCTTCAAAAATTGCAGATATCATACAGTAGTAGTATGTTGTCAGTTATTAGGAATGACTTTTCTTTAGGACTGACGCAGGCTTGAGGAAACAAATATAGATATGGCTTAGGGGGCGTTCACACTACCATCTGTGTCCGACAGGTAGTGACCGCTGCTAATGTCCGTTCAAAATCTTGTGCGGACACTAGCTGTGTCCATGACATTTTGCATTCATTTAAATGGACATCGGGTGTGTTGTTTTACTGTCCAAGGGTGTCCTTAACTGTCCGTTCCCAAAGATGTCCGACTTTTCAAGCGGACAGAAAAAACCTACATGTCAGGTTTTGCTGTCCGCTTGAAAAGTCGGACATCTTTGGGAACGGACAGTTAAGGACACACACGGACTGTAAAAGAACGCACCTGATCGCCATTTAAATGAATGCAAAATGTCACAGACACAGCTAGTGTCCACTGCTAATGTCCACGCAAGATTTTGAACGCCCCCCTTAGTGCACTATTTAATCCAGAACATAAGAAGGTAAACAGGGATGGTTAAAGGGGTTGGCCACTTTCAGACCAATATTGACAAACAAATGTACAATAAAAAGAGATACAATTTTCAAATACACTTTCTGCATCAATTCCTCACGGTTTTCTAGATTTCGGCTTGCTGTCATTCATTCTGTTACGTCTAGAGGATAAAACACTGACCATGGTCATGTGATTTACGGTCCATGGTCATGTGATGAGCACACAGGTGCCGCTCGTTATAGTCACAGCACAGTAATCAAACATCTGCCTGGTAATCAGCTGTGCACCTGTGTGCTCATCACATGACCATGGACTGTAAATCACATGACCATGGACCGTACATCACATGACCATGGTGAAAGTGGCCAACCCCTTTAAGTAAAAATGAAGTGCTGCATTGTATTTATTGAGAAGTAGATGGATTGATATAGTACAACCGAGCAGCGGTGTAACAGACGTATAAAAGCTATAGTATGTATATACTACATAGGAACCCCTTTCTTTGCCGTCCTTCTACATCATGCCATCTGCTTGGAGCATGTTCTCTAGGTATACATGCAACAAAGTAACCAGAATGGTTCCGCATAGTCAATATGTGTTTCTCTGAACTTCCCCAAAACTCTGTATACTTATTTTCTATAGGAGTAGAGAAAGCATTGTCGTCATTTCTTCTTTCATAGCAGAAGTGAGATTAATGAAAGGAACTGGAAGCCAGACTGGAAATCCATTTATAACTTGGAAAGTATAGATGGCTGATAGTTATATACAAAAAATATAATATTATGCTTTAAAAAAAAAAAAAAAAAAAAAAAGTAAGTTCATAAAAGATTACTGTATATACTCGAGTATAAGCTGACTCAAATATAAGCCGAGGTCCCTAATTTTACCACAAAAAACTGGTAAAACCTATTGACTCGAGTATAAGCCGAGGGGGTGAAATTCAGCAGCTACTGGAAAATTTCAAGAATTAAAATGGTCGGAGTTTTTGGGTGCAGTAGATGCTGGGTGCTGGGGAAGGGGAGGGGGTGTTTTGGTTGTCTGTCTGCCCCTTCCCTGAGCTTAAAGGGATTCTACCATTAAACTACTTTTTTTTCTAATTACCACGTCGGAATAGCCTTAAGAAAGGCTATTCGTCTCCTACCTTTAGACGTGGTCTCCGCCGCGCCGTTCCGTAGAAATACTGGTTTTAACCGGTATGCAAAAGAGCTCTCCGCAGCAATGAGGGCGGGCCCCAGCGCTGAAAGGCCGATGAGCGCATCCCCATTGCTGCCCGAGAGCTCTTTCCTGCGCCGCCTCCTTGTTCTGCAGCAACTCCGCCTCTTCTGACTTCTCTTGCTCTTGTAGTTCTATACAGGAGCATAGAGAGGCCACCGCAAAATGGCCGCCGGCCAGCTCCTGTATTGAACTGCAAGAGCGGCTACCCAAAAATGGCCCCGGCCAAGTCCTGTATTGAACTGCAAGAGCGGCTACCCAAAAATGGCTGCCGACCGGCTCCTATATTGAACTGCAAGAGCACCTACCCAAAAATGGCCAGCGGCGGCCATCTTTGGGTAGCCGCTCTTGCAGTTCAATACAGGAGCCGTCCGGCGGCCATTTTGGGGTGGCCTCTCTATGCTCCTGTATAGAACTACAAGAGCAAGAGAAGCTAGAAGAGGCGGAGTTGCTGCAGAACAAGGAGGCGGCATAGGAAAGAGCTCTTGGGCAGCAATGGGGATGCGCTCACCAGCCTTTCAGCGCTGGGGCCCGCCCTCATTGCTGCGGAGAGCTCATTTGCATACCGGTTTAAAACTGCATTTCTACGGAACAGCGCGGCGGAGACCACGTCTAAAGGTAGGAGACGAATAGCCTTTCTTAAGGCTATTCTGACGTGTTCATTAGAAAAAAAAAGGTAGTTTAATGGTAGAATCCCTTTAAGGACTTTTTTTCCCCCACTTGGAATTCAGTCTGGCTGAATATAGGGGATCTGCAGTGCTCCTATTAACCCCTCCCGACGGAACAGGAGCCCCGCAGATCCCCTATATTCAGTAGACCGGGTACTGTCAGACACAGGGATACCTAATGTGTATGTGTGTCACAGTCATTATCTACTTTTGTGTCTATTCTAGGAAAAGGAAGGATTTAGAACTGTTAATTTTTATTTTTTTTAAAGCTCCTTTTTTCCCCCCACTATTTTATGGGAGATTCTATACATTGATATTGCGGCTGGTCATAGATTGATTCTTGCATTGAGCCAGGGTTGCAAAACAAACAATAATGGGACCTTTCCTGACCCTTGTTCCTGGACTTACAGCTTGTACATTTACCTGTGATAATACACGGGTGTGTGTGTACAGGGTCATTAGAAATAATAAAAATAAAGTTTACCTTAAAGGCACCTACTTGCCTTGAAATCCTGTTACTCCATCATGCAACACTGACAAGTAATAGGTCCTCACAAGAGACCATAACAGTAGAATAAATTGCATATTGGTGTAGAGGTGCCAGTGTCTGTACATGTAATGTAACCCCCTAAGAACCCACCTCGAAAATCCAGAATATTTTATCACTTAGAACCGGTACATTGCATTGCTTTGTATAGATCCTGATGTAGATTCACAACTGAACATCATTGGTACTAGCAATACACTAAAACATCACTTACCTTCCACTTCCAATTGACGGGAAAGCAATGGATTTGATCTTTTTCTCATCCGCCAAAGCCAAGCAGTTCTTCACCGTCTTTTCCAGCAGTTCTTCGCACTTGTCAGAGCCCCAGCTTGGGCTGTTGCAATGGATCACAAACTTGGCAGGTAATCCATGACCTGAACTCACAGCAGCTGATCAAACACAAGAGACAAGAAACATTAAGAAGTAAGGCTGGCAATGGCTTCCTGTACAAATAGCAGTGACTACAGGGTAGGTGGGGAGTCTCAGGAGCTGGCGACACTGTGAGCGGATTATCACCAGGGTAGCCTTCTGTCAAAAAGACAATGCCGCCCCTGCTACCTCTTGTGTCACCCCCGCTACCTCATAGATTGTAAGCTCTTGCGAGCAGGGCCTTCAGTCCCATTGTGTGAAATGACTTTCTTTGTAATGCATCTTTCTTCCTGTACTTGAACCCTACAAATTGTACAGCGCTGCGGAATATGTTGGCGCTATATAAATAAAATTTATTATTATATTTTTATAACAACTCCTTTAGGCCAAGGCCCCACGTTACGGAATTAGCTTAAAAAAAAAAAAAAAAAAAAAAGAAAAAAAAAGGCCTTAGCGCCATTTTCTTGTGGAAGATGGAAAAAAGCACACAAGAAAATGGCGCTCGGGCATGTGCAGTAGTGCTCAGAAGGGAACGTTACTGCGCATGCCCAAGATTTCAAAGCGCAAGATCGAGTCTACAGAGAATGGCGGTGGTTACACCTACGGAGGAGGAGGGCATCTTGGAGCACAAGCAAAGGAGGGGGCGTTACAAAGGTATGATGGGGGGGGGGGGCATGATGGCTTGGGGAACGTCCAGGGTGTACAGAGAGGTACATTTGCATATTGGTTTTACCGATATGTAAAAAAAACGGTGTGTGTGTGTGTGTGTGTGGGGGGGGGGGGTCTTTTCAAAATCTACTAGCAGCATCTGAATAGCCTTTTTAAAGGCTATCCAGGCCTATCACTATCTCAAATCAAGATTTCCCGATGATAACGCCCCTTTAAATAAGCCAATCTAAATATTTCTTACAAACTTTAATTCTGAGAGTCCCATAAAGAGGTAGAGAGCAAAAAGCTGTTAAAGCAAAGATGTCAGGTGATGTATACTGCCTTATCCGAGGGCAGAATATAATGGGAGAGCAGCTGAGATCTCTGACAAACAGCAATGTGGAGTAAGACAGGAAACTGACTCAAATTCCTCCTTCTAAAAACGCCTCACCATAGGACTGTACTGTATGATGAGGAGTTTTTTGGAAGAGGAATTTGAGTCAGTTTCCTGACCAAAAAACTCTGTGTGAACGGGCTAGTTCACACGGGGGCAATGAAGCAGATTTTGACAGCAGATTTCGCCTCAAAATCTGCCTCCATACAATGGTGGTCTATGGAGACTGCTTGCTTTTTTTTCTGCTGGCAGTTTTTTTTCTGCTAGCAGAAAAAAAGAAGCGACATGACCTGTCTTCAGGCGGATTCTGCCTGAGGAAAGCAATAGAAGTGAATGGGAGGCGAAAAATGCCTAGTGTTTTTTTGCAAACGGAGGAGGATTTTGACAGCAGAATCCACGTCATAATCCTCCTCCATACCCTATGTAGACTGCTAGCTTTTTTTTTTCTGCTAGCAGATTTTTCTGCTAGCAGAGAAAAAGAAGCAACATGACCTTTCTTCAGGTGTTTTCCACCTGAAGTAATAGAAGTGAATTGGAGGCAAAAAGGCGCGGAAAAAAACGCGACAATGTTTTTTCAGCCCATTCACTTTACAGGAGGGGAAAACAGCCTGGCTTTTTTTTAAGCTGTTTTTGCAAAAAAAAAAAAAAAAAAACTGCTCCAAAAAACGCTCCAAAAAACACCTCAAAGTCAAAAATACGCCTCAGGACCAAAATAAGCCAGGAGGTTTTTACGTGTGAACTAGCAAGGTTGAGTTCACAGGGAGTTTTTTGGTTAGGAATTTGGTCAGGAAAAATCCGCTGAGGAAAATTCCTGTGGCGCTTTTTGCCTGAAAAAAATCAATGCAAGTCAATGGGAGGCAGAAAATCTGCCTAACGCTAGCGATTTTTCCACCTCCAATTGACTTGCATTGATTTTTTTCAAGTGGAGACCTCCTGAAGAATGGACATGTCACTTCTTTTTTTCCGCTAGCAGAAAAAAAACAAAAAAAAAAGTTACATAGGACTGTATGGTGAGGTGCTTTTTGGAGGAGGATTTTGAGGCGGATTCTTGACCAAAAAACTCCGTGTGAACTCAGCTGCAGAGTGTGTGGTTGGATGTCGGTGCGGTGCCGTATCCGCCTCAAAATCCTGACCAAAAAGACGGCTCCCATTGAAATCAATGGGAACTGGTTAGTTCTTTTTTTCTGGGAGCTGGTTTGTTCCAGCAACCAGAAAAAGAAGCGACATGCTCATTCTTTCATGCAGATTCGTCTCGCGACATCCACCTAAAGACACTCCCATTAATTTGGGCCTACTCTGGAGCGGAGTGCGCAACTGTATGCCGCTGCACTGAGGTCACAGCTACCCGTATTTTGGACCGGAACTGAAGCGGCCTCCGCCTCAGGTTCCGGTCCAAAAACCCCCGTGTGAACTTCCCCTTAGAGAGACAGTGAGAGTCCTGCTTATCCGGCCCATACACAGTGACTGACCGCTTTCCCCTTGTGTACACACCGACATAAGAAAAGCAGTCAAGCACCCTGTGTGGGTTCAGTAAGCAGAACTCTCTTGCCTAAGGGTCTTATTAGGATTTCTGGTTTGTTTTACTGTGAAACCCTATTCCCAAATGTAAGAACCTATAAATCACAGGGCTCGGCTTCTCTCTATCTATCCTATGATGTTCTCAGACAATGCAGCCAAAATCACCTAAAACAATAAGAAATGAAAAGACAGGTCATAAAAAAAGATACAGGTAGCCCAATTACATGGCGTACTTTCATTTCCTATACGTGTTCAGTAAAGTCTAAATTTCATTGGAACCATACTATTGAGCTATTTACCGGTGATGAGACTTATCTCTTCCTACAGGCAGTTGTAATAGATCATCCTAATAAAATACTATCCATGTACTGCCGCTAGAGCGTCCTCTACGTCTGACCCACACCTAGTAGACTTGGATGTATGGCAGATGTTCTCTAGGTAATAAGTCGCCATCATGTCATCTGCTCTTGCAACCAAACCAATATATTTTACGGTGTAACACAAATTATCCCTAATGACCGTGCGCCTTTGATGCTCCCCGGGCTACACAATCCAGGTTTATCATGTATGCCCCATTACTCTATGGAAGTCATTTATCCTATGGTCCTGGGCACATGTGTGCTCACCGTAGTCCTTCAAAGATCTCAATTATGAAATTTCTTAGCCAAAAAAAACGGTCATAAAAACCTTATCGAACGCAGTGATTTTCACAGTTACACTTCGCCGCTTGGTGTCATGATACATCTGCAGCTTTAAAGTTAAACAATTCAAGACACTGCTGGGCAATAAGATTGCAATATGTGCGCGTAATTGAAAGCCAGTGTTCGTCAGATCAACATCTTTCAGGAGGTGACCAAAAAACCTGCTTTTATTTGGTATGAACACGCTCATTCCCTCCACGTTATTGCTTTTTCTTTTTCTGCACGGACATAAAAGAGCCATCATCAAGGACGAAAATTAAAGTGATTGCAGGAAAACCCGGGTCACCTATAAATTTCATAGAGTTTAAGGGGAGGACCAGGAACAATTGTGCAGTTGGGCGTTGTTCCCTAACATATTGAAGAAGTTGAGCTCTGGACATTTCCAATTTGTTCTAATTTATGTTCCACTGTTTCATTTGGCATATGGAGAATGCTTCATAAATTCAGAGAAATCTAATAAAACAACCTGACATTCCTGTAATCAGATGGGGAATTAGATGCAAAAGGTGGCCAATATGGCAACTTAAGTGTTTCACCTTCACACTACAACTTTTCCTCTAGAATTAGATGTTATCCACGGTGTGTGTCTGTGAAGTTTTCTTCTCCTTGAAGGAGCGTGCACTTAAGGAACTTTGCAGGTTAACAAAAAGCAGTCCGTGGTTTATATACTGTGTGACCCATTACCACAACTGTATATGGAACGGAGTTAATACAATCGTAGGTTCCATGAAACATGACCTTACAAACAAATGTGTGTGTATTAAAAAAAAAATAATTTTTTATATATATATATATATATATATATATATATATATATATATTTATATATAATAATAATAATATTATATATATATATATATATATATATATATATATCATACATACACACACACACACATATATATATATATATATATATACACACACTCAGTGGCCAAAAGTCATGGGAAGGTACCGGGGATGCGCCGGTAATAGCGGGTCGCCCCTCCGAGAGCCCTGATAACTGCAACAAGACGACGTGACCTGGTCTCCACGAGGTGTTAGAAGAGTTCTGGAGGGATATTGATCCACGCAGTCCGCAGTACATCCCACAATTGGTCCTGTGTAGTTAGCGCTGGGTCCATAGAGCGGAAACCGGTATCCACAGCATCCCATAAATGCTCTATGGGGTTGAGGTCGGGCGAGTGTCGTGAGGTCACTGGTGTGCTCATTAAACCAGTCCCGTGCCATCAACAAGCAATGACATGTTGCATTGTCTTGTTGGTACACAGAATCCCCATCAGGGAACTCCAACACCAGAAAGGGGTGCAGATGGTCTGCCATAAGTTGCATGTATCGAGCACCGGTCATTGATCCCTGCACCCGGACAATGGGGCCCAATTGCGACCATGTGAACACGGCCCAGACAATGACGGAGACACCTCCTGCCTGGACACGTCGTCCCTGTTGGCATGCAGGATCCATGGCTTCATAGGGCATACGCCACACTTCCACAGGCTCTGTACAACTGGAACCATGATTCATCAGACCATGCCACATGCCACCACTGTTCCATACTCCAATGATGCCAGTCTTCGAGCTCTGTGTTGCCGAGTCAGTAAAGGGGCACGGGTGGGGCATCGACTGCTGAAGCCTAGGCTATGCAGTTCTTGGCTTACAGTCCTAGTGGAAATGGGGTCCTGGTGCCCCACATTTAGATTTGACCCACAGTAGACCGTCGAGAGCTCTGTACGACTCTGCGGAGGTGACGTGACATCCGTTCATCGAACACTCGTGGTTGACTGATGCGCCGGTTTACGCGGCTGCCAACATTGTCTCTGCGATATTGCAGTTTCACCCGAGACACTGTTGACCTCGGAAACCCAAATCCCTGGGTAATCTCCAAAATACTATGCCCCATGCGTCTTGCACTGATTATAAACCCAATATTCAAAGTCATTTAACTCACGATGTACTGCCATGTTCACGAGACACCTGTCTGCATCACACTACTCAGATATCCTGGCGACACTAACGCCGTCATATCCGACACAACCGGCCCTTCCTGTGACTTTACACGCTCACATCGTTAAAAAATAAGAAAAGGAAAAGCAAGTTATAAAATGTGTCCCAGAAAACCCCTCTTAGGCTAAGGCCCCACGGGCCGTAATCGCAGCGCTAAGTGCTGCGGAAAGAACCACTGCGTGAACACATTGCTGCAGGCAAATCGCGGCGTTTACATTCCGTGGGGCCCCGGCCTTAAGGGGTTGTCTGGGAATTTCAGTACTGAGCCAGGAAGTTCGGGAAGGTGAAAAACATAAAAAATAAACTTGTATTCGCCTGTCACCGGTTTCTTCCCTGTGACTGCTGAGACCACTGGTCAGCACAGGCGCACACTAGACTGGTCAGCAGCAAAAAACACTGGCGTGCCAGGGGCCTTATTTTATTTTTTTATGCTTCACCTGGCTCAGTAGAAAAATTCCTGGACAACCCCTTTAATATAAAAAATAAGTTTTGTCCGTCTGGTCCATATTGAGATAAGGAAAAATTTCTCTAACAGACAGGAACCCCGCTGTGGTGATCAATGGCGTCCAATTGGCCCGGCCCCAAAAGAATAGACACTTTATTCCCTTTTACTGTAAATAGAGGCCAAGAGTTTCTTCCGGGAAAACGTGTGAGTTAAAGGATTGCAGATTTTTGGAACTAGATACAGAATGCCAGTAGTCAGCCGATTTAGTAAATATCATTTTCATAGCCAACAATGGAAACTGAATGTTAGGTGCAAGCGGTCATCCAGTGATCAGATGTTACTATTGTGGAAAGCTAGTATTAGATGGTGACCAAGTCTGTCCATATTAATCCCCTAGATTATATTTTAATGCACCGAAACAAAAAATATGCAGGAATTGTCGGCAATGGGTTAGCACAAAATCATATATATTTTATAGGACCGTGATGGCGTGATGTTGGCAAGTGTGCGATCACCCGGATCGCTAATTAATGTGGAATCCGATACAGAATTCCTTGTTGATGAATGATAGCTGCCTTCAGTTGTATGTGCAAATGCACATACAACTGAAAGTTGTCAATGTAGGCTGCAGATCGCGTGACTGCGGCCTACACTGACTGCAGAGTTTTACCTCTGCGCCAACGCAGACGGGATGACGTGAGTCATCAGCGCCTGCAGTCAAAAGGAGATGAACGCCGGCGGTTCTTCATGGGTAAGTATAAGAGTGAGTCTGAATGTGTGTCAGTCAGTCTGTGTCACTCATACTGAAGAGAATATAATACTGGGGGATACGTACTGCGGAGCATATAAAACTGAAGGGGGGGGGGACGTACTGAGGAGCATAGAATACTGTGTGTGGGGGGGGGGGGTACTGTGGAGCATATAATACTGTGGAGGGGGGAATAATGAGGAACACATAATACTGGGGGGGAAATGCGTACTGAGGAGCATATAATACTGAAGGGGGGGATACTGAGGAGCATATAATACTGTGTGTGTGTGTGGGGGGGGGAGTACTGAGGAACAGATAATACTGGAGGGGAGATGTGTACTGAGGAGCATATAATACTGAAGGGGGGGCATACCGAGGAGCATATAATACTGTGTGTGTGTGTATGGAGTACTGAGGAGTATATAATACTGTGTGTGTATGGAGTACTGAGGAGAATATAATACTGTGTGCATGTGAGGAGTACTGAGGAACAGATAATACTGGGGGGGGAGATGTATATTGAGGAGCATATAATACTGAAGGGGGGGCATACTGAGGAGTATATAATACTGTGTGTGTATGGAGTACTGAGGAGCATATAATACTGTGTGTGTGTGTGGAGGGGTACTGAATAGCATATAATACTGGGGGGGGGGGGTGCGTACTAAGTGTAGCCTACTTTCTATTAGCTACACTTCAATGATGTGCCCTTTAATGAAAGCAGACCTGCATAGGATAACATCACATAAAACCCATTACCTCCAGCTACATCTAGAGGTCCATTCTTTTTCTTCAGCTCGATGACCGCCTCCAAGAACTCTTTCCCTCCTTTCTTCTCTAAGGCACTGCCTAGGTGGAAACAATATATTTGTTACGTAGAGACAATCATAGGGCGATCTTCACACGCTTATCTACCACTAATTATTATGGATAAAAAAAAAAGTGTAAATAATCTTATATACAATCCATTTTATGCTATGGAATAACGTTAAGAGCAAACCATGAAAACATGAAAAATGTAATACTTGTTATTTATAAAGGCTGCAATCTTCTATACAACAAGTTATTGAGAGACTCATGGACAAGCATAAAGCTTAAAGGATTCAAGTCTTATGAAGAAATAGATCCCTTGACGCAAGCCTCACAGCTTCTAGATCGCCAAAAGTGTAATACTGATATATCTTGCAGATATATAACTTGCAGATCAGTGGGGTCCGACCATTTAGTGGATTGGGGGACGTTTGTCCACCATTCTGAATGGAGAGCTTGTTGGGCAGCACGAATACCGCTCTACTCATTTCAATACAAAAAGTAGTCCATGCTTATATGAACAAGGCTGCAGCTGCCATGAGGCAAGATGAGTAGCTCGCCTAAGGCGGCAGAACACAGACCCCTGAGAGGAAAGGAAGTGGCAACACTTTCTGCCCTTGAGCCGTGAACTGCACATTTCCCCGGTGTCCCCTGCTGCCGTCAGTGTTCGGTGCTCCTCCACTTTTCCCTGTAGCACACAGTAGGATTTCTGGGAGCAGAACAGAAGATGAAAACATCCTGTTTACCAGAGCAGGTCCTGGATGCTACATTATTGATCTTTAAGTTTATCATTTTCACCCCATACCGTATGGCCCCTCCATCCGACCCATCTATCAAAGTTAACGGAACCCCACTTACCCCTGTCCCACAGGCCCGATGTCTTGGGGTAACCCTGGACTCTGACCTATCCTTCAAGCCACATATTCAAACCCTCAACACCTCCTGTCGCCTCCAGCTCAAGAACATCCATCGAATCCGCTCCTTCCTCCCCTCTGCCAGTCCCTCCACTGGTTACCCATAGCCCAGCGAATTGAGTTCAAGCTACTAACATTAACATACAAAGCCATCCACAACCTGTCCCCTCCATATATCTCTGAACTAATCTCCCGCTACCTGCCCACACGTAACCTCAGATCCTCCAATGACCTCCTAATCCGCTCTGCTCTCATTCGCTCCTCACACAACCGTCTCGAAGAATTATCCCATGCATCCACCATACTCTGGAGCTCCTTACCAAGACACATAAGACTGACCCCCACAATCACAGGCTTCAAGAAGGCCCTGAGGACTCCTCTGCTCAGGAAGGCCTACAACCTCCAATAACACTATCACCTCACTGCCATCTGTACAGTCTCCCCCCTCTCCTTCTGTCTCTACCCCCCTTCCCCCATAGACTGTAAGTCCTCACGGGCAGGGCCCTCTACCCCACTGTACCAGTCGGTCATTGTTAGTATTATATCTACCTGTATAATTTGTGTATTGTATGTAACCCCCAAATGTAAAGCACCATGGAATTAATGATGCTATATAAATAAACAATAATAATAAAATAATAATAATAATATAATTGTAGTTCAGAGAAGACTGAACAGTATTTGGAGGAGGGGGGGCTATTATCTTTGGGGGTATTATTAGGTCACAATATCTTCACAGTTATTAGCATTACATATGTGGGGAGGTGCATCAGATAACATTACTTATGTGGGGAGAACACTACTACCCTTGGAGGGGTTCTATTACAGTAATAGAGCCACCCCCCAGTATTAATTATGGGTGAAGACACTATTAGGGCGCTCTTACTGTAATAGTACCCTTTCCAGTTAATAACATTACTTATGGGGGGTACTATTAGTATACTATTACAGTACTTCTCCCCACACATGTTATAGTGCCCCTATTAACTGTGGGGGCACTATTTTTTCCATGTGCGTACATGTGTGTGTGGGGGAGACTTTTAATTTTGCCTCAAGCGTCAGATAAGCTAGAATCGGCCATGCATATGAAGCAGGACTTTGTACAACACAGGGAAGTGAAAGGAACAGGTTAAAGTACATTTTCTGAAAAACCTTTGGGTATATGGAAGAACTTACACTGGCCATACACATTAGATTTTAGACTGCTGAAGTGGACGATCTTGAACTGTCGACAGCATTTAGTCCCATAGAGCAATTCATCAACTAAAATTGGTCACATCCAAAGTCTATTGTGTCGATTGTTGTCTTCCATCTGTGTGCCATGAACTGTTGTGCATGCGCAAGATTGACAGACCTGTGTAAAAAGTGGTTTTAGCCAATATGCAAATGAAGTCCACAAAGTACAGGGAACATTGTCTTCATTGACCCCTAGCACAGTCGCATCATCCGTTACCACTCCCATCCTGGCTTCTTGTTCGGGCCCCGGCCAGTGGAACATTAGCGTCATACAGCCCTGACGTCACTCCGCTCCAAGCCGAAATACCGTGCATGTGCAGTATGCTGTATGATGCTGATCTTCCATTACCCAGGGGGCTGAATCAAAAAGCAAAATGGGAGTTGCTACCGATGATGTGTCTGTGCTCAGGAATTGAAGACAACGCACCCTATGCCCCGTGGGACTCATCTGCATATTGGCTAAAACCGATTCTTACACAAATCCCAGGGGCCCATCTATATTTCAAAGGCACGGTTTGATTTATAATAAGAGCCCGTACAGCCCTATAGCAGTGGTTTGCACTGGCGGGGGGGGGAGTGATCATTTATGACGGTCTGGTCTAAATTTGCACTATTTAAAAGTTAGACAGTATTAGTTTATCAGCGCCAAAGTGTTAAAAGCAGGAAAAATAGGCAAGCGCAATGCTCTTAGTAACAGTGTCATGTGGCAAAACTGCTATGGTTAGGTTACGGTTTCATTATATCTACAAAATGTCAGTTCTTATAGGGGCAACATGGTGGCTCAGTGGTTAGCACTGCAGCCTTGCAGTGTTGGAGTCCTGGGTTCAAATCCCACCAGGTTCAAAAATGGCCCAAGAAAGGGGAACAGAACTGTTTACCAAGTCTACGTGCACCTTCCGTTTTGCATCAATAAATTCATTTTATTATACAAGAATTAAGCTAAAACCATAAAACACTTTTAACTGATCAGTGAGTTTCTAGTAAAATATTGATATTGCTGATTTTTCACGCTTTTTTTTTTTGCAGACTTCACAACAGTGTGTGACCTTCCTTAAGTGAGAGGAGTGAATTGAAACTGTACTATATTATACTGTACATTACAGTATTCCCTGTCCCACATCTTTGTCGTTTTTCTGGGTAAGCAACAAGTTATAAACAAAATGGCAATTTTCGAGTTTCAAGAGGTATTTGTAGAGCACCACTAGAACAAAATAGGTTAAAGTAGAACTCCAATCCAACCTGGTTAGTAAGTCTCACCACCCGACAACTCTTACTGCCACGAGGTCCCACATCTCTAAGGTCAGTAGAAGGAGGGGAGTTGGTTTGTCCCATATTGCCTCAACTTTGTTTTCGCTCAATGGATGCCCATAGTGTTGGTACATGTACGGTATAAGAACATGCTATGTACAGAGGTGACAAGACAACCTCAGTCTAAGACAAATCTCCTTCACTTTGGTCTTAGAGATGGTGTGAACTGGTACCAGTATAGTTGTGGGGAAGAAGACGACTGATACACTACAGTCCAAGGGAAATTGATCATCACTAAGACAAGAGACCTATCACCGACACATACAAGGGGTGTTCAATAAGTTATCAACCACACCATGTTCTGTTAGTGCTATTGTGAAGGTTATAATCATGTAATGTATGAAAAACATTGTTATCCTTACAAGCTGAATGCTAGATATAGTTGCTTATGCTTGAAACTGGTATAATGTTACATGATAAGATGGCGCCTGCATGCAGCATGGGTGCAAGAAAAACAAATGCTTGTCTTGCTGCCACAAGACAGCTCCCCAAGGTTACCACGCAGGACCGGGAGTAGCTGGCTATATATGGCGCTGCTTAAACTTTTTCCGTTTGATTGAGATGTACCATACCAATCAGGAATGAATATGAAAACTTACGTTGTTGTTATATCACTTCCTCCCTCTGCTACTATTTAACCCCCGTGTTTGTAATAAAAAGTGCACCAGCACACATTCCTCAACTGAGAGAGGAACGAATACCGACATATAGAGTGGTGTGATTTCTTTACTGCCTGGCACTCAGCCTAATTAATTAGGACAACGACAGTTACCCAGGGTTATAGGTCAATTAGTCATAAATACGGCTTTGACCTTATCACTATAGCCGGTTCACATTTGCGTTCGGGCCATTCCGTTCCCCTCTCCGTAATTTTCATACGGAAACCACATGGACCCCATTATAGTCTATGGGGTCCACGGGTATCCTTAGGTAACCACTTTTTTTCCCCAAGCGGACTCCCCGAACGGAAACCTGAACACAGATGTGAACCGGGCCTTAGAAAGCTGAGCTTGTCTGTACAGGCTGAGACATGTCTAGACAAGCAGCACACACAGTAGCAGTTCAGTCTGATAAAAGCACTGGAAGTGACAGGATGGTAAGGGATAGTTCACATGGAGGTTCCGCGTGTGCACATTCCGACGCGGCTTTCCGCTCCGGATTAGGAATTAATGAATGGTGCTAGTCCAGAGGGTGCTGTCGCGAGACGGATACTGCGGCTGAATCAGCCTAAAGATAGGACAGCTCGCTTCTTGTTTCTGCTAGCGGGAACAAACCGCTAGCGGAAAAAAGAACGCTAGCGGTCTACACAGACCTCTATTGTGAGGGGGCGGATTTTGAAGCGGATTCTGCGTCAAAATCCGCCCCCTCTTGCCCCGTGTGAACTGGCCCTAAGTGCAGTAGACTGCGAGTGTACTAAGAAACTGAGGGATTTGGGCCATTGTTCCATGATTAAATTCCTTACAAAAAAGAAGCCAAAAGAAATTTGTGAAAGGATCATCCCAGGAGGCAAAGTGGAATAAGTGTGTTGAAGTCAAGGGGGGTTACATTGAAAAGTAGAAAGTTAAATTTTCTCAAAAAAAAAATAAAAAAAAATATCATATTCAGATAACTTTTTTTTTTTTTTTTTTTTTAATGTAGGGATCACAATGTACATTTTTTTCCTATCGGTATGCCTTAGTTAGAATGGGAGGAAATCCACGACACACAGGGTGAACATACAAACGCCTTGCAGATGTTGTTCCTGGCAGGATTCAAACACAGGACTCCAGCGCTGCAAGGCTGCAGTGCTAACCACTGAGCCACCATGTTGCCCCCTATTCAGATAACTTATTGAACACCCATCATATAGATAAATAAGGACATTTTGTGATCAGAATCCTTATTTCTGACAATGGGGGGCACACGGAAGTCCCAGGAGTATTACAGTAGTTCAGATGAATGGTCTCCTATTTGTGACATGCATTGATCTGTTGGTTAGGTGACGTTATGTTAAAGGAATGGATAGAATACAGATTTGGTTAGCCGGTATATTAGTAACATTTTGCTCCTATGTAACCATGCATAAATATATGAAACTCTGCATCACTAAACTTTTCATTACCTACTTCACCACCGGTGTAGATGTCAGAGCCTGTCGGATGAACGACAGCATCACTTTCGAGGGTGGCAATGTCAGCCTTTACAACTTGCAACTATAATAGGCAAACACATGTACGTCAACCATGTGGGATAAAGGAACACAAAGGACACATAGCATGATGATTTTACCTCTTGCCTGGTCGTCCTACCTTTAAGGCTCAGGGGAAAAAGAAAGAGTCATCCGGCTAGCAGATCTAATGTCATGGCAGCCATTTTTGTCAGATAGGATTGGCCACCGGAGGGCGGTCTGCTTTATTCATATGTGATTTATAAGAAGAAATATGTGGATACGGATAGTGATAGAAGACCTGAAAGAAGGCAAGCTGGTTGTAGGCTCGGATATCATAACCGCACACCGGGCAAGACGACTTAAACCTTTTACCTGTTAAAGAGGGCCAGTCAGTGAGCAATGTGCGGGGCAAGGATACAAGACATTAGTCATGAACAGCTATCTTATTCCACTATAAGTCTACATCGCCTTATATATATATATATATATATATATATATATATATATTATATATATATATATATAATATATATATATATATATGCTGACATGATCCGTCTGCTTTAATAAATACTTGCCCTTGCTATAAAATCATCTCATTGCGTCTTTTCTCTGTATTGTTCCCTTCCTGTTATTCATCTTTTATATCTATGAACAAATAGACAACTGGGTGGTGCTATCCCTCGTGCCATGGGTGCGTAACACTTAAAGGGGACATTCACACTACAGTTATAAATACCCATGGTTTTCATCTGTCAAAGGATGAGAGCAATGGACATCAAAGGGGCTCTATCATTAGATTTTCATAATTTGAGATAGGCTATTCAGGAGCTGCTAATCGTTTTTGAAAAGACTCCCCCGTTTTTATGAATTACCGTTAAAATGGATATGCTAATTAGTCCCTCCGTGTACCCCCCAGCGTCATACCTTCTTCTCTTGCTTGTGCTGTATAAATCCTCCTCCTCCTTGCAATTCACCACCTCCAGCGTCTGTATTCCTGGCAGTTTCGCTTGAAATCTCGCGCCTGTGCAGTAGTTCAGTTCCCTTGAGAACTACGCGAGCGTGCTGCGCATGCGGTGTACAGTCGCGCAGTTCTCTATATGAAAAATGGTGTGTGGGAAAGCTACTGCGCATGCGTGAGATTTCAATGGAAACAGCCAGGAATACGGACGCTGGAGGCAGTGAATCGCAAGTAGGAGGAGGACTTATACAGCACAAGCAAGAAAGGTGGGCGTGAAGAAGGTATGACGTTGGGGGTGCACAGAGCGCCAAGGGTACATGGAGGAACTAATGAGCATATCCATTTTAATGGTAATTCATAAAAACGGGGGGGGGGGGGTCTTTTCAAAAACGATTAGCAGCACCTGAATAGTCTTTTTAAAGGCCATTCAGGCATATGTTTATCTCAAATTACGAAAATCTAATGATAGAGCCCCTTTAACGGTAACATAGTGATGGATGCAGACTGAGCCCTCTCTGTTTCCTTCTTTCTTCTGTCATATTTGCTTACTTTTGTAACAGAAGAAAAGATCCTGCATGCATGACTTTCTTCTGCCATAGTTTAGTACTTTACTATTGAATCGGTACTGACACTGTTAGAAAGTACAGGGACACCCTATAACACCCGATGCAGTCCAGTAATAAAAGCAGACACCTTTGAAACCTCACTTGGTGTCCCCATGTAGGATTGATTGAGAGACTGGTACTTGCATGAGACTGGCCCTTTTAACCAGAGTAATGCAGTTATGAACTCTAGCTTTAAAGGGATCCTATCATTCAGTAATTCCAAAAAGGGGGCCCCCTTTTTGGAATTATTGTAAAATTGGCAACCCTTGATCCAGTGTGTTCTATCCTATCACTCAGGCATGATTTTTTCTAAGTACCACGACGGAATAGCCTTAAGAAAGGCTATTCGTCTCCTACCTCTCGTAAGTCTTCTCTGCGCCGCCATTCGCCTACAATCCCGGTTCTTGTCAGTATGCTAATGAGCTCTCTCGCAGCACTGGGGGCGGATCCCAGCGCTCAGACAGCACTAGGGGCGTCCCCAATGCTACGAGAGAGCTCTCTCCAGCACCGCCTCCTCTTCTTCAGCAGCGTCATCTTCCTTCTATTCTTCCGGTGGTGGGTTGTAACTTCTAAGGCCTCGGGCGGAGCAGACTGCGCATGCCCACAGGCCACGAGAAAATGGCCGTTTCTAATACTGTGCAAGCGGCCATTTTCTTGTGGCCTGTGGGCATGCGCAGACTGCTCCGCCTAAGGCCGAGGCCTTAGAAGTTACAATGCCGGAAGAATAGGAGGAAGATGACACTGCTGAAGAAGAGGAGGCGGCGCTGGAGAGAGCTCTCTCATAGCATTGGGGATGCTCCCAAAGCTGTCTGAGCGCTGGGGCCCGCCCCCAATGCTGCGAGAGAGCTCATTAACATACCGACAAGAACTGGGATTGTAGGCGAACGGCGGCACAGAGAAGACGACGAAAGGTAGGAGACGAATAGCCTTTCTTAAGGCTATTCTGACGTGGTACTTAGAAAAAAAAATCATGTCTGAGTAATAGGATCCCTTTAACAACATTACGGCAGGATTAGATATCGCCGCAGCATGCCTTCTGACCAAGAACCGCTTGGCTATTGGTTATACGGTATTTGTGTGACCATGTGGCGGCCTACCCAACAAAGGAGTCCAGCCGAACTACAACCAGCTCTGTTACCTTACTTAAATTTTAAAAAAAGTGAAAGGAGGAAACAAGTTATTCGCCCCCGCAGAAGATATTTCTCAGTTTTACTCATGACGAGCTATTAATATTAATAAAGCTGTCAATATTAAAAATTTATAGCTCCCATATCACATTGTAATTAATATTCCTAAAATCTGACCAATTATTTCAGACCAAAAATTATTTTATTTTAATTATAATTTGTACATAAATCTGAATTTTTGCTATTTTTTTTTTATTTTAAAACATTGAAGATGGCTGTATGTATCACAATGATATGGCACGCCCAAGATCATAGGTGCTCGGGGAGGATCTCACAGATAAAAGGAACGCTGAAGTATTAAGCGCCTTACATCAGTTTTATTGAGTGAAAGCAATCCATATAACTTATTCTGTAATGTTCCGCTCCATCTGAGAAGGTTTCATCTAAACGTTACAGATTAAGTTATATTGTTTTTTTTTTTTTTTTTAATGGAATAAAACGAATCTAAAGAGCATAATACTTGATGGCTCTTCTTTTCGGAGGGCTCTTGTACATTATATTGTCTCGGTTCTCATTGCACTGAATGGTTTGGCCATCATGCAGTGTACAGAGCCATCTGCTTCGGGCCCCGTATGAAGTATAGTACAGGGCCTGACAGCAGTCTCATACAGCTGCTTGGTGCAAGGGTAAGGTAAATAAGTTTTCAGGTTTACGTAAATGAAGCTTAAAGGGATCTTATCATTGGATAACCTTTTTTTAAGAAAGGCTATTCTACTTCTACCTTTAGATGTGTTCTCCGTGCCGCCGTTCAGTAGAAGTCTGGGTTTTCCTCGGAATGCAAATGAGTTCTCTTGCAGCACTGGGGGCGGGTCCGGCGCTCAAACAGCACTGGGGGCCTCCCCAATGCTGCGAGAGAAATCTCCAGCGCCGCCTCCATCTTCTTCTGGAATACCCTCTCCCTGCGAATTCTTCCATCCTGGGTTCAATCCTCTAGGCATGCGCAATCGGCTCTGCCATCGGGCCTCAGTAAGCTGTGTAAGCAGCCATTTTCTTGTGTCCACTTACACAGTAAGCTGGTGTAAGCGACCATTTTCTTGTGGCCGCTGGCATGCGCAGTCGGCTCTGCCCGAGGCCCGATGGCAGAGCTGAATGCGCATACCTAGAAGATTGAACCCAGGAAGGAAGAAGACATCGCGGGGAGGGCGTTCCAGAAAAAGATAGAGGTGGCGCTGGAGAGTTCTCTCGCAGCATTGGGGATGCCCCCAGTGCTGTTTGAGAGCTAGGGACCGCCCTCAGTGCTGGGGGAGAACTCATTTGCATACCGAACAAAAAAACAGACTTCTAATGAATGGCGGCGCGGAGAAGACATCTAAAGGTAGAAGTAGAATAGACTTTCTTAAGGCTATTCCTATGTGTAAGTCAGAAAAAAAGGTTATCCAATGATAGGATCCCTTTAAACTAAATGAAAAGTTACACAACGCTCCAGCATACTTCTGTTTCAGTTGCTTGCTATTTTTAAAGGTCATTCTCAATAGAGAAGTGAATACTCCTGACAATGCTCTGAGCTCTAGACAGTCAAGTATCATGACTGATGCAATATTGCATTTAGCACACAGAGCGTTGCCTATACTGATACAGTCACATCCACTACAATATGCTACCTCTATAAACATGAAAGTTTTCCGACTGAGGGGACATTGTACAACTGCACCATATTACTAGTAGTGTACATAAAGCCAATCTCCAGTGCAAACATAGCTAAAGATAAGCTTTATAGTCATGCTCCATGGCTAGCTGTGTGACAGTATGTACTGACACCAGGTATACGCCTTATATTGCAGAACCTCATCTAATAATGCCGACTGATCTTTCCCTAGTTGAAGGTAAAATTGAGAAATGATCTTTTGCGAGGCAGATGCAAATAAATACCATAAGCAAAAAGAAGCAGCTAATAGTGTGAGATAATTATAGAAGAGATTGTCAGAATATACATTATACTGAAAGCTTAGATTTAGAGCCTTTAGCTACACCCCAGCAGAGGGCCCTTCTGAAAATCCAGGAGGGGTCTGACTGCTTTATATGGACAACTCCGGCCTTCTTTCTTTGCACCAGCTTTCATAGATCGTCCCATAATGTTGTCGGGATGATCTGACCATTCACAGAATACAGACTTCCATATTGGGTTCTGTATTCCGATGACAGTGCTTCGAAAGGTAGCGGAAAAAACAACATTGGGGAATTACCCATACAGTAGTTCTTAAAAACGGAGACCCGGTTCACATATGCGTTTAAGACTCCAGTTGGAAAGGCCCCACGATCGGAAACCTATACGCATAGAAAAGCGGTTACCTAAGGAAACATGCAGACCCCATAGACGATAATGGGGTCCGTGTGGTCTCCCTAACAGAGAAAAGTGCTACTTGCACGACTTTTCTCTCCGCAGGTTTCATGCGGAAACCACACGGACCCCATTATAGTCTATGGGGTCCGTGTGCTTTCCCAGGTAACCGCTTTTCTATGCGTATAGGTTTCCCAATCCCAATCGCAGAGGTGACCGGGCCTCAACAGGACTCCATTTTAAGAAAATAATCCATTAGCGTTTTCTAAATTTGGAATCTATAATATTCTCTCAACCATTAGCAATTATAAAACCCATGTCCCATTTACCTATATCATCTTTAAGGTCAATGTCAGCATTGGTAGGGTTGATAACAGCCTCCACCTCAAATCCGGCTAAATTACTGATTTCACTGTGAATAAGGTTCAGCTGCAAAGAAAAGTATGAGCGGGGAAGTAGTAGAGCAGCGGGAAGAGGTCAGGAGAGCAGCAAAGTAGCAAGCGACAGATGCAATGCAAGTACAAGGAAAAACCAGCAGTTAATATGTCTGACTGTCTCTATAAAGTAACTCAATCCATGCACAATAACATCTCAGGAGAGAACGTCAGCTTACAATAATACTCTAACATCTTTAGTAAAATCAACTCATGCAATGCTCATTATTGGTGAGGGGCAGTAGGGAAGCTGGGGGTCAGGAGCATTGGTTCTTACAAACTAGAAATCAACCATTCACATGGCTGGCAGTGTTTTATATATTGTACGAATGGTGTTCATATCAAATCTTCTGGTCCCATAATAATCTCCATTAGATTTGCCAAGAATGAGAATTGCATACTTGTTCTATTATGTTTGCTACGAGTGGTTATTAAAGGGATCCTATCATTAAAATCACATGTAGGAATAGCCTTAAGAAAGGCTATTCTACGCCTACCTTTAGATGTCTTCTCCGCGCTGCCGTTCTGTAGAAATCCCAGTTTTTGTCTGTATGCAAATTAGTTCTCTCGCAGCACTGGGGGCGGTCCTCAGCACTCAAACAGCACTGGAGGTGTCCCCAATGCTGCGAGAGAAATCTCCAGCGCCGCCTCCATCTTCTTCAGGAACGGCCTCTCCCTGTGTCTTTTTCCTTCCTGGGTTTCAATCTTCTAGGCCTCGGGAAGCGCCGACTGCGCATGCACGTGAACACAAGAAAAATGGCTGCTTACACAGTAACCTGGTGTAAGCGGCCATTTTATTGTGACCTGTGGGCATGCGCAGTCGGCTCTGCCCAAGGCCCGATGGCAGAGCCAACTGCGCATGCGTAAAAGTTTGAACCCAGCCCCGGAACAAGACGCACAGAGAGGCTGTTCCTGAAGAAGATGGAGGCGGCGCTGGAGATTTATCTCGCAGCATTGGGGATGCCTCCAGTGCTGCGAGAGAATTTATTTGCATACTGTAGAAAACCGGGATTTCTACCGAATGGCGGCGCGGAGAAGACATCTAAAGGTAGGAGAAGAATAGACTTTCTTAAGGCTATTCCTATATGTGATCGAGAAAAAAATGTGAATTCCTTTAAATCATGGCTGTTCCATTATGTTTTCAAGGAGTGGGTATTACGCCATGGCTGGTCCATTAGATTTGCCAGGACAGGGTATTACTCCATGGCTTGGGTAATCAATGAAGATATCTAATATGTAATACATAAGGTGACTCAAAAATCAGGAAATCAGAACTAACTCTAAAACTGGCCATACACATTAGATGTATATACTGGAGTCAAGCTGTCATGTTCTGACCCTCCTCTGATAGCAGGTATCTAAGGAGAGAAGGATCAGGCATGCTGGATTACAACATGCTCAATCATTGTGTTATTGGTGAGATAGCCGACCCCGCAGCTTTCTCTCCTTACATACATACATGTATGTCCTGCCCATTGCACATGTACAAGAACAGGCCACATAGCCGCTCCTCCAGCTGTCAGATGTCTCATATGTGTGGTCAATCTAACGTTAAGTGCGATAATAATTGTACTATTAATTAATTAATATTATATATTAGTTGGTATATTCCTCTATATAGCCTTACAGTTTTTGAGCCAAAGCCAGGAGTGGCTTCAAAAGGAAAGGGAAACACATCCAGTACTTCTCCCGTCTGCTAAATTCCCTCTTTGCTTTGACTCAACAAAAAAAAAAAAAAATGCAGCTTTCAACAACATGGGGGCTTAGCCCATGTTCCAGGTCCATGTTAAAACGGTACGGGTGGCACATGGAAGAGATCCACGTACCAGTCGTACCTCCACGGACCTATTCATTTCAGTGAGCCCAGATTGCAAAATGGACAAGTGTAGGACCTGACCTGAGTTTTGCCCCATACCGGGACCAGGAACAGTACACAAGCATTTGTATAGGGCCTTTAGTATATAATGGGCCATTGTGCTAGCTTCTAGAGATCCTGATGTTTGAGTCACTTTGTCATTACTGATTATTGATCCTATACAGTATATGTATTTTACATTGTTATCATTAACCGCTCAAGAACCCCATATATCTACGGGCTCAAGTCCAGCCGAGTGGAAGCCCCTATAATAATTATGTCTTATCTAGTTGTATATATGAGGTTTCCTTCCTATTTGTATGAATAACACATACCTTTTGTCCAAGGAAAAGGCTTTTGGTGGAAAGGATTGTGAATCCATCTGCAGGGGTCCCCTCTGTGGTGCTGTCAGCGCTGGCCGATTTGCTGGCTTCTCCTTGCTTCTTCTGAATACATACAAAAATACACATCACATAGTCACAGAAGTCATAAGCCTGAACTAAGAAAGCCTGACTATAGACTTAAGAGTGCAGATTATCAATATTATTCTCCTATTTTTAATCATTTAAAGGGATTCTACCATTAAAATCAAATTTTTTCTCACACGTAGGAATAGCCTTAAGAAAGGCTACTCTTCTCCTACCTTTAGATGTCTTCTCCGCGCCGCCGTTCAGTAGAAATCCCGGTTTTCGTCGGTATGCAAATGAGTTCTCTTGCAGCACTGGGGGTGGGCCCCAGCGCTCAAATAGCACTGGGAGCGTCCCCAATGCTGCGAGATAACTCTGCATCAACGCCTCCATCTTCTTCTGGAACGGCGTCTTCTACTGGCGCTAGCTTCAAACTTCTAAGTCTTGAGCTGAGCAGACTGGACATGCCCACCGGCCACAAGAAAATGGCCGCTTACACAGTATTGTAAGCGGCCATTTTCTTGTGGCCGGCGGGCATGCGCAGTCGGCTTTGCACTAGGCCTAGAAGTTTGAAGCCAACAAGAAGTCGCGAGAAGAGGATGTTCCTGAAGAAGATGGAGGCAGCACTGGAGAGTTATCTCGCAGCATTGGGGACGCCCCCAGTGCTGTTTGAGCGCTGGGGTCTGCCCCCAGTGCTGTGAGAAAACTCATCTGAATAAGGAAGAAAACCAGGATTTCTACCAAACGGAGGCACAGAAAAGACATCTAAGGGTAGGAGAAGAATAACCTTTCTTAAGGCTATTCCTACGTGTGATCGAGAAAAAATGTTAATTTAATGATAGAATCCCTTTAAAGGAGGTTTTAGCAGTTTTGACCCTGCAAAAATGTTGACAGTATAAGTCAAAAGAGCTGGTGGCCTCTAGTAGCCACATGACCATAATGGCATGGCTATGGCAAATGGTTTTTGTGTTCACTAACATTCCTCTCCTCTCTGCTCCAACCAGGAGACTGCTACAGTCACTATTAACATAAGAACACAAAGGCTTCCGCTCTACTACATACAATTAATACAAGCCACCATAATTACTTATTAACATTTCTTCATTGACTTCCATCATTATAAGAGAAATATAGTAAATAACATACCTTGGATTTTCTCATCCCCTTTTTGGCGCCTGGCTTCTTCGCCGTTGACTTTTTTGGTGATGACGTTTTGGCTTTCTTTGCTGGTGGCGGTGTGATGATGGCTTCCAATTTTCCTTTGGTTCCTCGCTTCTTTGCCAGCAGTTCAGGGTGAATATTTGGTAATACGCCACCACTTGCTATTGTGACCCCTTTTAGCAACTAAAAGACACACATAAATTAAAATGGCATAAAAAGCATGTCTGCTAAATAAATTTTAAAAAATAAAAAAAAATACAATAAAATAATTAATAAATAAATAAAATAGTTGGGTTGGAGGAGACCCTAAAATGTCACTAAACATGAAAAAAAAAAGAATAATAAAGAAAAATCATCATAGCTTATGCAGATCTAGCAAATCCATACACATATCCACATAAACATTGGTTTGAAGTTACAATGGTCCAGAAAAGACAATGGTAAGGTGAAAATATCATATTGTGAGGCCATTGTAACTTGTAGGACCACTGCAACGCAAATCACAAATAACTGAGGCCATAAATAATACAATACCGCCACCTTGTGTTTGGCAGGTATATGGCAAATCTGCTATTATTTTCATCTATCTGTCCCAATCACTGAACAGAAAGATGAAAATCATCAAAGAGCTGTACACAGAGAGTTTCCCTTTAAAGTATGGGCTATGCAGTATGTGTAGACGCATATCACTGTAGCTCGAAGTCTGACAGTGAAATTTTGCATCCTGTACACCACTTTGTATGTCATGGGCTCAGTCAGTTTTCTGGTATAAATGGGTGACAGACGGTGGCATAACTACCGGGGTACCCTGGGACATTAGGGGCCCAGTGAGTTACTCCAGACAGTAATAGGCCCTATTTACTTACCAATCCTGGCAGGAGCCGGGATCGGTAAGTGAAGCCACGGGCCCCACAAACACTATTATAATACTCGGGGGTCTCTTCATACCGGGAGAGGTAACAGAACATAAAAAACACAGTTACTTACCTTTTCGGGCTCCAGACAGGCTTCGGGCCTAGTGTGTGACATCCCTGACGTCACATGACCCAGACCTGTGTACCGGGTCATGTGATGTCCGGACGCCATTGAAGATGGCGGACACCACCAAGGAGTGCAGTGGAGCCAGGGATAGGTAATTGACAGCGTTTTTTATGTTTGTTTACCCCCTTGGGTCTTTGGTTATTATACTCTGGAGTCTGAAAAGACCCCACAGTATAATAATTGTTCATGAGTGTCCGCAGTGGGGCATAATACTGTGTGCAGGGGCCACTATGGGGTATTATACTGTGTGCAGGGGTCACTATGGGGTATTATACTGTGTGCAGGGGTCACTATGGGGGATAATACTGTGTACAGGGGCCACTATGGGGGATAATACTGTGTACAGGGGCCACTATGGGGGATAATACTGTGTGCAGGGGCCAGTATGGGGCATAATACTGTGTGCAGGGGCCACTATGGGGCATAATACTGTGTGCAGGGGCTACTATGGGGGATAATACTGTGTGCAGGGGCCACTATGGGGGATAATACTGTGTGCAGGGGCTACTATGGGACATAATACTGTGTGCAGAGGCCACTATGGGGAATAATACTGTGTGCAGGGGCTACTATGGGGGATAATACTGTTTGTGCAGGGGCCACTATGGGGGATAATACTGTGTGTAGAGGCCACTATGGGGCATAATACTATGTGCAGGGGCCATCATGAGGATAATACCGTGTGCAGGGGCCATTATGGGGATAATACTGTGTGCAGGGACCACTATGGGACATAATACTGTGTGCAGGGGCCATTATGGGGCATTGTACTGTGTGCAGGGGCCACTATGGGGCATAATACTGTGTGCAGGGGCCACTATGGGGCATAATAACGCGCGCAGGAATGCGAGGAGGGGGTTAGTTGTCAAAGTGGGGGAGGGTCATGTCAAAACTCCGTCACGGGGCCCTGCCATTCTTAGTTACGCCACTGATGCCAGAGAATGCACAGTCCTTGTGTGATGCGACAATTTGTGATAAGGCAGACACATCATCACAAATTAAGCAGGGCAGGGGTTGTCAAGGGTGGATCAGTCCCAAGGGTCAGACCTCAGTTACCTTGTTAGGAACTCACCTGGTTCAATTCCTCATCATTTGCTACTGCAAGAAGAATATGCCTGGGTGTTACTCTTCCCTTTTTGTTATCCCTAGCAGCATTCCCAGCCAATTCCAGTATTTCCGCTGAAACAAAAAATAATATATTAGTTTTATAATATAAAAACAACTCCTATGCGCCCTATTAGACACCTAGCAGGAGATTCCAATCCCAGGACTGCGCTCTCTGAGTCATTACACTGTATAAATATATATGTCTGGCCACATTTTCTCCATCAGCTTTTTAGTTAGGGCTTGCTAATTTTAAAGAGGTTGTCTGTTTTGAGCCAACCCCTTTAAAGAGGTTGCACGGATACATGCACACGATAATGCCTAGGCGTGTCATATAGGGTACAGCCAGCTACAGACCTCCTGCTTTTGCTATGGACATACATGTCTGGGATAATGGACATTTGGGGGAATTCATTATTTCATCTACACCAGAATTTTTGTGCCAAACATGCACCACTTAGTTCTTTCTGCACCCTCTAGATACTTTTTAAAGGGATCCTATCATTGGATACCCTTTTTTTCTGACTAACACGTAGGAATAGCCTTAAGAAAGGCTATTCCTCTCCTACCTGTCTTCTCCACGACGCCGTTCGGTAGAAATCCTGGTTTTCTTCAGTATGCAAATGAGTTCTCTCGCAGCACTGGGGGCGGTCCTCAGCACTCAAACAGCACTGGGGGCGTCCCCAATGCTGCGAGAGAACTCTTGTGGCCGACTGCGCATGCCAGTGGCCACAAGAAAATGGCCGTTTACTCAGTGAGCTGTGTAAGCGGCCATTTTATCCTACGTGTTAGTCAGAAAAAAAAGGGTATCCAATGATAGGATCCCTTTAAGAAAGTGGGAAGGGAGGGTCAGGGATCAAGATGGGCTAGCATGAGTTATACCGAAATCTAAATCCCTGACTGGTGTGACAATTCTGGCATGCATGGCCTCCCCTTGTGTGTATACAAGTGACATACATAACACATGTATGCTGTTTATCACTGTGATGTGCTCTGTAAGGCAATGGTGATGGCTGGGAATGCTTGGGGGCAGGTGGTGGCTCCCTTTAAGACGGAGGTAAAAA
Organism: Leptodactylus fuscus; assembly: GCF_031893055.1. Lineage (NCBI taxonomy): Eukaryota > Metazoa > Chordata > Amphibia > Anura > Leptodactylidae > Leptodactylus > Leptodactylus fuscus. Next base: position 198,870,244 of record NC_134269.1, on the reverse strand, counting down.
GTTCGACCAATTGTTAGTCAGGACCTGAACTAGGAAACAAAACTATGAATCTAGTAATGAAGGATCAGTGGTGATATAGTTACTACAGGAGGCCAATATGGTAGTCTAAAATATACAGCAAACCTAATGTAAGGGATATATGGCCGACGCTGTTGTTGATGCAAGTAGTACAATCATAAGATAATGCAACACCCGTCCCACTAAACCCCTTGTGTGCCATGACAGACTGAAGCAGATTATCACCAGACACTATCTTAATTTCTTCTACCCCCTCCACGTCGCCCACATAATGTACCCCAAATAACCCGGCTCACCAGTCAGATACTCCAGCACGGCAGCCATATATACAGGCGCCCCAACTCCAATTCTGTATTTAGGGTGTCCCTTCTTTATGTAACGCAGCATTCTCCCCACTGGGAATATGACTCCCGCCTTTGCAGACCTTGAGGTCTTGGTGGTCTTCTTCTTCCCACCTCTACTTGACATCTTGCTTGTGTGCTATATAACTGTAGGAAGAGTAAATGATGAACACTGACTAGAAGATACAAGAAAACATGAATGTATTGTAATGTACGTACAGCATGCAAACAGAAAAAACAGGAACCAAGTATGAATGGTGGAAAATACTACAGGACTTTAACCCTCAACAAGCCATATCGTAATCCGCCACAAGGACATAATATAACTTACTGCTCACCCTAGGTATTGAGTGACAGCTGCAGCGTATAGGATTGTGTACAACCTCATTTACTGCAAATGAATGGGTTTGAAAGATGGCGGCAGGTTTCCGTCTCCTGCCCTGTTTTGTGCAGGAAACGGAAACCTGCAGAACGGAGGCCCGGGCGCAGATGTGAACGAGCCCTTAGTGACAGCTGACCTAAACGTGTCAGAGTGCAGAGCGAACAGGCAAAGACGTGGTCAAAAGACAATCCGAGGTTGGGGCAGGCAGAGTCCATGCAATACAGTAGATCAGGCACGAGGTCAGGGCAGTAGGCACAGGTATGGATAGTCATTAAGAGGTCAAACATGGGAGGTCAGAGTAGCAGACACACCTTCATAGGAACTAGCAAGATAGGAGACTCTACCTGAAGAATGAGAAGAATGACCCCTGGGACAGTAAAGATGATGGAGGTGACCGAACCCTGGCGCTACACTGTTCTGTACCACATAATATATACAGTTGTGGCCACACTTAGGGTATGGTCACAAGCAGTATTTTGCAGGCGGATTTTGACGAGGAATCCGCTTGTACGAACGTCTCCCATTCATTTCCATGGGAGTCCCGCGCTTTTTTTCCCCGCTAGCGATTGTTTTCAGCTAGTGGGAAAAAGTAGTAACATGCCCTATCTTCCCGCGTCCGTGGCTCGAGACTCACTCCTGACTAGGCCCCGCTCATTCGACTAACAGCGCAAAAAGAAAAAAAAAATCATGGCGGAAAATACACATGTAAAAATAAGACTCCCATTGACTTCAATATTTTACAGGCGTATTTTTACACTTGTATTTTACCAAAATACACGCACGTTTACTCCGTGTGAACGGGCCCTTAAGAGTAAAAGTCGTACAATTAGGGTTCACGCAGAGTTTTTAGAGGGGGGATTTTGACACGGAATCCGCCTCAAAATCCGCTTGCAAAAATGCCTCCCATTCATTTCAATGGGAGTCACTCGCAGTTTTTTTCCGCTAGCGATTTTTATCAGCTAGCGGAAAAAAAAAAAAAGTGACATACCCTATCTTCACGCGGCTGAGTCAGCCGCCGCGTCCACGACTAGAGACACCCTCCTGGTTAGGCCCATTCGTCCGGACCTAATAAGGAGCAGGATTGCGCATCGCAGGATGGAAAAGGTGTGAACATACCCTAAGGTTATAAAACTAGAAGCCTAAGAAGTGCATTGAGAACTGGGATACAGGTCACAAGAAGCTCAGGAATTAATAGAAGACAAAGGAATACAGGGCGAGACCTCCTAGAAGTACTAGAGGTGCCAGGAGTATAAGAGCCATAAGGAGAGAAGGGATCCTACTTTTTGGAAACGTTGTGGTCTATGAGAACCAATAGCGTGCGCTGCCTTCTGTGCAGGAGAGCTCAGGTGTTCTGTCTTTCCCCTACAATTAGAGGTTTACTTGCAGGAATAAGACAGAAGACGTCAACTCCTTACATACCTGTCGCTAAGACACAGCTTCATATGGAGACAGAGCTGTATATCATCCATGTCACAACAATACAGATCTGTCTATTATAGGCTACACTATGGAGGCAGACGTTGACACAACTATAGATAGAGCAGCCATTCACCGTATAGAAACATGGCTTTAGTTAACCCCTTAGCACCCAAGGAACTGTAAAGACCAAGACACATTCCTAGCAGTTTTCTAAATCTTACCGGTTACAGCACAAATAAACTTTTGTAAAAAAAATATATATATATATATATATATATACACCTTTGTTTTCTGCAGCTTCTCCCCCCTGTGCAAGAGTCCAGCTCTTCTCTCTCACTTCCTGATTCTAGCCAGGGGAGTGTCTGTCAGTGGATGAGGGTTTGCCAGGACTGGAAGCAATAGTTCAATCTGCCCACAGTTCCCATCATGCACAAAGCCAGGCGCGCCAAAAAAACCTGTCCTTGAGCAACGCAGTTATTGCTAGCATGCGGCACCTAGAACTAATATATGTGTGCGTATATATATATATATATATATATGCACACACACTATATAGACACATTTTATATGTGCGTACACATTTCTAAAGGTAGTGCAGCTGCCTCAATAATGTATTTCTGTTATTTAAGTAGAAGGTCTCATCCAGGGAAAGCTGGGTGCAAGTAAAAATCTTAGAAAGCTGGGTGTTCCCTATAGTTCTGATCTAGACTGTTGAATGAAATGTCATTACCAGTCCGTTAGGAGGGCTCTATAAGGCCCGGGTTCACGCAAGTTTTTTTGGTCCAGAACCTGAGGTGGAGGCCGCCTCAGGTTCTGGTCCAAAATACGGTAGCTGCGACTGAAAGCCAGTGCACCACACTAAGGGTAAGTTCACGCGTAGTTTTTTTGGTCAGGATTTTGAGGCCATATCCGCCTCAAAATCCTGACCAAAAAGACGGCTCCTACTGAAATCAATGGGAAACTGCTCCCCGGAAAAAAAGAAGCGAGATGATCACTCTTCAGGCCATTTTGCCTCGCGATTCGGCCTGAAGACACTCCCTCCTCTGGACTAGGCCCATTCATTGGGCCTAATCTGGAGTGGAGTGCACAGATTCCAATCCAAAAAACTCCTAAGAAAGCTGGGTGTTCCCTATAGTTCTGATCCAGACTGTTTAATGAAGTGTCATTATTAGAGATGAGCGAACACTATTCGAAACAGCCATTTCAAATAGCACGCTCCCATAGAAATGAATGGACGTAGCCGGCATGCGGGGGGTTAAGTGGCCGGCCGCCTGCAAAGTCCGCGCCGGCCGCTTCCATTCATTTCTATGGGAGCGTGCTATTCGAAACGACTGTTTTGAAGTGTTTGCTCATCTCTGGTCATTATCAGTCAGCTGGGAGGGCTCTATAAGGCAGACAAGAAGCCTTTCCACAAGGCTCACACTCTGGGGAGGACAGGCTGTGCCAAGACGTTTGGTAGGAGTTGTCTTTTGTTGCATTTGAGAGCCACAAGAAACCACAGTAATGGTAACTAGTGCTAGAGGGTGATTTTCTGATGCCTCCTCTTCACCGACTTGATGGGTAAAGTAAAGCAACGTATTGGCAGAGGTGAAGCTCTGCACGGACAGATCCTCTGACTGGAAGAACGGTGCACGGTGATCAATTCTGTACTGCAAGTGAAAATGAACGCTGAATCCCAAGACTAGGACGGAAAACGGTGTCGACATAAACCATCAGGGAGCATTTGCACGACGACACTGATCTGAGCCAGACCTCCAGCTACTAGTGTGCCGCCATTGACCTCTCGCCAGCAGTGCTGTACAGCAAGACTGCAATGGAGGTCTATCCTCTTCATTGATGAGTTCATCTTCCCTTCTCAAGGGAATATCATACTAGTCCTATGTATGGTGTGGGGTCTTATAATATACGGTAGCTGGACCCCTCTACTCCTCATTGTAAGTACACTAACAACTCAGTGTAAGGCTGCATTCACATGGCGGAGCTCTGCACACAGCCGAGTGTACACAGAGAGTAGGTAGTTTTATTGGACTGTTAAAGTTTATGGGAATGCGTGCTGGCTGCTATAGTTGCATGTCCTCAGACATGTGCGGTATTATATATGTGCGCTGTCTGCTTTCCCGGTATGTATCCCATTGCTGGAGATATTGGTGCCATTAATTTTGGCACTGATGTTTCCCCACTGTCAGAAGGGCGAGCCTTACAGCCCCCTGATGGTACAAGTTTATGGAAGAGCACTGTAAGGCAAAAAAGCTGTGTAAAAAACCGTGACAGCAACACATCGCAGTTCTTCCCGCAGTGCTTCAGACAGAAAGATTGCAACACTTTCTGTTACAATTAGAGATGAGCGAGTACTGTTGGGATCAACCGATCCGAACAGCATGCTCGCATAGAAATGAATGGACGTAGCCGGCACGCGGGGGGTTAAGCTGCCGGCCACCGTCAAAGCGGAAGTACCAGGTGCATCCATTCATTTCTATGGAGCGTGCTGTTCGGATCGGCTGATCCGAACAGTACTCGCTCATCTCTAGTTACAATTATATCTATGGGGAAACCGCCGGCGTTTCCGTAGATATAACTGACATGCTGTGATTACCAAAACCGCACCGATTTTGGAAGTCGCGGTGTGTCCATACCGTAGTTATTACCGCAAAGTGGATATGGAATTTGCTAGAATCCCATCCACTTTACCCTGACTGTAAAACACTGTGATTTTCCCGCAGCGTTTACGGCCTAAAGGAGGGGGACATGTTCATCACAGCCTCTGAGACATTGGGGGAGATATCTGTGCAGATACTGGGGAAGCCACCAGTGCGCTGAATGGCTTTCCAGCAGTAATCTATATCCTCCTCCTACTTAATATTGGATCTTTGTTCCTCAATCACATAAAAACAGCTGAACAGATATGAAAGAAATGTGACACATAGATAGATTGTAACCTGGATTAACACATAGGCTACTCTTTATCCCGGTAAATGACATGGCTTCACAACTGTTATGAATTTATGTTCACATACTATATGACACTGCTCTTGTAGCAGCTTATCTCAGCTTCTGATAACCAGGTCTGTTACCTCTCTATGTAATCAAACAGCTAACCCTGAATCCATTGTGTACGTGCATTTGCATATTACCTGATCTGCTCTAGGAAGTGCTGACACACTGGCTGGCAAAACCCCTTTAATCCAAATTGGCAGTTTGCTACTTTTAAACACGCCGGGAAAAAGAAAATCTAATTTGTTGCAAAATTCTAAAACAACGAGAGTTATGAAGGAGCCAGAAGTCACAGAGTTCTCCTCAAACGGAGCTGAGGGGGATCATCAACGCCAACATGTTCATTATATGGCGACAGAGTGAGCTGCCGGAACAATCACAGGCACGGTGTGAGGAACGAGTTCAGCAGCAGGACAGCTTGAGAACTGCCGAAACGCCGGAGCAGGCAAGTTCAGCAGGGAGGGGGGGAGTGACAGCTGATCCCCCCACAGCCTACAGAATAGACTTGCACTAGGCAGAGGAGGTGTTGCAGGACATGTCAGCAGTCGCTCACAGCTTTGGGCAATGTGTACAGATGTGACCAACAAACCGCAGCAGCTAAAAGCAGCACTATGTGTACCAGAACATAACGCATCGCACTGCCAGTCTATAAATGTAACAACTAGATCGCTGTACACACTGCACTACATACGCACTCACGCCCATCCTGAACTGCCTCAACAATCTCCAAATAAAAAATGTCAGCAGCCAGTCCAGCTATCAGAGGAGACTGTGCACACAAGAAATCACTCACCGGATCTGGCCGCACAGATCAACGCTGCCGATGGACTGCTGTGTGAATTAGTGCAAGAGACAGAAGTAAACAGTGCGGGGGGGGGGGGGAGGGGGGTAATGAGTGCAATGTGCAGAAACAGTGTGAGACACTCCGGCCGGCAGCGTCCCACGTATAGCTAGTGCATGAACTGCACCGTGACGTCACTGACAGGAGTACGGAGCGACAGAGGAGACACTAGACCCCCGACGCGTTTCATTCCAACAGGCTTCTTCGTCTGGGAGAACTGAGCGCCTGTCGCTGTCTGGCTGAACAAGTCCTGGCTTGTAGTTAACCCCTTCCTGCCTCCTAGGATGGAGCTGAAGAAAATGAAAAAACATCGAATTGAAACCCTGTGTGCACATGTTATGTTATCTATGTGATATAATATATATATACTGTATATAATATATATATATATATATATATATATATATATATATATATATATATATATATATATATCATCTGTGTTATATGTATTACCCATTTGTGTGTGTGTATATATATATATATATATATATATATATATATATATATTATATATAAAATATATCTTTCCTAGTCCTATGTTTGCCTTTGCTATAGTCGCAGGTACTTTCTTCCACCACACCCTGCACACTAACCCCTGCACATACTGGACGGCTGGCTTCTCCAATCTCCGCGTTGACATTGCTATAACTCTGTCCATTCCTAGTAGTTGCTGCCCCAGTAACCATGTTCCAACTCAGCTGTTTCTCAACCGTATTCCTGGCATCTTCCATCTCCATGGGCAATGCCCTGGGGTCTAACATAGACATGATAGCACAGAATGAGGAACCCTAAGATGGTGGTTACACAGTTCTCCTTGTGTCTGCCGCCTCCAGCTCAAGAACATCCATCAAATCTGCTCCTTCCTCACCCCTGAAACTACCAAGATGCTCGTCCAGGCCCTCATAATCTCCCGCTTAGATTACTGCGACACCCTTCTCTATGGACTCCCAGCTAACACCCTTGCCCCCCTCCAGTCCACCCTAAACTGCGCTGCTCACTTAATTCACCTCACCCCCCGATCTTCATCGGCTGCTCCCCTCTGCCAGCCCCTCCACTGGCTACTTATTGCCCAGCGAATTGAGTTCAAGCTACAAACACTAACATACAAAGCCATCCACAACCTGTCCCCTCCATATATCTCTGACCTCATCTCCCGCTACCTGTCCACACGTAACCTCAGATCCTCCAATGACCTCCTACTCCGCTCTTCTCTCATCCACTCCTCACACAACCGTCTCCAAGATTTCCCTCGTGCATCCCCCATACTCTGGAACTCCCTACCAAGACACAATAGACTGACCCCCACAATCACAGTCTTCAAGAAGGCCCTGAAGACTCATCTATTCAGGAAGGCCTACAACCTCCAATAACACTATCACCGCACTGCCATCTGTACAGCCTCTCCCCTCACCTTCTGTCTTTACCCCCCTTCCCTCATAGATTGTAAGCCCTCGCGGGCAGGGCCCTCTACCCCACTGTGCCAGCCGATCACTGTTAGTGTTATACCTACCTATATATTTTGTGTATTGTATGTAACCCCCAAATGTAAAGCATCATGGAATCAATGGCGCTATATAAATAAATAATAATAATAATGGTGGCTTCAGCGCCAGATCCTCTTACAAGCCCTGAGGTGGCAGCATTATGAGGGCACAGCACCTTATAGGGTCCCTGGGGTGCTTCTTGCTGTAGGTCTCCTGATCTTTCATGTTTCGGAGTACCCTTGATGTTGAGGGTAAATGAGCCAATGGTAGTAACAGTAGTGTTGACCGGACCCGAACTGCAAAGTTCGAGTGTGCCAAACTTCATGTGTTCGGGTACCCAAATCTGAACCCAAACTTCAGTTCTAAAGTTTGGGTTCAGCTAAAGCTGGTAGATTAACTGCTGAGCAATAGTGTTGAGCGAGCAGTATTCGATCGAATACCTCGCCAGCATAGGAATGCGTGTAATCGGCCGAAAACCAAGGGGTTAAACGCATTGAATATTTGAAGCAATAACTGCATGTGTACCCATACTATCTCCTAGCGCAGTAACAATAACTGCATGTCATGTGTACCCATTCCGTCTCCTAGCGCAGTAACTGCAATTGTATACGCATACTGTCTCCTGGTGCAGTAGCATTAACGGTGTGTGTATCCATACTGTCTCCTAGCACAGTCTTTGACTTACATGGTGGATGAGTATCTGTCGAAACATCTGATATTGAACGATGGGTCCTCCTCATTCAATTTCTGGGTTGGTAAATTGGACACTTGGTCATAACTTGTCCTCTATGCCTTGGGGGTGCTGGCCTGCCCTGCATGCAGTGTCCTATCAGAACATGTGTTCAGCTCCGCAGGGGCACCGACAAGAGGATCCGCCTATCCATGGCCAACGTGGACATACTTACATTCATTAAGATGAATCAGGAATGGATCCCACAGGACCAGCCCCTGCATGAGTGAGTGGTTAAAGTGTTGGTTACCTCCTCCTCCGCCTCATTCACTTACACCTCCACCACTACCAGCTGTTTCAAAAAAATTTTTATTTTTTTTCATTTTGTATTTATTTTTTTTATGCTATTATTTTTAGGTACTTTCCCTACACCATTACCCTGTTATTACCCCCATTTTGCAGCACCCTACTTCTTGCTATCCCCATTTTATAGCCAGTTTTGGGTCACCAAGTTCAAATCCCCATTCATTCCAATGCGGTTTGGGTACCCGAATCAAACTTTTGGGCAAAGTTCAGCCAAACTCATCGATCCTGAAATACGGGTTCACTCAACTCTATTTAACAGTCAATGCTCACTGCTCTGTTTGCCTAGTAGGTTTCTTCTAGGCACATAGCAACATAAAGACGCAAGTGACTTACAGCAAGGAATAGCCACACTTTCTGGGGCCCTCTCCAAGCAGAGACAAAAGTAGCATGTGCTAGTCATTCCCTTTTCTAATCCTCGGACCCTTTTCACAATGGCGAACCCTAGGAATCGGTTCTCTCAGCTGCCATTAGGGAAATGCAGGCCATGTTTTGGCCATGGATACCAAGGTTTTCAGTTACTTAAGAAGGATTTGTCTGCATTATGGTACATTGGCATGGAAGTTTCATGCCATTGGGCATGTTAACATTCGCTACTTCTATATATCTGCACATAAAATATGTCTATTAGAGATAATCTTTATGTGCACGGATAAGATACTCAACACCAAGGAGAAAACAACTATTAAAACTGTCTACTCATTGAAAAGTAAAGCGTTCTATATCATTGTGTAACAGCGCCAGGTGCGGACACTGTGACTTTTGTTAAGCCAGCCCAAAAAAGAGAATCCGGTCCGCCGGCTCCCCCTTATGCCAACCAAAAAAGTACACCAGTTCTCACAGCAGGACTTCACATTAGTGTCACAGAACACAAGCAACAGCCTTTCCAGTGTTGGAGTCACAGCCCACAGAAACACAACACCCTCCCTCCTCATATAGGAGATACCCCAGGCTCAGACAGACCCTGCTATTCCAAGCTATCAATATTCCTTCTTTTGGGAAAAGCCCAATTTATGTTAAAGTCGCTCTGCTCAGACGGATAACTGTACTGTTGCACCAAGGTCCTCGGACTGAATTCCCAAAAGGTGTGGAAAACTGTCCTAATATATCGAAGTTCTCCACCCTGGCTTGACAATTGAGTGTTGGGCACAGGATGCTTAGGCTGCCACCACCAATAGGCATAGCAGGGTTCTACCTTTACGACATCATCGCATTATCACTTGTCCACAAAGTATCAGAAGTGACGTGATAATATCAGCACTATTAGTTAAAGTGACTAGATGTCACGGTTGTGTCAATGCCCAACAACCGTGATACTGAATGGTGCTTGCAACACTAGGGAAACAGGGTAGGTAAGCTGTCCCTAACGTTACGATGGCTGACTAGGCCCTGCCTGAGGGTGTTGATCAGCTGTTCCCAAGCTAAGCTTGGCCCTGACAACTACTAGCTCTCTAAACACCAAGACCTACAGACAGGTAGGATGAGAGCTGAAAGAGGCTAGGGACTGGGAAACTAGAGGCGGTCACCACTTAGCGAAAAGATAGGTGCAGCTGCAAACAGTACAAGCTAGGATGGGACGTGTTGGAGAACAAACAGGCGCAGCACAACCACTAACACACTACAGAAATTGAGGAGCGGAGGAGTGGAGTAGTGAGGAAAGGTAACACAGGTCAGGGGCAAAACCAGTGGCCTAACTAGGAATGGTGGGGCCCCGTGGCAAACATTTGGCATGGGGCCCCCCCAACCGACGCCGAAGACCTCGACCGACCCCTCCTCCGCACTCTATTATGTCCCTTAGTAAGCCCTGCACACAGTATTATGTCCATTAGTTTGCCCCTGAACATAGTATTATCCCCCATAGTGGCCCCTGCACACAGTATTATGTCCATTAGTGGCCCCTGCACACAGTATTATCCCCCATAGTGGCCCCTGCACACAGTATTATCCCCCATAGTGGCCCCTGCACACAGTATTATCCCCCATAGTGGCCCCTGCACACAGTATTATCCCCCATAGTGGCCCCTGCACACAGTATTATGTCCCTTGTGGACACCCATAAACAATTATTATACTTTGGGGTCTTTTCAGACCCCAGAGTATAATAATCGGAGACCCGGGGGAATAAAAACATTAAAAAAACTGTTGCTTACCTGTTCCCCGGCATCTATGCTGTCGGCCGCCGCTCTCGTCCTTCTTTAATGACGTCGGACGTCACATGACCCGGGAAGCAGGCTGGGTTCATGTGACGTCAGAGACGTCAGACAAGTATGAAGGAGGCCTGGCAGGATCGTGGAGAGGTAAGTAACAGTATTTTTTACGTTCGCTTACCTCTCCCGGTCCACCGATCAGTATAATGATAGTATTTGTGGGGCCCGCGGTGTCACTTGCCGATCCCGGCCTGAAAAGACCCCAGAGTATAATAATTGTTCATGGGTGTTCATTATGGGACATAATACTGTGTGCAGGGGCCACTATGGGGGATAATACTGTGCACAGGGGCCACTATGGGGAATAATACTGTGTGCAGGGGCCACTATGGGGCATAATACTGTGTGCAGGGGCCACTATGGGACATAATACTGTGTGCAGGGGCCACTATGGGGCATAATACTGTGTGAAGGTGCCACTATGGGACATAATACTGTGTGCAGGGGCCACTATAGGACATAATACTGTGTGCAGGGGCCACTATGGGACATAATACTGTGTGAAGGGGCCACTATGGGACATAATACTGTGTGCAGGGGCCACTATGGGGCATAATAGAGCACACAGGAATGCAGCAGGGGGTCGGACGTTAAAGGTCTTCGGTGTTGGTCAGGAAGGATGGGGGGGCCATGTCAAAAGTTCGCCACGGGGCCCTGCCATTCCTAGTTACGCCACTGCCTGGGGATATGTAGAGTAACTCCCAGCACTCTACCTGTCACCTTCTCACAGCAGGGGCGATTACTAATCTCTGGTGCCACTATTGTAGTTTATCAGGGCTATCATCGTGAGATAAGCGTTTCTCCCAACTCCTGTCAATATGAAGGGAGGCAGGAATCCAAACAGTTGGTGGCTGCGGTCTAGTTTCAGACCATGGTCCGTCAGTTCAGCATCCCTGCATGATGAGGGCAACTTCTTCTCTCCTACCTTTGCTAGTCAGTCTGGGGCAAAAGCTGTGCAGCCTCACAGCCCTCTACGTGATCAGTGCTTCACCCGATCATTAAGGAAGCAGTCAGGGGGATCTGGTGCGGTTGGTTTTTCCTTGCTAAAAAGTGTATTATTTTGTAGCAAAAAAATAATAATAATTTGGGAAAGCCGTGTATCAAAATTGCAAGTACAGTCACTAACAATTAGCTTGTAGAACCACCTTTCACAGCAATTTTATCATTCTCTCACATCATTGTGGTCAAATTTTCATCTAGTCTTCTTTATAACATTGCTTCTGCTAAATGAGGAATGTGGACACTTGTTTGTGCCACAACATTTCAACTGGGTTGAGGTCTGGACTCTGACTAGTCCTGCGCTAAACTTTGATTCTTTTCTTTTTCAACCATTCTTATGAAGATTTGCTGGTGTACATGACCCAGTTTTAGCCAAGTTTTAGTGATGATTTTAGAATAGTTTGATGTACAGAGGAGTTGAAGTCAACTCAATGACTATAAGGTGCCCAGTTCCTTCAGCTACAAGACAAGCTCAAATAATCACCTCCACCACCATGTTTGACATTTGGTATGAGGTTCTGCGGTTTTATGCAATGTTTGGTCTTCACCAAACATCATACTGTGCGTTATTGTCAAACATCTCCACTTTGGTCTCATGTGTCCAAGGTATATTGTTCCAAAGGTCTTGTGGTTTGTTTAGATGCAACTTTTTAGAAGGACAAGTTTTTCTCCTGGCAACCCTTCCAAACAAACCTTACTTATTTATTCTTTTTCTAATCGCAATGTCATGAGCTTGAACATTTAATATGCTGAGGCTTGTAGAGTCTGAGATGTAGCTCTTGGGGGTTTTGGCACTTTCTCTGAGCGTTGGGACGTGTTATCTGGGATGTGCACTCCTGGGAAGATTGCCAACTGTACTGAATGTTTCCCACTTGTGAATAACTTTTCTCATTGTAGAAAGAAGGACTTTAAAATGTTTGGGATTAACCTTCTAACCTTTTGCAGATTGATGGGCAGCAATAGATCGCTTCTCTAAGATCATTGCTCATATCTTTCCTCTTGGCATCATGACTAGAGATGAGCGAGTAGTACTCGATCGAGTAGGTATTCGATCGAATACTACGGTATTCGAAATACTCGTACTCGATCAAGTACCACTCGCTATTCGAAGGTAAAAGTTCGGTGCAGAACCAGCATTGATTGGCCGAATGCTATACAATTGGCCAATCAACGCTGGTTCTTCTCCTACCTTTAGAAGTCTTCTCCGTGCAGCTTCCCCGCGGCGTCTTCCGGCTCTGAATTCACTCTGCTAGGCATCGGGCCTGGGCAGAGCCGACTGCGCATGTCCGCTTGTAGTGCAGGCATGCGCAGTCGGCTCTGCCCAGGCCCGATGCCTGGCAGAGTGAACTCAGAGCTGGAAGATGCTCCGGGTATGCTGCAAGGAGAAGACTTCTTGGAGGATCCAACCCGACCCTCACTCGTGGACTTGGTAAGTATAATTTGATCGAACGTTGCCTACCCCTGAAACGAGCATTTTCCCCCCCATAGACTATAATAGGGTTCGATATTCGATTCGAGTAGTCGAATATTGAGGGGCTACTCGAAATGAATATCGAATCTCAAACATTTTACTGTTCGCTTATCTCTACTATACATGCCTGAAAACACTAGACCAGAAAACTCCCAAAACATCTTTTTTTTATAGAGGTGATCTTACCCTTACCCTACTAACCCCTTTTAATAAACTTCATTTTTCACTGCTTCTTCATTTTTGTTACAGTATAATTTGTCATCTGAGGTTGAATTTACCAAGTAGCGTAACTCAAGGCTCAAGGGCGCTGGAGCAAAAGTGCAGCTTGGGCCCCCTATAGCAATTATTTCCCCATTTATTCTCTTCCCACAGAATCCGGTCTTGACTATATTTTGACCTTTTGCTCCTTTTGGAATAAAAAGTTAATTTTTTTTTCTCCTTTTGACAGGGGAAGTATCTTTACAATGCAGCTACGGACCTCCTGACTTATGGACCTAGTAGCAGGTGAGACCACTGTGAGCCCTTTAGGTTAGGCCAGTACTTATGGGCCCCCTAAGGACGTTGGGCCCAGGAACGATCGTACCCTGTGCACCCCGTCAAGTTACGCCCCTAATTTTTAGACCTTCTAAGGACCAGCTTTTTATTATTATGTCCCGCTACATAAAACCATAGAATTCAGAGAGGCCAAATTTAGTTTTGTTTTAATGAGAAAAAATTAGGCAATATCTTCCCTTCAGCATCAATCATTGTCCGATCACATCCCGCTACATGGTGTGTTTTTTTCCTCCGCACATCCGTAGATTCTGGGCAAAAAGTTAACTTCGAAATTGTTCTACTAATGAAACGGTTACAAATCATCCCAATAGACAATATGTAAGAAATAAATGGTTGATATAAATATAATTCATAGCGAACCATCAGGTGGGAATTAAAATTTAATTTAAAGTGTAGTATCAGTGTAATGGTGGCAAAAGTGGTGAGATATGTGATTAACGGCTGTTTTCTTTCACCTTTACAAGCATTAGGTTTTTACTGTTGGAGGAAATTAAGGCAGAATTGTAGCAGGAAATTCCTTGTAGCCAGGTGTTTCTGGTTATCAGATGAATAATGTGTCCAGAAGTCATGAGGGAGACTTTAATATTATGACGGGAAGATTTGCAGTCTCCATGAATATGCGGCCTTCGAGTATCCTTCGGACAGCTGTGACATAACTTTATGGCGGAGGAGTAAAGAATTCGTGTTGAACTAAGTAACAGGTATAGCCAACAGAGATAATTTTATTGCTATATTTTAAAACTGACTGAAAGCTAAAATGTGCATTTTATTGGATTTTTATGAATTGAAGAAACCAATTTCATAACATTGTGAAGTTCCATATGGCTGATACAAATATGTCACTCTTCATTTAAAGTAATTAATTTTACTTTTGCTTTTTGGAGAGCTGTAATTTTACGGCCATATTTTCGGGGAGTCTTCTCAAATAGCCAGTATTTAATAAAAGTTAAAATATATATATATATATATATATATATATATATATATATATATATATATATAATACACTATTACATTCAAAAGATTTTACATTTTGGAAAGACCATTCATATATTGATCCTGGTCTTGATCGTAAATGAGTTGTTTTATTATTATTATTATTATTATTATTATTATTATTATTATTATTATTATTGTTGTTGTTGTTGTTGTTGTTGTTGTTGTTATTATTATTAATAATAACAATAATAACAGTAATAATAATAATAGAAATAATAATAATAATAATAATAATAACAGTAATAATAATAATAGAAATAATAATAATAATAAGTATTGTTACCTGTCAAGAAGAAATGATCATTTATATCCTAATCATTTATTGTTACCTGTCAAGAAGAAATGATCATTTATATCCTAATATCACAGAAGGAACCTCATTATTTTAGGTTCGGGTTTCTATTCGGGGAGTCCACTTGGCAAGCCATTGAATGGAAACCTATCCGTGGTTACCTAAGGAAACCCGCGGACCCCATAGACTATAATAGACTATGAGGTCCGTGTGGTTTCCATTTTGTTTCAGGACTTTTCTCTCTGCATATTTCGTACGGACAGGGGATCAGAATGCCCTGAACACAGATATGAACCTTAAATTGTATAAGCATCCCTGTGCCCATGACCGCTGTGGCATCTTCTATGTAAGTGGTTTGATACACAGCATTTGGTTGCATCTTTTTTGTCATTTTTGAAAATGGAGGGATAGCGGAAAGCTGCATCTATTTCTTAACTGAAAGTCTATGGTAAAAGGTTAAAATCTACACATACCCTACATTCTTCACTGCCATGTTCCCAAAAACATTTGGCTTATGTTCAGTGGCGTAACTAAGAATGGTGGGGCCCCGTGGTGAACTTTTGACATGGGCCCCCCCCAACTGACACCGACAGTTTTCAGACCCCAGAGTATAATAATCGGAGACCCGGGGGAATAAAAACATAAAAAACTACCATTTCTTACCTGTCCCCCAGCTCCTACACTGTCGGCCTCCGCTGCCATCCTTCTTCAATGACGTCAGATGTCACATGACCCGGGACGCAGGTCGGGTTCATGTGATGTCAAAGACGTCAGACAACCAGGAAGGAGGCCTGGCCAGGATCGTGGAGAGGTAAGTAACAGTGTTTTTTTATGTTTCTTACCTCTCCCGCTCCGCCAATCATTATACTGGGGTCCGAAAAGACCCCCGAGTATAATGATAGCAGCGGTAGCGGCTGTCACCGGGCCCCTAATGTCCCAGGCCCTGTGGCAGCTGCCTCTGCTGCTATGGCGGTAGTTACGCCACTGCCTACGTTCTCTACTGATCAGCCATTATCCCGTTTTGGTCAGTGCTGCTTTTAGGATTAGTGATGAGCAAGTAGCATTCGATCAAATACCTCACCGACATAGGAATGCGTGTAATCGGCTGAACACTAAGGGGTTAAAGGCTTCGAATATTCAATGCACTTAACCCCATGGTGTTTGGCCGATTACACGCATTCCTATGCCGGCGAGGTATTTGATCGAATACTACTCGCTCATCACTATTTAGCATGTCTTCCCTGCTGATCAGTGGTATAGTCAACCTGTAAACTGCAGACTAAGATAGTGTAAAAAACATCTTCAATATTCTAAAACAGTCCCATCTACTCCCCTATCAAATGTAGCCCTAGTCTGGTAATCTGTTCAAGGTGTGAATTTTATTTAGGGTCTGATCAAGGAATGGTAAGGAAAAGTCATCATGGACCAGATGGAAAGAGCAGGGGAAAAAAAGCGAACCGTCACCCCGAGTCATGATTTATAGGGTTCTCAATGCACTGTTGTAGTAAATCCTCGTATTGCGCATAAGATGACAATTCTGGAGACTCTTTAAACAAGATTCACATGACAGAGATTAGTGGCCGCGTGACGTCCATTATTTTAACGGACGTCACACGGCAGCATTGAATTCAATGTTGGTGAATGGAGGCCGTTATTTTGACAGTCCGTTGTAACAGGCCGTCCGACTATAGGTCATGTCCTAAGGGCGGATCCATAAATGGCCTCTCTGGTGCAAGATGGCCTTTTTTATGGCTCGATTGTCTGAATGTAGCCTTGTATACAAATATAGGAATAAGCCAAATATTCAGATGCATGCAATCTTGTTACTTGATAAAACAAATCAGCATTTGTATGTATTCTGCCAGTTACTGCATTTGGTGTGGTCTTTGGTGGTATTATTAGTTGTATTGGTGCCTGTCCATGTCACTAGTTGTCTTCACTTGTATTTCCCATTTTATGTTGACGTTGTGATTTCCACATTTAGGGCAGCAAATTGACTGCAGCATACATTGCTATGGAAAAAGGCAGTGAGTTTTTTGGGTGGAAACATGGCGGACTCCATTACAGTCTATGGGGTCTGCTCGTTTCTGTAGGTAACCACTTTTTTAAGTAGATTAGGTTTCCGTTCTTAGGGTCCCCAAGCGGACCTAAAGAATGGAAACCCATACACAGGTGTGAACCTAGCATTACGATAAGGCCCCTTAGACATGACCATGTGTATTTTGTGGTCTGTATTTTGCAGACTGGGTGTCAACAGTGTCTTCAGCATCAGTGCCGTATACTCGCAAAAACGGATATTATGGCTTCTGTGTATCAACCGTAATTGTGGATCCGCAGATATGAATGACACACTGAAGCCAAAAATAAAAATCCCTGTGGGTATGTGCCGTCCGTTGTTTCTACTGTCCCAATAACCTTCTACAGGTGAGTCCACGCCACAAACACTGAGCAGAATAGGACCTTCTCTGAGCTTTGTGGCACAGATTCTTGGTCGATAGTGTGCTTGGGCCCATTGGAAATGAATGGGTTAGCACATTGAAATAGCAAATGGTCATCTGCAATGAGCCTTGCTTGCGGATGACAGAAATGTGTCAAAGTAAATTGGAGAACTTTTTCTGTCAATTTGCCAAATACAGGTAAGGGCAGGTTCACAGCTGCCCCCGATCTCCGCTTTGCAGGTTTCCATCTTCTGCCCAGGAAACTGGACAGGAGACGGAAACCAGCAGTCAGTTTTCAAACCCATTCACTTAAATGGGTTTGCAAAGTGACCGCCCATGAGCGTCTTCTGGTCTCCGCGGTGAAACCATTTTTTTTTTAACCAGAGATAAAGTCAGACATGCAGAACTCTGTGTCCGGTTAAAAAAAAAAACGGTTTCACCACGGAGACCAGAAGACGCTCATGGGCGGACATTGACTGCTGGGTTCCCGTCTCCTGTCCAGTTTCTCAGACAGAAGATGGAAACCCACAAAGCAGAGACCGGGCACAGGTGTGAAACTGCCCTCAATTTGATTTGGCTGGTAAGCTAGAGGAACAATCTTTGCAGTGTTGGAGAATGAGTAATGCCAGGTTCACACCTGAGTCCCGGCTTCCGTTATGCAGGTTTCCGTTTCCTGCCCGAAACTGGGCAGGAGACGGAAACCTGCAGACATTTTTCAAACCCATTCATTTGAATGCGTTTGCAAAGTGTCCGGCCGTGAGCGCCTGTGAGCGTTTTATGCTCTCCGCAGCGAAACCGTTTTTTTTTTAACCGGACACAAAGTCGGAAATGCAGGACTTTGTGTCCGGTTTAAAAAAAACGGTTTCACCTCGGAGAGCCCAAAACGCTCACCGGCACTCATGGCCGAACACTGTCTGTGGGGTTTCCGTCTTCTCTCTGCAGAAGACGGAAACCTGACAGACGGAGACCGAGCGCAGATGTGAACGAGCCCTTAGTCAAGTTTCTTAGCTTGCTTATTTTGTGTGGGCTCTATACCTCACATGGGCCTCTGAGATGGTGGAAGGAATCTATCTTGTATTGTTATTGTGATGGTATCCAGGGTCACAAAGATAGGAACTGCCATGAGCTGTTTGTGCAATAAGTGGAAGTGTTGGTTTGCAGTGTGATTTGTAATGTATAGCCAATTTTTGAGTTGGATGTCATGGTGGTACTTTGGAATATCAAGAAAGTTGATGCCTCCTACAATGTGACAGTAATGCCTAAGAATGCCTAAGCCTTGGTCTTTTTTTTTGCCTCCTGTTGACATTGACTGGAATCAACCTCATGTATAATTCATAGAGGATCTTCAGTGGGATTAAGTTCAATACATAACTAAATTTTTGGCCAATTGTTAATTTTCTTTTTTTTTTTTAAATGTAGATTGTGAGCCCCACATAGAGCTCCCAATGTACTTTTTTTTTTCTCTATCAGTATGTCTTTTTTGTAATATGGGATGGAAATCCATGCAAACACGGGGACTCCTTGCAGATGGTTTTTTGCCCTTGGCGGGATTTGAACACCAGGACTCCAGTGCAGCAGTGCTAACCACTGAGCCACCGTGTTGCCCTTGCCAACTGTTATTTTTCTGACAGTATTTTTGTAATATACTTTGTTAACAAATTTTGTCTCCTTTCTGTGAACTCCTGCTTTTTTTTTTTCTACCTGTCTTCTTTATTGAGAGCTGTTCCTGCGTCTCACTGATTGTAAGAAGGGGCCACACGGTGGCTCAGTGGTTAGCCTTGCAGCGCTGGAGTCCTGGTGTTCAAATCCCACCAAGGGCATAAAACCATCTGCAAGGAGTTTGTATGTTCTCCCCGTGTTTGCATGGATTTCCATCCCATATTCCAAAAAAGACATAATGATAGGGAAAAATGTACATTGTGAGCTCTATGTGGGGCTCACAATCTACATTAGAAAAAAAAAAAAAAAAAGAATGTTACTTTGTAAGGCCGGGTTCACACCAGCGCCCGATCTCCATTTTGCAGGTTTCCGTTTCCTGCCTGAGAAACTTGACAGGAGACGGAAATCTGCAGTCAGTTTGCAAACCCATTCATTTGAATGGATTTGGAAAGTGTCTGGCCATGAGCGCCCGTGAGCGTTTTGTGGTCTTCGCGGCGAAACCGTTTTTTTTTTAACACATGCAGGACATGCAGAAGACAGAAACCTGAAAGAGAAGACCGGGGTGCAGATGTCAAACCTGGCCTAAGATGTTCAGAAAAAGCGGTTGGGGAGAATCTCTTCTTTCATATGACACCAAGAGCAAATTTTCCATTTTATAATGTCCGAGATATAACACTTAGAAGTGACCCCCCCCACCCTAATTTCCTCTACATCTTACACAGCGCCATACCCCAATGCCTGTACTCCGTGCACAGTAACATTCAGTGAAAGGCAGGAACAGCTCTCAATACAGAAGCCAGGGGAAGAGTGAAAAAAATGCAGGATTTCACAAAAAGAATCCAAAATTTGTTCATAAAGTATATAACAAAATTTATTTAGGGCACAAATACTGCCAGAAAGTTAAAAGTTGTCCGAAAGTTTAGTTACACTTTAAGAGATTAATGGACTCTCTTTGGAGGCCAGCTGGACTTGAATCTTGGAGATGAGCAAAATTGAAGGATTCTTGGATAACATGGGCTGTTTTGGATGGACTTCAGATTTGGATATATTCATTTTAAAGTTGTAGATGAAAGGGATATTTGAGGTAAGGAAGGTTTGTACTGGAGTTTGCGACTAAGAGGAAGTCGCCTGCATATGCAGTAGAGTATATCTAGTCTTGGCCAGCTTTCAATACAGAGTAGCCGTCATATAACAAACAGCCTGTAATAATGTCTCCCGGAGTAAGATTAACAAGGTGGTGGATAGGGGGGGGACCCTTGACAGATCCTACCTGTGATTGAGAAAGAAGGGGACAAGAGGTCTTAAACCAACAGGTAGTTACAGGAGAGTGCACAATTGAATCACATTTTTTTGTAGTATATTGGAAATTATTTACTATACACTTCAGTTTGTCATAGTAGGTCTAAGAATTTAGCAAAAATGAAGGGCTTAAGAATTCCAAAATGCAAGATATCCAAAAAGCTTGTCTCTGTTAGGGTGTTGTCTTCTTGCTTCTTAGTATAAAAAACCTGGAATGTTTTTGTTACTTGGGAGAGGATGTGTAAAAGTCTTCATTTCTGTCTTTAATACAAAAGATACAGATGTAGTAATGTTTAACTTTCTGTAGCATGTAACATGATAACTAATGATCAACGCCAGATGTCAAGAAGGTTCAGTTTTTGTAGCAAGGAATGGAATCTACATAAGAAGGTCTGTGATTTTTGTCTAGGAGGAATCCAATGTGACTAGATTTTAAAGGACAGGGGTCCTTGACAAAGAGTTCTTCTAGTGCTTTCACTAGCCAGAGGACCTGTTTCCTATTCAGGTCATATACATTAGGTAGAATGAAGGTGGAAGATGCTATTTTGTCCTTAAAGGGGTTGTCCCATCACAAGGATTCTATCTATACTGTTAGTTTATGTGGATTTAAGACTTTTCCTAAAATGCATTGCTTTATCAAAACTGCTTTGTTTGGCTGCTATCTTAGTTTATTCACTTCATTGTTTACACTTCGTTTCTATGGCCCTTGGGATTATCTGCTCATTTGTCAAGTGATGTAGCTGCCTGCTCTCAGGGGGGAGGGAGGGGCTGGGAGCAGCTCTGAGCTGTTTGTGTCTTTTAAGTAGCGGAGCTTCTCTGATAGGGGAGGTGAGAGCTACGGGATTTCTGAGCTCTTATCAGTCGGTTTAATTGAATTTGGCTGATAAGGGCTGAGATAGGGAGTCCCTTACCTCTGTATGTAATTCAAACTGACTCAAATCCAGCTCTGCTACATCAACTTCACACTGTGGTAATTAATTTACAACCAATCCCGTGCAAGTGAAACCCCGCCCACCTATGTCCCGAGAAAAGCAGGAAGTGAAGAGAGCACAACAGCCTGCAGGTTAGTGAACAAGCATCATGGAAACACCCCTTTAAGGAGCAGTGCCCTGATTGCTTCTTTGTATTGATATGTGTATTGATAGGTGTAATTGGAAAGTGTATGGCAGTAGTCACTCCTATGGAGCTGATGTGGTGAGGTAACTATAAAAATTATGTGTTAAGTCCAGTAGTTAGATACCTCACGCTACTGCAGCCTCCCCATTCTGCCACTGGGTCACTGTATGGCCTCATAAGGCTGATGCTACCTCCACACTCTGCCACTGGCTCACTGTAGGGAATCCTCACGCTACTGCCGCCTCCCCATCCTGCCACTAGGTTACTGTAGGGCCTCCTCACGCTACTGCCGCCTCCCTACTCTGCCACTGCGTCACTGTATGGACTCATAAGGCTGATGCTACCTCCACACACTGCCACTGGGTCCAAATAAGTGAGGTGTGCAGCAGTTCTAAGAGTGAAGCCTAATAGCTATTTTTTAACATTATTTGCTGCAAATAAATATGGAAAGAATCAAATCTTTTTGTGAAATCTGGAGAAGTGGCCGAATCGAATTTTCCAACACTTTGCTCATCTCTAACCACCACTATAGCTGAAACTCAACATATTTATATTGTCATTAAATTAATAGGTAAGGTTCAACTGTAAAAGCCACTCGTGAATAAAAAGATGTCGCCCAACAAATCCAAAATAGTCCAAACAAGTCCAGGAAACTGAAAAATCAAAAAAAGTCTACCAGTATGGCAAATAAAGGAAAGCAAAAACGAAACCTGACAACTTTTTGAGTAGGAATCTGACTTTACCAGGAGCTTTAGCATGTCAGACTGGAGCAATGCTATGGGTTGGGCTCATGAATTACCTCTTGCCCCTCTCACTGGGGACAATATTACAAACTTCTCTTAAAGAGGACCTTTCACCTACTGGGGCATATGCGGTGTAATACACCGCTAGAAGGCCGAAAGTGCACTGAATTCAGCGCACTGTCGGCTTTCCCGTTCTGTGCCCCCAGTGAAGAGCTATCAGTGCTGGTACCGTAGCTCTTCACTGTCACAAGGGCGTTCCTGACTGACTGTGGCACTGTTCTCCTAATTACATCCTGGAGAATAGATGTGCCCTTCCTCACAGTAGCGTCTATTGCGCTGTACTGTGAGAGGGGGCGTGGCCTACCACCCAGCCTGAGCAGTGAGGAACTATGGACGAGCACTATCAGGAGGGGATGGGAGTGTTCCTTACCGCTATAGGCGCTACTGTGAGTAAGGGCACATCTATTCTCCAGGATGTAATTAGGAGAACAGTGCCTCTGTATGCTGCCCTCTAGGAGCAGCCCCTTGACATCATGCATGACTCAGTTAATAAGCCTACTTACATGATACGGAGTTTATTGCCAAATTAGTATTTCTATTCCAAAAGGAACAGATTCCCAGCTATGGACAGTGCTGTTTCAGTCTTTTGGACCTCCTCAGCATAGCGCAGGGATACTTATTTGGCAGAGTGAGAGACTATAGATCAGGGTCAAGGGATAATCATACACATTAGGGACAGTGTGTGCCTACATAGGCGTACAGAGACTTACAAGTCATTCCTGCTCGGCTAGGGATTCTGGGTAAAAAATATACAAATCTATTCTCCAGAATGTAATTAGGAGAATTGTGCCGCTGTATGCTGCCCTCTAGGGCCAAACTAGTATCCCTGCGGTATGCTGAGGAGGTCCAAAAGACCGAAACAGTGCTGTCCATAGCTGGGAATCTATTCCATTTGGAATAGAAATACTAGTTTGGCAATAAACCACACAACATGTCAGTAGGCTTATTAACTGAGTCATGCATGATGTTAAGGGGGCTGCCCCTAGAGGGCAGCATACAGAGGCACTGTTCTCCTAATTACATCCTGGAGAATAGATTTGCATACTTTTTACCCAGAATCCCTAGCAGAGCAGGAATGACTTGTAAGTCTCTGTAAGCCTATGTAGGCACACACTCTCCCTAATGTGTATGATTATCCCCTGACCTATGTCATATCTAGCAATGAGCAAATTTTTTCAAAAATTCAATTCGGCAGCTTTGACAAATTTTCTGATACGATTCCATCCACATTAATTTGCAATGAATTGTGTTAAAACATAGCTATTTCCTGGCTGCAGAGAGCCTGCATAGTGGTGTAGAACACTGTGCCTTGCAGTGGTTTTTAGTGATATACCACTAGGGGACCAGAACCAGTGATGCAATGATCGCTGGTTCAGCACTATAGATTGCAAAACATGTGTATTGTAGTCTATAGAGGAAATCAGCCTATGAAGACTTCCTTACTTTTGGGCAGGATCAATCAGGTACTGGGGGCTACTAGCAGCCCAGGGTCACTGGCCAGACTCTGGGCAGCAGAAGATGCATATTGGCCCAAGGGGGACATGTAGCATGGCGGAACCCCTTGGATGCTGCGGTCATTTTTCACTGCAGCATCCAAGGGTTTAACACCCGATGTCGTGTGCAGTTGCGAAGGGGTTGTGGCATCACATGTCTGGCTAGCTGATGATTGGCTGCACGCATGGCATTGTGGAAAATCCCGCATTCCCAGAATTCCTTGCCCTAACGTGCAGCAGCCATTTTAGAAAAAAGGTGATTCGTTACCATGAAGCGTGAGGAAATCCAGATTTGATGTGAATCGAACACTTCCTGAAATTCGAATCAATTTCACTTTGTCAGCTTTGATTTGGTCATCTCTAGTCATATCCCCCATACATGAATACATGTATGAGGGATCTGAGAAAATGGGTGCAAGATGGCCATGAAAACTGGACTTTTCATGGCCATTTTGCACCACGGTCGTGTAAATCTAGCCTAAGATTTCATGAGCCACTAGCTTGCTTTCGTAGTAAAAATCTTGTGGACTTGGAAGCTCAATACGATAACACCACGAGTCTGGTACATCTTTAGATTTGGGGCCTCATTGCCTTTCAGGTCCAGATGTCTATGGAGACTTTCTAAAATACAGTGACACCACAACATAAGAAACTGATCTAGTTTCTTATAAAGATTTCCCGTTATGTGGAATGGTTGTTGTATGGTGCAAGTAACCCTTGAACCAGCAAACCATATTACGTAGGAGGATTTCATACCTTCCACCCTCTGACTGCAATGAACTTATCTTTATGATGTGGGCGGTGTACCTTGCCTTTTATCCCTATTTGTACATGGTTAGACACCGCTGGTTTGGTTAAGCAATAGTCTGTCCATGCCGCACCTGTTTTTCAAATCACAAATTCTGCTTTTACAATTCAGTTCCAAATAAGTTCTAAAAAGTACATATTTTCTACCGGATTTTTCACTGGATTTTCATTAAAAGTGTTGCTTCTTTTGTCTGAAAAACCTCTCTAAAGTTTCTGCCACTAGGTGTCTCCCTTCTATCCAATTTGCGGTTCACTGCCTGTTGCTAGACTAATTTCGTCTCCATAGATGCAAGAGGGACTCACAGTAAGTGGAAGGGGGAGGGATTGGGGAGTGATTGCAGATGGGAGGGGCTGATTTATCTCACATCCTCACACACATTTGCAAATTGCTCTGTACAAAGGCTGAACATTCTGCAAATCTCACAGGCTATAATGTAAAATAAGTATCTACTCCTGGCTGCTTTGGTTATTACAGATGGGATATTAATTATAGACAACATGCAACTTTCCTGACTGTGCTCATAGGTTGTTTTTTTTCCTCTGTCGTCCCTCCATGGTAGATTCTAGAATGAAGTGGGTACCTGCATGTATCTGCCATATATTTACAGTTCAGAGTTTGTGAATCTCCTATATGATTGTCACTTTTGAATGAGTTTGAAAAATGACTGCAGGTTTCCATCTCCTACCCAGTTTCGGGCAGGAAACGGAAACCTGCAAAATGGAGACCCGGGGCGCAGATGTGAACGAGCCCTGAGAGAGCAAAAATACATTGTGTTTTTTTCTGCATTGTTTTTCATTGACATTTTGCTGGGTTTTTCCCCTACTTTTTTTCTTCCCTTCTTAAATTGATATGGAATGCGCTGGCTATTCTGAAGCTAAAATTAACACACTGTGTTTTTGAAGAAAAGACGTTTTCCCACTAGTCTGTTTTTCTACAATGTGTAAATGAGACTAACCCAAAACTCACTTTGCTGGTTTTGTAGCTAGGAGTCCCTGCCTCAAAGCTACATACGGTCCTGTAGTATGGGCAACGGAGTAACTAGGAATGGCTGGGCCCCAAGGCGAACATTTGACATGGGCCAACTCCACACACACAAACCGCATTTCTGTACACACTATTATGCCCCGTAGTGGCCCCTGCACACACTATTATGCCCCATAGTGGCCCCTGCACACACTATTATGCCCCATAGTGGCCCCTGCACACAGTATTATGCCCCGTAGTGGCCCCTGCACACACTATTATGCCCCATAGTGGCCCCTGCACACAGTATTATCCCCCATAGTGGCCCCTGCACACACTATTATGCCCCATAGTGGCCCCTGCACACAGTATTATGTCCCATGGTGACCCCTGCACACAGTATTATCCCCCATAGTGGCCCCTGCACACACTATTATGCTCCATAGTGGCCCCTGCACACACTATTATGCACCATAGTGGCCCCTGCACATACTATTATGCCCCATAGTGGCCCCTTCACACAGTATTATGCCCCATAGTGGCCCCTGATGAATTGGAGACCCAGGGGAGGATACAAACCTAAAAAACACTGTTACTTACCTCTCCATGGCTCCTGTGCACTCCCTGCTACTTTTGACCATCTTCATTGTTGGACCAGACATCACATGAACCAGGCCTGGTTTGTGCCGCGTAATGAAGCCAGCGTGGCCCACCTGACATCTGAGACGTCCCCAACCAGGCCCGCAGACTGCCGAAGTGCAGGAGAGGTAAGTAACAGCGTTTTTTTTATGTTGTCTTATCACCCCTGGGCCTCTGATCATTATATTCGGGGTCTGAAAAGACCCCCGAGTATAATGATAGCAGTGTTTGTTGTGGTTCTCGGGCCGTGGCCTCACTTACTGATCCCTGTTCCTGATCACAGCCGCCTCCGCAGAAGAGGAAGCACAGGCGTCCATGGGCAGGAGAGAGGATCGGTAAGTAAATAAGGCCCATTACCTGCAGCAAATAACAGCCTATTAAAAAAAAAAAACACATCAGGAGCCCGCTAATGTTCCGGGCCCTGTGGCAGCACTATCGCTGCTACGCTGGTATTTATGCCACCGATTATGGGACAATATGTCGCTGGCAGGCAGGGACTCCGAGAAGCATACATAACTATTATGGGAGGAGTTCCTCTCCCGGCATAGTGTTCGGGTTGGTAAATCCGTCAGACACATGTGGGAATCTAGCCTAATGTATAATGGAGGATTAGCAGATTGATATTTAGGTAAGATTAAAGGACGGTTCACCAGGAGACTTATACGATTCTAAATAATTATTTGTTAAACTATTTTAATACAATTTTGTGTTATTAAAATAAAGACATAAAAATGTACTTGATAATTTCATAATTTTCCTCATTTCATCTTTAAGAAGACATGAGAGTGTATGTGAGAATCTGAGCAATGTGCTAAATAGCGCAGGTTATAATGGTTACGCAGCAGTGTTATACTTATCCAGTAGATGGCGCCAAATCCTTTCCCTCTTCTATTACAATAGACCATTTTATTCAAAGGATTTACAGTTTTTCACTTTTTTCCCCCTCCCCTTTTTCCCTCATGTTTTATAAGAAAATCCAATGATGTTATTCAAAAAACAAGCAGTAGGGGTTTGTCGACCCTTATTAACGGCTCCTACATGGCACTGTTATTGGTTTATCAGGCATTTAGGATCTGATAGACTCCCTTTACATGGATCTTATTGTCATTAAGTTTAGCCTATTGGTCTGTAAATCAATCACTAGATTCATGGAAAAGTAGATCAGGATATGGGATAATTTGCATTTTTCCAGAAATCTATGGCAGGAACTTCAAATATCATGAAAGAAGTAATAAACAACGCTGCCCGTCGGATGATGTTTGGGGCACGGAGGAATTGCACCTTATGCTCCTCTCCAGACATGTCAGGATATGGCCGAAAATGCCACTGTGGGGAAGGTAGCTCGGTAGAAGCAGTGGTGCAGACCCAATCAGTCGGAGACAGGGACACAAATCTTGCAACGAACAGATTTATTTAAAAAAAAACAGCAAAATAAATAAACTTTTACGTCAGGCATAAAAAAAAAATGAGCAAAATCAAATACAGCCTTAACTTTGGCAAAACAGTAAGAAACAAAATCCTGCTCGTCTGAGCAACTAACTAAACAGCTATGGGCAGGTTGACATCTGCGCCCGATCCCCGTTTTAGCCAATCCGGCCAGTTTTCATCTGCAGCCCCGCGAAACTGGACAGGAGACAGAAAACCGGCGGTCAGCTTTCAAACCCATTCACTTGCATGGGTTTGCAAAGGTGACCGCCCTTGTGCGTCTTCTGCTTGTCCGCGGGGAAACCGTTTTTTTTTTTAGCCGGACACAAAGTCGGACATGCAGGACTTTGTATCCGGTTAAAAAAAAAAACGGTTTCCCCGTGGAGAGGCAGAAGACGCAGATGGGCAGTCACCTTTGCAAAACCACTCAAGTGAATGGGTTTGAAAGCTGACTACCGGGTTTCCGTCTCCTGTCCAGTTTCGCCAGGCAGAAGACGGAAACCGTCTGGATTGGCTAAAACGGGGACCAGGAACAGATGTGAACCCGCCCTAACTATATGTGTGGCTTACTAACAGCCACATAAACAAACAAATAAGCACAGTCTCACTGATTCAGAGTAACAGAACAGACCCAGATGCCTCCTCTTTCTCTCTGGATCTGCCCTAAAGTGCAGACTCTTCATCCTTTTATGGGCCAGTAATGAGCCTGGGCTGAGGCCTAATCCAGACCTGTCATGGACCACACATAGGTCAGAAACCTGGGGCTGATATAGCGGGACTCCAGCACTCTCTGCCTGTCCCCTTCTCATAGTCCCCTCAGCTATTCACAGGCTCCCATGGTGACCTCTCTTTAAAGGGAGTCTGTCACCAGATCAGTCCCTACCTTGTTATGCTAATGAGCTTTTTGGTGCAACAAAGGCATTCTCCAACATAGGATAAAAGCTAACGTTTCAGCGACAGTGGCCCTCGGGAAGCAGATTAAAGGGCGCTCACACCAAATATTGTCCTGGTTTACTTTCTCTATTGTTCATTCACTTTGCATTTTGTTAATTGTCAAAAATAAACTTTTTTTAATGTAGATTGGGAGCCTCATATAGGGATCACAATGTATATTTTTTTTTCCTATCAGTAAGTCTTTTGTAGAATAGGAGGAAATCCACGCAAACCCAGGGAGAACATACAAACTCCTTGCAGATATTGTTCCTTGTGGGATTCAAGCCCAGGACTCCAGCACTGCAAGGCTGTAGTGCTAACCACTGAGCCACCATGTTGCCCTGAAAATCAACTTTTAACACTTCTAATATGTGTAAACGCCTTCTTACTTTTACAGCATATTTTCCATACAAGCCTAACATTTTGCACAAGATTCTAGATTGCACAAGCATAAGCTTCACTTACATCCCAATAACTCTCCCAATACCATTGAAAAACACACACATTGTAATACGTTCAGAAATTCCGGTAGGTCATTGTTCACACGCCAGATGGCATCCTTACCCGTCATCTGCATATTCATCAGCAAACTGGACTAAAATTCCTCTATACACCAAAAACCCAAACGACTTGAATGTACCTATATACTAGAACAGGTATTGAATAGAGATTGAATATAGGATGCTATGCTGAGTTGACAGTTACTGAAAAAATTATTATTTTCGGGCAGCCTTTAACCCTTTAACCCCTTCCCGCCGATGGCATTTTTTGATTTTCGTTTTTCGTTTTTGACTCCCCTCCTTCTAAACCCCATAACTTTTTTATTTCTCCGCTCCCAGAGTCATATGAGGTCTTAATTTTTGTGGGACAATTTTTTCTTCATGATGCCACCATTAATTATTCTATATAATGTACTGGGAAGCAGGAAAAAAATTCAGAATGGGGTGGATTTGAAGAAAAAATGCATTTCTGCGACTTTCTTACGGGCTTTGGTTTTACGGCGTTCACTGTGCAGCCAAAATGACATGTCCCCTATATTCTGTGTTTCGGTACGGTTCCAGGGATACCAAATTTATATGGTTTTATTTACATTTTGACCCCTAAAAAAAATTCCAAAACTGTGTTAAAAAATTTTTTTTCTAAAAGTCGCCATATTCCAACGGCCGTAACTTTTTTATACGTGCGTGTACGGGGATGTATAGGGCGTCTTTTTTTGCGGGGCCGGGTGTACTTTTTAGTTCTACCATTTTCGGGAAATGTTATTGCTTTGATCACTTTTTATTCAAATTTTTATCAGAATTAAAACAGTGAAAAAACGGCGGTTTGGCACTTTTGACTATTTTTCCTGCTACGGCGTTTACCGAACAGGAAAAATATTTTTATAGATTTGTAGAGCGGGCGATTTCGGACGCGGGGATACCTAATATGTATATGTTTCACAGTTTTTAACTACTTTTATATGTGTTCTAGGGAAAGGGGGGTGATTTGAACTTTTAATACTTTTTATATTTTTTTATATTTTTTTTTTTACTTTTTTTTTTATTTTTTTTTTGCATTTATTAGACCCCCTAGGGGTGTTGAACCCCAGGGGGTCTGATCACTAATGCAATGCATTACAATGCTAATGCATTGCAATGCATTGCAAAAAAGCATCATCTCTTTTGCAGGCTGTATACACCAGCCTGCAAAAGAGAGAATTTGCAGACCGGCTGGGAGCCTTTAACAAGGCTCCCGGCTGTCATGGCAACGGGGGGTCGGCCCTGGAGCATGCTCCAGGAGTCGGCGATCCCTGCCAAAATGGCGGCGCCCATGCGCCGCCGGGAAAATGGCGCCTCTGGCGCCTTTGACAGCAGCGCCGGAGGGGTTAATGCCTCTGATCGGTCCGGGGACCGATCGGAGGCATCAGAGCCGGTTGTCTACTGCTTAAAGCAGTAGACACCCGGCGGCTATGACGGCCGCCCGGCTCCCGGGCGGTCGCCATAGTTACAGACCCGACACGCGCCGTACTATTACGGCGCATGTCGGGAAGGGGTTAAGGACGCTGAGTAGTTTGTACGTTAATGCTCGGCGACTTTTGTCATATTTTCCTTTCCTGCCTAAAGTCATAACTTTTTTTTAATTTTTCTGTGGACGTAGCTAAGTTAGGGCTTATTTTTTGTGTGACAAGTCTCATTTTGCACCATTTTTAATGTTTTTTGAGGGTCTATGTAAAAAAAAACTCCACAACTATCAAAATTTTTTTGCATTTTGTTTTTACGGCGTTCACTCTCCATTAAAATGAGAGGGCGGCTTATATTGGTTTTATCATGTAACATATTACAGGGGATATGTCAGGGCTCATTATTTACTGTAGTACGTTTTATCAGTACCAATGATTGATGTGTGTGAATTTTTGATCAACTTTTATTGCTTTTTTATGGGGGGGGGGATAAAGTTAGGTGATCAAAATCCAATATTTTGCACCTTGTGGTATATTATTGGTATGGTGATCACCATTTGGGATAAGTAATACTATTTTTTGGTAATTGGGACTTATAAATACATGGGGGTGCCTAACATAGTTGTTTTTTTGTTATTTTTTATTCTTTAACTTTTTTTTTTTTTTTTACCTTTTACCCAGTCCCTCAAGGGGATTCTCAACCTGGGATCTCAGATCCCCAGTGCAATGTACGGAAATACATAGTGTTACAATACATCACACATAGGTTCCCTAATTGTGACAGGGAACAGCAGTCAGCAGACCGTTGTTTGGCCTCCATGCCTGCCATGGTAAGCCTTCTGACCGCACAATCTTATTCATACCTCCCAACCGTCCCGATTTCCGCGGGACAGTCACGATTTGGGTGACATGTCCCGCGGTCCCAGTTGGAGGGAGGTATGTCCCGATTTCAACTCAGATCTGCGTCCAGTCCTTCTACCATATGGTCCCACCACAATATGGAAATCAAGGACGGGTTTCTGACAAGTGCCAGACTATAGAAACTTTAAGAATTCATGATCGAATCCATTGGCAACTGATTAAGACAATAGACTGTCACCAGCAAGATGGCTGGAGAAAATCTTTAAATTTCTGCAAAATGCTTGAGGGGTTGTTTTTTTTTTTTTTCACCT
This sequence comes from Leptodactylus fuscus, assembly GCF_031893055.1. Classification (NCBI taxonomy): domain Eukaryota; kingdom Metazoa; phylum Chordata; class Amphibia; order Anura; family Leptodactylidae; genus Leptodactylus; species Leptodactylus fuscus. Next base: position 198,838,522 of record NC_134269.1, on the reverse strand, counting down.
GCACTGGCCTGATTAGTAAATATTATTCATCCTGGACAACTTCTTTAATTACATTTACAAAAATGTTTACATTTTAATTGTCTACAAATTGAAATATTGTTATGTTCATAGGAGACACCTTTAGGCTAAGGCCTGGTTCACATCCACGTTTGATATTCCGTTCGGGTAGTTAACGCGACCGCAAACATGCACCATCAAAAACGCGGCGCAAACGTCCCGTAAACGCGGCGTTTACTCCGTGTGAATGCACCCTTGGTTTGTTTTTTTAAAATGTAGATTGGAACTCCATTAGGGCACTCGATCTACATTTTTCCCTATCACTATGTCTTTGGAGTACGGGAGGAAACCCACACAAACACAGGGAGAACATACAAATTCCTTGCAGATGTTGTCCTTGGTGGGATTTGAACCCAAGACACCAGCACTTGAGGGCTGCAGGGCTAACCACTGAGCCACCATGTTACCCCTATATAGACACCTGTGTTTTCCCTATAGAGTTCATAAGGGAAGAAAATCCAGAAAGAAAAGCGCAGCATTTTTATTTTTTTTAGTTGCGTTCAGCATTGTGGTCCCTGGTGCTCTGGCTTCCCTAGTCCAGTCTCCACATGTCCAGGGTTTTTCCAGCAGAAGTCTTTCCCACACGCGATTGTCCTTAGCAGTCACATGCGATGGGAACTTCCACCGGAAAAGCCTGGGGTGCTGCAGGGACCGGTTGGCAGCCTGGGACACAGGAGCACTAGGGACAGGTAAGGTTTTTTTTTTTTTAGTTTTTCACCTTCCACTATCCTAGACCACTCCAGTGTTTCTGTGCAGAGAAAATGCTGAAGCGTCTTTAGCCCCTTTTTTTCTTGTGACCAACCTGTGACTTATTCCAGTGATGCCCAGCATATGGAATAGTCCTTTAAATTCATATTGTCTATGAATTACTACTAGTTGCTACAAATTTATTGTTCTGCACTTAATACATATTATTTACTGGAATCCTAATACATGTTTTTATAGGGGATGAAAATGTGCACCAAGACCCAGAATGTGGTCCCTGCCTGTAGAGATGGCCACATGTGCAATAATGTTTGAATGAATAGGAATATGAAGCGTACAAAATGCATGTTTTCTTAGACAATGGTCCCTGCAGGCAATAATAGCATGGTAATGTATACTGTAGGCCGGAGCATCCACGCTGAGTCTTTACAATGACGGTGCCATGCATGGTTAATTTCTAATCCTTTTAGTGTTGACTTTTACAAATTGCCACTTTGAAGGATTTGGGCTCTAGAATTTTTGTTTGTGGATAAAAACAGATATAGATCTTGACGACTTAATATTAAAAGGCGAAAGTAATTAAAATAACATCTGAATGATGTAGTCGCTATATAACAGGTTACTAGGTCTCTATTAATGAGTTATGGAGAAAACAGAGAGACAGCTATAGATAATCCCTCAAACTTTACTGACTATAGAAAGCAATGCTGTACAATCCATCTGGATACTCCATGTATAAATGATTTTATAAAACTTGATAACAAGCTGCATTTTTTTCATTTGTTATTTTATTAAACACGACAGAACGCAGCCCGCATTGCCCAGGTATAAATTGTGGGTCCAAGTGATCCCACTGGACTCGGGAACATCACCTGGGACTTGCCACCTCTCTTCAAGAGTTATGACTTAAACCTTTAGCATTTGCCCAAAAAAAGCGGGGAATGGTGGAAAATTGTCCAGCTGTCATCTGTCCAAAGCCCATGAAAATTAAAGAAGGAGCGCTATTGGAGATCCTTCCTCCCTCCCAATCAAGCTACATAATATATATCAGACCAAGCAGAGATCACTCCACACAAAGAACTAAACGATCCTGAAGTCTTTCTTTCTTTCTTTCTTTCTTTCTTTCTTTCTTTCTTTCTTTCTTTCTTTCTTTCTTTCTTTCTTTCTTTCTTTCTTTCTTTCTTTCCTTCCTTCCTTCCTTCCTTCCTTCCTTCCTTCCTTCCTTCCTTCCTTCCTTCCTTCCTTCCTATGGACTCCTAGTATATCTTCTTTTCTCAGCATATGTATTTCTACATCTAGTCGCGCACTCCGCTCTGGATTAGGCCCAAATGAATGTCTGAGTGTCTTCAGGCGGATGTCGCGAGGCAAATCCGCCTGAAAGAATGAGCATGTCACTTCTTTTTTCCGGGAGCCGGAACAAGAACTGATAGACTCCCATTGATTTTAATGGGAGTCATCTTTTTGGTCAGGATTTTGAGTTGGATACGGCCTCAAAATCCTGACCAAAAAACCCCGTGTGAACTTACCCTCCTCCAGACAAAGGCCAATAACTTAGACCTGTAATCCTCTTATCACGGTGTATGTCAGTGAGGCTATTAAAAATGAAGGACATGCAAACTCCATTTTGCTAATACGGGCCACATAATATGATATGGACGAAGGTCCTTGATGTTGAAGTCAGTGGTGCTATTTTGGCTGTAAAGAATATGTTGAGAACAGAATGTCCTAGAGAACGCAAAACCAGGTCTAAAATCTTCAGAAATGCCTGATTTATCTATGTTCCAAATTTGGTGCAGATTGGTCCAGTCATAAAAAACAAACATCATACAATATATACATACAGGGGTCGCCAGCTTACAGAACAGATGGCCATTACCCCTGTCTGAGGGTGTGTTTTGTTTCAGACAGTGTAGGGATCAGCTCACATGATGGGGGTCAGCAATGACACATTTCACACAGTCAGCGGGTTCCGAACTCCAAGGGTGCTTTATTCAGATACTTCACCACAAAACACCATGCAAACAAAACAAAACCTAAGCCTGTCCGGCTCTAACTAGACAGCAGGTTGCCTTACTAACCTGGTGCAGGTCTAATACCTGGCACCAAACACTTTAACCACCACAGGGGTACTCTCTCCATCAAACCTGTCAGCCCTTTCCAGGCTTCCTTCCCCTAGTAATGAATATCAGGAAGCCTCACCTGAGATCACCTGGGGCTAGGGAAATACCCATGGTGGGCTAGGGGTGTGGACTGGAAGACTGGGACGTGCTCGCGTGTACGGCTAGCTCTGCTCCTTCAGAGCCGTACACGCGAGCACTTTCCATTCACTTCAATGGGAGTGCTTGTGGTGAAAAAAGCAGCCCATTCATTTCTATGGGGAGCGCTCGTATGCCGGCTCCCATAGAAATGAATGGGAACTGCTTTATACGCCGCTGATTCTGAACGTGTTTTACGTTCAGAATAGGTTGCCGTTTACGTAGTGTGAATTCACCCTAATAGGAACACCAAATTTACTTCTGCTAAATGCCTGGAAATGATCGAGGCAGAGACAGGGACGTGTCATGAAGGTGGAACCTGTATTTGGATGGTGACAATGAAATTTTGGGTATGTTCGTGCTTTTTGACGGTTCAAATGATCCTCTCTACTTCCATTAGAAGTCTTTAGTCTCACGTGGCACAGACCAGCGTCATTATGTGTCACAACACTGGCCCATGTGCCGACAACGAAGAGGGACGAAAGCAGCAGGAAATGTGTCGGAACTCAGGAGAGGTGAATAACTCAGTTTTTTATGTTTGTCGCATCCCCTTGGTCTCCAATCATTATACTCAGGGGTCTGAAGAGAACAAAACAACTTGTCGACAAAATCAAGACCCCATATAGCAAGCAATGCTTTGTGTACAATCAGCCTAAGGCCGGGTTCACACGGAGTATTTTGGTTCGTAATGTGGAACGTAGATGCCGCGGGAGGTTTTGCGGGCCATATACACTCCCATTGTTTTCAATGGGAGCCGGTACCGTATACGCGGCGCTATTTTGCAGCTGTGATTTTGCGGCGGCCGCAAAATAGCGCCGCGTATACAGTACCGGATCCCACTGAAAACAATGGGAGCGTATACGGCCCACAAAACCTCCCGCGGCATCTACGTTCCACATTACGAACCAAAATACTCTGTGTGAACCTGGCCTAAGGCTGAGGCTTCACGTTGCGGAAACACAACGTTTTCAGTTGTTTTTTGAGCCAAAGTCATGAGTGGATTTAACAGAAGAGAAACATCTAAAAAGCTCCTTTATATGTTCCATTCCTTTTGAAGACACTTCTGACTTTGGCTCAAAAAAACTGCAGCAAAATCTGCAACAACAAAAACGCTGCATTTCCGCCATCTGGGGCCTTAACCTAAGGATGATCCTTTTCTGGTTTAAAAAGTTAAATTTATGGCAAAACAAATTTCTTATTTTCAGGGATTCCTTTTGTATTCAGCCAGTGTCTTCCTCACAGATTACAATGAGTTGTTACTCGACACAATAACGTAAAGTGGACTTTGGACTGTACATGTTTAATGGCACAAAACCACACTGCCATAGAAATTCAATGAATGTCTCATGAAAGGCCTGACCCTCTTATTTTTTCGTTAGCACACAATTAAATGAATGGCCTCCTTTTGTTCCTCTGCCCTGTTTTGGATATTTTGACATTGACCTTGCCTACAACCCGATTTGAATGGTTGCGTCGCTATAAATTCCAGCGTTGTGAGGCCCAAGATGTGCAGAGTTTTTGCAGTAAATGAGTTTTATAGATGGTCTTGTGGTGTTTTTGTCTGTCCATGATAATGCATTTTGCTGGTGCAGTTGGCCTCTATTTGGCAGGTGTTGTCATGACTGGTTTAGCATCTTTGGCCGTTTCTAATTCTAATTTTGACATAAATTACAGAATATCAGAAATATAGTGAATACTGAGTGACTATTTTTCTTATGTATGTTATCACATACGTGGTGGTGGCTCTGTTAAGGTTGGCCTACAACCTTAAGGTAATGGATCTAAATGGCGTAACTAAACTCTTGTGGGCCCGGTGCAATCTTTTGTCCAGGGCCCCCTACCTGATCCCTACAGCGAATTCTTGATAGTGATGGTTACAGGGGCTAAGGAGTTTAATCCACCTTAATTTCAATGGGGAGCGCTCGTATGCCGGCTTCCATTGAAATGAATGGGATCTGCTTTATACGCCGCTGATTCTGAACGTGTTTTAACGTTCAGAATCAGGCAGCGTATCAGTAATGTGAATGCACCCTTAGTGTGGTTCGGGTAATCTGTGGGTCTTCTTGGCTTATGGGCCAGATGGAAGCTGCAATCTCAATACTGATGCCAGTGCTAATGGGCCCCCCTAAGGCTCTTGGGCTCCGGTGCGACAGCACCCTCTGCACCACCTCAAGTTACTTCCCTGGTCTGAATCCTACTATGTAAGCTTGGGCTCCATTAATTCTTAGTCTTAAAGGGAACCTGTCACCATGAAAATGCAGTCTAATCTTTAGGCTAGATGTTATAGATCAAGAGGAGCTGAGCAGATCAATATATAGTTTTATGGGAAAAGATTCAGTCGTAAGTGAATCATTGGGGCGGCCCTATCATTGACTGACAGCTCTCCATGGATGACTGAGTCACAATAATGAATAGGCCCCATCATCATAGGGCCCCTTCACACGGCGTAAGTGCTCGGCTCATTCCGAGCCGTACATGCGAGCGCTTCTAAACACTTCCCATTCACTTCAATGGGAGCGCTCATAAAGCCGGCTTTACGTGCGCTCCCATTGAAGTGAATGGGAAGTGTTTAGAAGCGCTCACGTGTACGGCTCGGAATGAACCGAGCGCTTACGCCATGTGAAGGGGCCCTTAGTCTAACCAGCAAATATATATCTCTTTTCGGCTAAGGCCACATGGGATGTCCCGAAGCAATAAAGTGGTGGCAACGCATCGCGGTTCTTCCAGCAGCGCTTTAAACAGAAAGTTGGCAGAGTTTTTGTCCCCAGACTTTGTTACAATTATATCTGTAGAGAAACCGCTGGTGTTTCCGTAGATATAATTAACATGCTGTGATTTCCAAAACCTCACCAGTTTTGAAAATCGCAGCATCGTGGTTTTTACCGCAAAGTGGGCATGGGATTCACTAGAAACCCATCCACTTTGCACTTGTTGTAAAACGCTATGGCAAATCGCAGCATTTCTGACCCATGGGGCCCCCCGGCCTTCTAATGTTTTTAGTTTTTATCTTCCCCACCCCATGTTAGTCTTTCTGCAGGTACAATTAAATATGCATTGATGGGATTACACAAATTCTCATTCACTTTGATTTTGCTGTAAAACCGAAGCTTTATTATTTTTTTTCTGCTGCCTTTCCACAATGTAGGGACTTAGCCTTCCAATCCCCCCCCCCTTACAGAAAGTGGTATTTATGACTGACACAGTGTGGGGCATTTGTTGAGGGACATTGTGGTTGGCACTTTATGGGGTGCACCGTGGCTGACACTGTGTCTGATCGCGCTGGAGATGTTTGGCCAGGTTCACACAGAGTATTTTGGTTCGTAATGGGGAACGTAGACGCCGCGGGAGCTTTTGCGGGCTGTATACGCTCCCATTGTTTTGTTTGTTTGCAGCAAAATAGCGCCGCGTGTACGGTATCGGCTCCCATTGAAAACAATGGGAGAGTATACGGCCCGCAAAAGCTCCCACGACGTCTACGTTCCACATTATGAACCAAAATACTCTGTGTGAACCTGGCCTTTGGCTGGCATACTGTAGTTTGGGTAGGAATTGTGACTGGTAACATTTGGGGGACGTTGTGATCTCTATGCTATTCAGTCAGTTACTCACAAAGGCGTTCTACTTGCTTTATCAATAAGCAACTATCTGCATTAAGAATTTATTAGATTACATTTTTTTTTGTAGATTGTGAGCCCCATATAGAGATCACAATGTATATTATTATTTTCAGTATGTCTTTGTAGAATGGGAGGAAATCCACACAAACACAGGGAGACCATACAAACTCCTTGCAGATGTTGTTCCTGGTTGGGTTCGAACCCAGGATTCCAGTGCTGCAAGGCTGCAGTGCTGACCACTGAGCCACCATGTTGCCCCTTATTAGATTAAATTTTGTCAAGAACACACAATGACTTATATACTTAAAATTTAATAAAAACGTTCAAAAGTGATATGGCACTAATATATATTACACTCATGCATATATATATATATATATATATATATATATATATATATATATATATATATATATATGTATATATGATATATATATATATATATATATATATTATACTAATAAATATATTTTATATATATATATATATATGCATTAGTGTAATATATATATATATATATATATATATTATACTGTATATAAAATTTATATATATATATATATATATATATATATACACAGTATATTATACACATGACCATTAAATATTATATACACACAAAAAAATAGCAACAAATGCAGTTTATCACTGTATAAAACAGTGGCCGTATAGCTGTATAGCTTCAAGTGAACAATGGCAGTAGGTGTAACAGAGAGATGACAGGCTTGTGCACCCTCTGTTCCTCCTCTGAAATATGCAGGCGAACGAATGAATAACCCGAAAGACTGATCAATAGAATTAATCCTCAGAAAATATCTCCAATGCGGAGGTAGATTGAATTTGAGATTAACTCCTTGGATTAACCCAGCCGGTGTCCATCATTGGCGTGTTAGAGGTGACACTTCAGAATCTTAGGAGTTGTCGTAATTAGAGAGCGTTCTCTGTGACAGTCTCTCTCTGACAGCTAAAACTAGATCCTTCTACACCCCTCCAACACCAGAGCCAAGAGAAACGCACCTTGTACATAAATACAGTCAATACCTTATGCAAACAGTAAGACAAACATAACGTGAAACGGATTGTAGAGATGTGATGCAGAAACCTAAGTAAGCGTGTCTCTTTTAGCTTTCCAACTCCTGCCTCGCTTGTAGCTCCTCTTAGATTAATCTTTTTTTTTTTTTGGCTCATTGAATTGTGGTCAAGGCCATTGTAATGTGAGCCCTCCCTCAGATTCGATTGGATGGAGGAGGCAGTGAGAGGCCCCTTTTCACAGAGGACTAATTGCTTTAGACCACCAGTATTTTGAAGCTACAGATGTCTTCCTTAATTTGCCTACAGAACACAATCGGCCCCATCTGTTGCGTTTTTTTTTTTTTTAAAGTCGCCTTCTCCCCCTGTCTGCAGGCCTAAATTGAAAACTCATCAAAAAGTAATACAAGAGCAGTTTGGCTGGAAGGCCGCTGCTGCGGGAGGGAAGGAGGGGCAGCCTTTAATAAGGGCCCCCTGCCACTTTTACACTTAGTCTAAAGCCCAAAGAATAGCCGAGGCAGGGAACGAAAGCTGGGGGTGGATTCTGGAAGAGCCGGAAAAAAAAGTTGGAAACTAAGGGACAGATGGGATAATTTGTGGTAGAATAATCTAATGTGTCATGGCTGAAGGGGAAAATACGGGAGGCTCACTGAGCTTTATGCACCCAAAACAATATATATGACTTTAGCTTTTTTTTGTTTTTTTTTCCTTTTAAGTGACCAAAATAATTTGGTTTCTGCTCTTCGGATACAATAGTGGCTTCAGTTTTCGGATTGTTGGTCGCCTTTTACTTGTCTTCTCGATATAGTTTTAAGCAATTTCCTGGCTATTGACAATGTGTTTTATAAGGGGTCAGAGGTGAAAGTGCAGCGTGTCATCTTATATCGCTCTTTGATATTGCGGTTTAGTTTTCGTTTGTAGACACAAAACGTCTTACAAATTTTGTTTGTGTTTGTTTTTGTGTTTTTTGCTTCTTTAAAAAAAATAAAAAATCTTAAGTTTTCAAAAGATAACAATTAGAGATGAGCAAACAGTAAAATGTTTGAGGTTCGATATTCGTTTCGAGTAGCCCCTCAATATTCGACTACTCAAATCGAATATCGAACCCTATTATAGTCTATGGGGGGAAAATGCTCGTTTCAGGGGTAGGCAACATTCAATCAAATTATACTTACCAAGTCCACAAGTGAGGGTCGGGCTGGATCCTCCAAGAAGTCTTCTCCTTGCAGCTTCCCCACGGCATCTTCCAGCTCTGAATTCACTCTGCCAGGCATCGGGCCTGGACAGAGCCGACTGCGCATACCCGTACTACAAGCGGACATGCGCAGTCGGCTCTGTCCAGGCCCGATGCCTGGCAGAGTGAATGAAGAGCTGGAAGACACCGCGGGGAAGCTGCACGGAGAAGACTTCTAAAGGTAGGAGAAGAACCAGCGTTGATTGGCCGACTGTATAGCATTTGGCCAATCAATGCTGGTTCTGCATCGAACTTTTACATTCGAATAGCGAGTGGTACTCGATCGAGTACGAGTATTTTGAATACCGTAGTATTCGATCGAATACCTACTCGATCGACTACTACTCGCTCATCTCTAATAACAATGTTACGAATGTTAAGAACTTTTGTCTTACAGGCTCTATATCTCGCCATCCACTACGACTTAGAACGTGAGACTCCCATCATTTTATAGACCATCCTCTTGGCTATCTCATACAGAAATATAACTTGGAACTATTTAGTATATCATTAGTTATGCAGATTCTTATCATTTAACTGTATTGTTACTGTTTTGCTCCTAAAAATCTTGATTTTTTTAAAATTATTTTGTTAGTATTTTGTAAATCCACCATTGGCGTTCAACACTACCTGAATCCTTCTGAGCCTTCTGTCAATCAGATTTAAGCATGTCTCAACCGAAATCTGATCCCAGGTCTCTTCTACATGTTCCTATTGTAGGCGCATACTGGTCAACTCACCTGGGTACAAATACAGCTTTTTCTTCAACTGTACCCATAAGTGTTTGATTGGGTTAAGGTCTGGAGACTGTGGGGACCAATCCAGGGCCTCAACCATATGCTTCTGGTCGTTGTCCTGCTTGAACACTATCTCGTGCTTTCATATCCAGAATATTCAAGTGTACGAAGTGACTCATCTTGTAGGATACTCACATATGGTTCAGCATTATATATCCAACATTTTGGCTATGAAACAGCCCCATATTATCAGGCTTCCTCCACCAAACTTGACCAGTTCTCGATCTGTTAGCCTCCTTTTCCCTTGTTTATTCCAGACCCATTTGCCACCATCAGATCCCATTCTATTGACTTTTGTCTCTTCCCATTTCCAATGTTCTAGTGTCCTCTCTTCATATGTTTTTTTTTACATAGGAAGAATATGCAAATCTTATTTCCATGATGTAATTAGGAAGCCAGTGCCTCAAGAATGCACACCAATAGAAGGCACTCACTGAGAATGTGCAAGTCTATCTTCCATGATGAAATTAGGAAGACAGAGTCTCAGTCAAGCAAACCAATAGAGGGCGCTCCCTTTAACATCATGCCGACCTTCTCAGAGGCCTTTGTTTGCAATGATGTCTCTCAGCCAAGGACAGCTGTTTCAATGTTCTTGCATCTCATCAGCTTGGCGCAGAGAGGACTGACCTAGCAGATGTGAGAGGCAGGGTTGAGGGGATATCGTCACTCCATAGGGAGAGAACCACCATTTAAAATCCCAACATCATTGCAAAAAGAGGCCTCTGAGAACATCAGGGAAGATAGACTTGCACATTCTCAGTGAGCGCCCTCTATTGGTGTGCATTCTTTAGGCACTGGCTTCCTAATTACATCATGGAAGTCAGATATGCATATTCTTCCCATGTTCCTTTGCACAGTGGAGCACTCATGGTTTAATAAGACTCCACATGCCTAAATGGTGGTTCTCTCCCTATGGAGTGACGATATCCCCTCAACCCTACTTTTTTTTGCAAATTCGAGCCAACACTTCATATGTCAATATTGAAGTTGAGGCTTCTTCACATTTTTTTTCTTGCCTACCATTCCAGACTTGTGTAACGTGTCACATATGAGCCACCTCCACTTTAATATTTTGCCTACATGTCCACTTTTTGGCTTTTGAATACACTTCATTTTGTTTTCTTCCAACTGTCATGGCACTCACATGATGCAGTTTGGCAATTTTCTTGGGTGAGAGACCACCAGTCGCCTTTCGCCTGGAAATCAATCTGATAACACAATGGGAAATGTAAGAACAGGCTGTAATATGTAGTAAACAAGAAGAAAAAGATTTTTCCACCACCCCAGGTTGTCAGGAGTTCCGAAGCCAAATGCTCTATGGTGTTTCTTTAATTCTAATAGAGATAAATTGGAATTACAGGAACAACATAGCAAAGTAAAATATAATAGTTACCTCTAGTTATAGTGAGTCGCCCCGGCTCGGCCTATGTAGATTCACGGTGCGAGCGGGCCCGACACCAGGGGCGGCAGCGCCTTGAAAAAGGGGAGTTTTAAGCAAAAATGGATTAAAGAAAAATAAAGAAAAATAAAAGTTTGTCGTGACGCCAGTTGGGGTTTCGGCTTGAGGTGAAGCCGGGCACTGTAGATAGGGCCTCTGGGAATAGGTGGTGATGCAGTGCCAGATGTTATACCCTCCCCAAACAGGGCAGGTCCCAGGGCCAGATAATATAGGTGAGGAAGGGATGATTTCCAGGAGGAGTAACAGAGGGATGATCAATAAAGGAATCCAGTCCAGACAGGGGTTAACCAAACACTTACAGTTTACTTCTGTAGTCAGCAGGAGATAACAGATGTTACAGGAGGAGTCACCTTGCTCCAGTATAGTGAGATGCCAGTCTCCCTTTTACCACTAGTATGATTCAGCCTTCCATTGCTGCTCAAACTCTCTAATAGGTTTCCTCTGGTCCTGGGTTCCAGGAGCTCAGAGGTTAAGTACAACTGGGTAGATCCCCCTTCTGGACAGCAGGTAACGCGAGTTCTTTGGGATGCTGGATGCAGACACCCCAACTCTGTATGTTACTGAGCCTCCAGGAATCTTGCATTCACTAGGCCTCAGTCCAGTGAGTTTCTCAATTTTCTAAGTGTTTCTCACACTAGTTAGGAATTGATGGTCCTATGACTGCAGCTCCGTGCCTGCGAGGTCTCATCTCACCTCTGCAGGTCTCCGGCCTCCTGTGCTGTTCTATCACAGCACACACTGCACCTCCACACACCTGCTCCTCTCTCTTGCACACTCTGACCTGGATCTGATAGAAAGAGAGCCTCTTCCAGTCTGTAGCTTCACCCCTTTTCTTAAAGAGATAATGGCTGTGGAACTTTGTGTATGCTGACAGGTTGACTGGATCTCACTATGCCTTCACAGTACACAGTGTAGATCACATAAGATGACATTTATAGTGACCCACACCCTGTGGGGCGCTACAATAGCATAGAACATCTGCATTTGGCTACTTCTACAACTTGTGACCTGTAAAATGGAGTACATATTTACATCTCAGCCATCTTTGACCAAAATGGGAATAGCCCTTTAACGTCCCCCACTGAACGGGACATACAATCCTTCTGCAGATCAGATAATATGCAGGTGCTTGTACAGGACAGACTCAGTGTTATCTGTGTGTTTACATAGAGAGATAACAGACTTGGCTTTATCAGCAAACTGCAATTAGCTGAACTGATTGTCCTGCTGACACTGAGTAAGTGATGTCACTTGTCCTATCTCCAGGTTAGTGGTTATAACAACGCTGTGTAAACAATGGTAGGAATAAGGTCACATAGCAGGCAAACAAAGCAGAATTTCTAAAGCAATATATTTAGGAAAAGTCTTCAATTTACATAAACTACCAGTATAGATAGGATCCTTGAGATGGGACAACCCCTTTAAGTTAATTCTGCCACATGCAATTATTTTTATGTAACATACTTGTGAAGATATAATTCTCTATTACATGATCAATTTCCTAATTTCTTAATACCTTGGTATAATAATACAGTAAGTTAGTGCTTAGCTCTCCTACCAGAATGCCTGGAGGTCCTAGTGGGGCCCTCTCACTCCCCTATACATTGTCTAAACCTTTCAAAACGTGGTCTGGGCAGGGGTGGGGAGTGGGACGAACCTTCTCATGTTAATTCATGTATGCCACTTTCAAGAGTAAACTGCAACAGAAATCTACGTTATGAGCTAGTGTAGGTTTCTGTTAAGGCACATAGCCTTGGACAGTATGGGTCTCAATTTTTACCAGGTCGGCATCTTGTGAATTCTCTGTCGTCACAGGAATCATAAAGTATAATAATTGATAAATCAGATCACTGAGGAATATTTGTAAATTACTTTACGCTAGATATTTAGAGTAATTTGCACACCTGGGGTGTTCCACCTGCATTGTGGTTATGAAGAGTGGCGTTCAATATGCCAGGCTTCATAAATATGCCCTATTGAACTTAGAAGTTTTCTAACTTTGACAATCCAATATTTGCGCAGTGGTAAAGGCCTTTTGATCTATGATATAAGTGAAAAAAATAAATAAATAGAAACATCAAGTATGTATCCGGCATATAGTAACAATAATAAGAACAATCTTGGAGTAGCATGTATAAGGGAATTCCAAATTTAACCGGAAGCCTCCTGCCCAGTTCATTATTTATTAATAATGGACAGCAGACTCCATTGTGGTCCGATTTTAGACTCCGCCTCCTCACAGACGAGCCTCCGGCAGAACTAGCGTTGATTGGCCGAATGCTGTACACTGGCCAATCAATGCTGGTCAATTCATTCCTATGAGAATATGTAAGCTCCCTCCTAACAGCAAGCTGCCAGCTCTCCCGACTAGCAAGGACAAGCCTGCTGCAGAACCAGTGTTGATTTGCCACAGGCTCGTCTTTGCTAGTTGGGAGAGCTGGTAGCTTGCGATTACGAGGGACGCAACTGTAAGCGCTGTGCAGTTAAAGCACACGGACCCCCTAGACTATAATGGGGTCCGTGCGCTTTAACTGCACAGCGCTCCTCCTAAACACTCTCCTCCTGCTACTCGTGGACTTAGTGACTCTCCTTTAGTCGAATAGTGGTTTCCCCTGAAATGAGCATTTTTTCCCATAGACTATAAAGGGATTTGATATTCGATCGAGTAGTTGAATATTGAGGCTCTATCGAATCTCGAATATTTCACTGTTCGCTCATCTCTAGTGATTTCTGGGTTTCTCTGGGCACTCTTGGAATCTTCTGCATTTGTTTACGTGGGGAACTTCCTATTCTGATTTCCTACAAATACCATGAGGCCTTGTGCTTCATTCAGAGCTGATCCCCTCCCTCTCAAACTCACACCCCTCCATGTTTCCCTAGCTAGCCTGCCCACTACTAGCCGTTCCTAACGAACTCTCATCACTGCCCCAGTGATCTAGGTAAATATAGACCTTTGGTGTTCTTGCTCTGGTGGCATCCTACTATAGTGCGAAACTGGAATTCAGTGAGCTTTTTTAGGACAAGCCATTCATTCAAAATGCAGACTGCATGTCTAAGGGATGGGTTTTATATACCTGAATTTAATGGTTTGCCTCAATACTTTATCCATAGTGTGTGTGTGTGTATATATATATATATATATATATATATATATATATATATATACACTGTATATACACACACATAAATATATATAGTGCGTGTATATACAATTCTGCAAGTAAGAATGCTTTCAGAAATAGAAGTGTTAGGTGAATAAACAAAAGAAAAACCTGAATCAAATCAACATGTGTCAGGGAAACCCTTTGACGGAGGCCCTAACAGAGCCCTGACCAAGTCTGTCTGGGCTTACATGAACAGACAGAAGGATTTCAGCAAGCCTACATCCAAAGAAGATCTGTACTTAGTTCTCAAAAAGGAAACTCCATAGCAAGTTCCTTTAAGAACTATTTTCAAGTTTACCTAGAAGAATGGATGGTGTTTTGAAAGCAAAGGGCAGACATACCAAATATTGTTCTGACTTAGATTTCTCTTTTGTAAGGGCTAGTTCACACGTGAGTATAAGGGGAGGTTTTTGACAGTGGATTTCGCGTCCAAAACCTCCCCTTATAATGGTGGTCTATGGAGACCGCCGGGCTTCTGTTCTCCGCTAGCGGCGAGCTGCTGCTAGCGGAGAAAAGAAAGGATATGTCCTTTCTTCAGGCGGAAGCCGCGCAGTCTCAGCCGCGCGGCTTCCGCCCCCCGCAGCTCCCTCCTATGTCGGCTCATTCATTTGAGCCGACAGCAGAGGGTTAAGCCGCGACAGCGATGGTCACGGCGGGCGGGTTTTGACAAGAGAGAGACGCGGCTCGCCGCGTCTCTCTCTGTGTCAAAACCCGCGCGGGCAGTTCACGTGTGAACTAGCCCTTTATTTGCTTTTTGACAAAAATAAACATAAACACTTTGATATATTAAAGAGGACTTTTGATGACCTCCTGCACATGCACTTTTATATACCGCTGGAAAGCCGATAGTGCGGAGTGATCTTCGCTTAGCCTGATGTAGATTATACAGCCTGACGGCGGTTGGGAGGAAAGATCTGTGCTAGCTCCTTCTCACACTTGGGGTGAAGCAGTCGGTCACTGATAGTACTGCCCAGTGCTATCACGGTCTCATAAATGGGATGGGAGTTGTTCTCCAGCATGAAGCTCACCACGGACAGTATCCTTCTGTCACCCACCACCTGTACTGGGTCCATGGGGCTCCCCAGGACAGAGCTGGCCTGTCAAGTCTATTTCTGCCCCTGGCTGGTATACTACTCCCCCAACAGGCCATTCCGAAGAAGATGGCTGATACTACTACAGAGTTGATAAAGGCCCTAGGACGTGCCTCCTGGACTCCAAAGGCCCTCGGCCTCCTGAGCAGGTAGAGGCTGCTGTGACCTTTCTGTGCAGCACATCCAGGTGATCTGCCCAGTCTAGCTTATTATTGAGGAGCACACCCAGGTACTTGACTATCTCAATGCCTGTCCTCTGGATGTTCACTGGATTCAGAGCACTTCTCCGCTTACTAAAGTCCCCCACTATCTCCTTGGTCTTCCCAGCATTAAACTTGAGATAGTTCCGCTGGCACCAGTTCACAAAATCCCAGTTTAAGTCTCTGTACTCCCTGTCATCTCCATCAGTGATGAGGCCTACTGTTGCAGAGTCATCGGACTACTTTTGCAAGTAACAGCTGGATGAGTTGCACCTAAAGTCAGCAGTGTACAGTGTGAAGAGGAACGGGGCAAGAACTGTACCTTGTGGTGCATACAGTCATGGGCTCTCACATACTGAGGTCGGCTTGTGAGGTAGTCTAGCATCCAAATGGACAGGTGATGGTCCACTCCAGCAAGGTCTAGCTTGTCCCTCAGCATTCATGGCTGAATGGTGTTGTAATCAAAGAACTTTATTCTCACAGTGTTCCCTGGTTTCTCCAGGTGAGAGAGACTGGACCGCCAGGAATGCCCTTCTGACAGTGGGCAGAGATGGATGCCGAAACTAACGGCGTTGATGTCTCCAACCCCAAGGCATCTAACGGGAAAGCCAATAGGGCGCTGAATTCAGTATATAAAACCACATGTGCAGGAGAACAGGAAAGCTCCCTTTTAGTCCATTGTGATAAAAGTGCATTAACCTGTTTGCTGCTGTTCTTAGCCTAATATCTGTTTATGGCGCCAAGGGATTCTTATGATTCGCACTCTCCACTGTGTTGCTCGTAAGAAAGAAAGAAAATATATCTTAGCGTCGGCACAGACAATAAAGTCAAGTGAAGAATTTGGATTCAGCAAATCTGCCTCCCACATATGAACACATCGCTACAACCACATTACATGCACAACTCAAAGCAGAGGAGGTTTGGAGTGGGAGTTGAAATATCTCCTGTGGTTTTTTGGCATGCTTTCCTTTGCATTAACATAAAGGAGATCTAGAAAAGGTTGAACTTGATAGACTTGTGTCCTTTTAAACCCCACTAATGATGTAACTGTGGATTACTTTTCAATACTATCAGCTGGAGGCGACACTTTTTTAAGTTTTGAGTCCTAAGGTATTGTTATGCGGTAGCACATCCACTAACACCAGGAGGTAAATGACATGTGGCTCACTGTACAATAGCTTGTCAGTGATTAAAACATGGATGGCAGCTAGCCCTCCCACACGGAGGACTCCTATAAATCCTGCAGAGCAACCATCTATAGCCTCTACAGGTGTGCAAATCCCTTGTGAATTCAGCTTTTGTGAGAGAAAGCTCAGCACAGGTACAAAGTAGGCAGAAATCATTGATCCATTCTGATTAGGATAAAATGCGACTAAACTGATTTGTAAGACTGGATAATAATGGCGGTGATGGGTAAGTCGGCAGACGACATATAGGATTAGAGGCCATAGAGCACATTGATATTTGGTAAGGGAAGACTTGCTTGTTTCCATTTTTGCTGTTCTAATTGTATCGGCTGATTTCCATGTTTGCAACGTTAGGATATTAGAACAGATAGACCAAATCATACACATAAATGGTCTGTCCTCCAAACACTTGCTTTGCCAACAGCTGTCTCACCCGACTCTGCTGTGCACATGCACACTTGGCTCTGCTGCAAAGTGCATGCGCACTGAAAAGAACAAGGGCAGGATCCACTGCCAGACATGTATCTCTCTGTGAACGAAAGGATCGAACAACTGAAATTATACTGCATAATCCTCATCTGCAACATCCCAGTGCCAGTCTGTATATAGTGTGTATATGAAACCGTGTGTCGTCCCTGAAGTAGACTGTTCCACTGGGGAGTGGGTGCCAACAGCAGATGGTCTGGTCCAGTCAACATTTTGGACCAAAAGGAGGAGACAAATAGTCTTCACCCAGATTCCACAGCAAAAGGTTGTGTGTGAGCAGAGTTTATGCAACCATGTTGCAAACCCGAGACAGGTTGTTTTAGGCTGAAGCCCCACGTTGCGTAAAAGCACCTTTTTTTGTTGCGTTTTTTTGAGCCAAAGCCAAGGTTAGATTGAGCAGAAGGTAGAAATATAAGAGCTTCCATTAAAATGTCCATTCCTTTTGTAGCCATTAGTGGCTTTATTTCAAAAAACCGCAACAAAATCTGCAACAACCTCTGCCTCAGGTTCCAGACCAAAAACTAGATAGCCGCGACTGAAAGCCGGTGCACTGCACGGGCATCCAGCCGTGCACTCTGTTCCAGATTAGGCCCAATGAATGGGCTGAGTCCGGAGGAGGGTGTGTCTTCAGGCCGAATCTCGAGGTGATACGGCCTGAAGAATGAGCATCTCGATTCTTTTTCTGGCTCCTGGAAAAACTCCTGAGTGGCCCCATTGATTTTAGTGGGAGCCGTCTTTTTGGTCAGGATTTTGAGGCACCTCAAAATCCTGATCAAAAATCTACGTCTAAACTTAGCCTAATACTCCCAGCCTCCAGTTCTTCTCCAAAAGGTTTCTGCATAACTATCCAGACATCTGCCATTGGACAGAGTTGGGAGAACCCCATACACATTATATAGTTGACCAAACTGCCATAAATTGGTGCGTTCAGCCAACATTCTTCTAATGTGCGTTACACTTATTCCATTCTTCAAATGTGAACTTGGTCATATGTTGTGCAACTGATGCATGTCAAATTCATTTATTATTCATAGCAGTTGTTTAGGTGCACTGGTTTACACTACCTAATATTATAAAGCTCTACCAGGGGTAGGGATTCCACATAATCTACCCCATTCGTTATACATTCTCCAATAAATTTGATATTACGTAGTAGGAGAAAGTTTAGAAGCTGGATGAAGCATATTGTTTTAATACTCATTATCAATGTCTACAAGTCTTATTCCATCTTTATAGGGGTCAGTATTGTGTTTTACAGAGCTTCATATCCTAAAGAAGCAGAGACCAAAATTAATGAAATCTATGTGCTTAAATCCACCACTAGACATTGCTTCTAGAAGCCATCGTTACACAGAAACCATTGTACTCAACGATTTGTCTTTAGTTAGCTCCTAAGCCCCCATAGATAATTGTTGGTATTCAGAATTCTACTGTTTACCTCTAAGGCCTTACCCATATGGCCATATTTTTCTTAAAAAAATAAATAAAAAATTGTTTAATTGGCAACAAACTCCCCATTGACAACTCCAGTCTCTTGCGAAAATGGAACTTGGAAGGCCCAGTTTCTAAAGCCAACAAAAGCACCAAATATGGTGTAACAATTTTAGTTGTGCGTGAGTTGTAGGCGAATGTGTCACAGTTGATGTCTTTGGGAGCAAAGTTGCATGCGATTGCAACATGCAACAGTTGCAGCACATGGCAGGCAACACCATAGAAATACAATGAATTTTTTTGTTGTGCGACTTTACTGAGGTTTCTATTCACCATGTAGCCCTAACCTAATAGTTGGTTGCCTTGTTGTTCTATTTGATGATATTCTAATTTGAGATGCACTTGTCTCAGGGGTGTAACTATCAGGGTAGCAGCGGTAGTGGCTACCACAGGGCCCGGGACAGTACGGGGCTCGGTGGCAGCCACTACGAATATATATATATATATTTTTTTTAATAGGCTGTTACCTGCTGGAGAGACAGCCCCTGCTCAAGTGATGTCTCTTCATCATTGAAGATGGCTGACCTCAGCAGGGAGTGTGCCAGAGCCCAGGAGAGGTCCGTATATACTCGAGTATAAGCCGAATTTTTCAGACCAGTTTTTGTGCTGAAAAAGCCCCCCTCAGCTTATACTCGAGACAATAAGTTTTCCCAGTTTTTTGTGGTAAAATTAGGGGCCTCGGCTTATACTCGAGTATATACACGGTAAGTAACAGTGTTTTTTATGTTTGTATACTTCCCTGGATCTCCAATTATTATACTCGAAAGTTCGCCACGGGGCCCCGTCATTCCTAGTTACGCCACTTACTTGTCTGTCTATAGGGGTGCCATAATTCTATGGGGTAAGCAGACTCTATATAAGAGCAAAAATACTATATTTCTATAGGGACTCATGCATTTCCAGTAGGCTTAAACCTAACTGTATTATCTAGTAATGTATTGATGATTGATGTAGAAATTATTTAACTAATTGCTAACAAATTTGAATTTTAAATATTAATATTAAAAATCTTTTTTTTTCTATCAGTATGTCTTTGGGAGGATATCCATGCAAACACGGGGAGAGCATACGAACTCCTTGCAGACGTTGTTCCTTGCGGGATTCGAACCCAGGACTCCAGCGCTGCAAGGCTGCAAGGCTAACCACTGGGCAACCGTGTCGCCTCCAAATATTTTTCTTTGTGCATTTACGCAGACGGGAGACCCCTGCCCTAAATCTATGTAGAGAAAAAATAAATGATTAGTTAATCATACACATTATAATCACCATCATTACTATAAATCGCAATTATTTGACATATAAACAAGGTAATATTTTGTAAATGAATCCGGTTTTTCCTTTACAATTCAATCCTTATTTCTGAAGATCTCAGGCTCTGGATCATACCTTGTTCCTATAACGCAGGCACTAGTCATGGGACAGATGTTAATGTTTTGCTCACATCAATTTGCTAGGCGGTCATGCAAGCTACCATACATTATCATTGTGTACCATAGCCAGAGCCCTCAGCCATTTGTATATCAGTCTCCTGTATATGGGGCAGGTAGCATGCTTAAGCCGCTCACTCAGGTTTCTTCTGGTCCGAGGCTTGTTGTGCAGATGTCAAAGAATGACGAATAGCTTGACACCAGAGAAAAGTCAATTTGTCTTCTACAGGTTCCTTTGGGGATATTGCAGAGGAAATCACTTCCATTGAGCTCATAATTAGGGTTGAGCGATCGTGTTCAGAAAAAATAGGATTGTGATCGGCGATCGAGAAAAATTCACGATCGCGATCAGAATCCCGAACACAATCTTTTTAGGTGGGATCGAGATCGGTGATCATTTCCCACAATGCTTTGCTAGCTAGTTTCCCATTCATTCTAATGGGAGACTAGCTAACATCTCTAGTAGCTACTTACCTGCAGAGATGGCTGGTCCGGTGCCCGGTCTTCTTGTTCTTCGCCTCGCTGCCCCCGCCTCCCAGGTTAGGAGAGTGTGGGCGGGTACTGGGAGGGGAGATGTCACGGCTCCCCGCCCTGTTCCTGCCCACACTCTCCTAAGCTACAAGCCCCGCCTTCTTCCTAGCTCTTTAACACTAACCTGGGAGGCGGGAGCAGCGAGGCAAAGAAGACCGAGAACACTGGACAAGCATCTCTTCAGGTAAGTGGACACCAAGGGGGACTAAGTAGCCAGAGGATTAAAAAAAAATCCTCTGGCTACTTAGTAATTAAAAAAATTCACTACACAGCGTGGATTCTAACAAATAAAGCATTCAGTTGTTAGATTCCATGCTGTATAGTGAATAGGATTGTTTTTAAAATCTGATCTCCGATTAGTAAAAAAATCCCATTGACTTGCATTGGGATTGGAATTGGGATCGAGATTGGGTTCGAATGAAAAATGATCGGAAATCGGATTTCGAAATCGATCCTGAAAAGTCAAGATCGGCTCAACCCTACTCATAATTATTTGTTGTCTGTCCACTCATATAATACAGTGAAGAATCCTTTGAAAATATATGGATACAAGTAATTCGTCACGCTACGAGGGTGATAGTGAATGAGGATATATGTATGAAAATGAAGCAAATGTTGCAGTCGCAGCATTCCACTCCAGGATAGGCCCAAATGAATGGGCCTAGTCAGGAGGGAGTGTCGCGCCGCAGACGCCTGCGCCTGATTCAGCAAGAAAGGGCAGCTCGCTTCTTTTTTCCGTGAGTGGGAAAAAAATGCTGGCGGAAAAAGAAGTGAAGTCAGTGGGAGGCGTTTTTTGGAGCCGGATCAAAATCTGGTCCTAAAAACTCCATGTGAACTCAGTTTAATACATACCATACAGTTGTGCTGTTTTTATTAAATTGAAGATTTTTGGGGGTAAGGTTTATCAGATATTATATTACCAGGCTATTCTTCTCTAGAAACAGCGCCCCTAGAGGAGAAAAGTTCCGCAATATACATTGCAAAAAAATACCCACAGTGGAGAACGCAGCATGTCATTTATATCTACAGAAACCCTGGCGGTTTCCTTATAAATATGATTGAGGGTCTGCAGTCTACGGGCTTCCTGTGAAAAGCGGTGCGGGAAAAAACCGTGACGTGTTTCCCGCAGCTTTTTTTGTTGCAGATTTTTAAGCCAAAGCTTGGAGTGGATTGAGCAAAAGGTAGGAGTATAAGTGCTTCCTATGTATTAGTGCAACGATACAAAATTGCAATAACAAAAACTAAGTTTTTGCAGCCTGAGAAAGACGTTCCACATTATTAAGCAGGACACCGGTTTCAAACAATATGAAAAATAAAAAAAGATTTCTCTGGTGCTGAAAAGTATCAAATAGTGTCATGCCTTAGGGTATGGCAACATTAGGTATTTCACAAAAACTTAAGCGTGATCATCGTACTGTGAAGAGATTTGTGGCTGATGCAGATCACAGATGGGTTCATGCAGATAAAGGCAGAAGGAGGAAGGTTTCTGCCAGACAAATTGATAGGATTAAGAGGGAAGCTGCTGAAATAGCATTGCAAAGAAGCAAACAGGTATTTGAATTTGACTGAAGGCCTTTTCTTAGGGTAGGTGATAGGGTCCAACACCCGGACCCCCGATAATTGAAGAGATTGCAGCATTCAGTACTTACTGAATGATCAGGACATTTGACCAATAAGCGTGACATCACACGGGTAACCTGTGAAGCATGACCATCTCTTGTGGAGTGTTACTGCCACTTTATCAGTTGCTCCATGTGGGTCCCCTATGGATCTTGGTCCCCTATGGATGGTTTTTTATTTCTCACAAATTAGAGCTTCAAAACAAATCAACTATTGGAATAAAACTCATTTTTATCTCATGACAAGGATAGTGTTATACTATGTAGATTTGATGATGCCCCGTGCCACTCCCATGCCATAGAAATCTTATATCTTAGCTATATAGCAGCTACATGTGCCAATATGAGACCAATTAATGACACTACTTGCCCCTTGTAATAATGTCAGCCACTTTATCCTATCCTAGGTTAGTGATAATCCCATGACCCCAATATAGGCCATTAATATTCGATTGATCTGACACTCAGCACCCCTGCTGATCAGATGTTTGCCACAATGTCCTCTTCATGTGGCCTGTTTGTAACTCAGGCCTAATTAAGCAAATTGGACTGAGTTGCAATACCAAAGACTGCCAGAATACAACGTATGGAGCTGATCGGTGGAGGTGCCAGCTGCCAAACCCACACCAATCTGATATTAATGATCTATCATAAGGATTGGTCATCCAAGGAGAATCTTTTTAGCAGCGAGATCCGACTCGTGTACTCATTTTCTCTATTCCTTATGACATTCTTCTGCAGCAGAGTAAAGGCAATTGATCGAACATTGTTCGAAACAACAACTCATACAAGATTTTGCTGACGGTTACCCGATCAACAAGTGTTGGGTCATTCATTGGCCAAAAAATCCTAGTCCATCGCCAGCAAATCACCCTGTCTAATAAGGGCTCTTATAGTTTGCTTTTTTTTCCAGAAACAGCACCACCCTTGGGATGTGGTTGATATTGCAAGTGATCCTCATTTAATGAAATATGAATAAGTAGCAGTATCAGACTCAATGCATGGACTAATGTGGATATATTACTGAAAACACAAAAATCAGACCTGTTCTCATCCTTGACATCTTATTTAATGCCATCTTGGCTCAGCACTTAAGAATGAAAAGTACAGATTCCTTCTACAGTACAAGGCAAATTGTTGTCTCTTTGTCATTGAAATGTCAGCCACAAACTAGAAGGGCAGAAGTCACTATGATAAGGAAGTATCCAATTGTTCTTTAGGGGGGCTTGTAAAGTTTCACAATAGACAGCGGAGTGGACTGAACTTAGGAATGTGCAATTCAGTGACACATCTCATTCAGTGACACATTCCTAAAAAATACTAGAAGTGCACATAAGACTCCGAGTCTCCATCTGCTTCTGATATCTGCCTGGTCTGCTCTCCCTGCGGTAAAAGAAATGCACCTAGAACAGTACAGAAGTCACCGGTGTGCACAAGGCCTTGCATTCCTTTTATCCTATCATTTTCTAAAATATAAGATTGTCTTTTAAATATAATAAATAAATCTTTGTTTATTGGAGACATAGTACACTAAATAGTCATTACTAGAGATGAGCGAGTACTGTTCGGATCAGCCGATCCGAACAGCACACTCACATAGAACTGAATGGACGTAGCTGGCACGCGGGGGGTTAAGCGGCCGGCCGCCATTAAAGCGGAAGTACCAGGCGCATCTATTCATTTCTATGGAGCGTGCAGTTCGGATCGGCTGATCCGAACAGTACTCGCTCATCTCTAGTCATTATTTGTAATATTTAAAGGCACTCTATCATTAGAATTCCCTTTTTTAACCAAGTAAACGTAGGAATAGCCTTAAGAAAGACTATTCTTCTCTTAACTTTATTATTCTGATCCGCCCCGCCGTTCTTGAGAAATATCTTCTTTCTTCCTTATGTAAATGAGTTTTCAGGCAGAACTTGGGGTGAACCTGCCCTTTTCGCTGCCCGAGGCAGACGACAGAAAGCCGGGGCGTGGCGGAGTGGAGGGGGCGTGGCGGAGTGGAGGGGCGGGGCTTAGTGAAGGGGGCAGGGCTTAGTGGCGTTCGCAGGCAGGGAGAGGACCTGCTCCAGGAAAAGCTGTCCTGGACTGGCTTAGCACCGAGCGGTGGATTGGAGAGGCCGCTGGAGCAGCGCTCAGGCAGAGAGCAGGTCCTCTCCCTGCCTGCGAACGCCGCTAAGCCCTGCCCTGCTTAGGTAAGCAAAAATGTCGCCCTCCCTGGGGCCCTGGGATAGCACCGCCTGAAGCGGTCGCTTCAGGTCGCCTCATGGGAGGTGGGCGTCCCCTGCACTGTCTGAAAATTCTTCAGCGACGCCTCTTCTCCTGCATCACCTTTATGTCTTCATCCAAAAGCGCCAACTACGCATGTTCGTCGGTCATTTAATGTATATGGCCACCTTAAAGGGGTTGGCCACTTTCAGACCAATATTGACAAACAAATGTACAATAAAAAGATATACAATTTTGCAATATACTTTCTGTATCAATTCATCATGGTTTTCTAGATCTCGGCTTGCTGTCACTCATTCTTTTACGTCTAGAGGATAAAACTCTGACCATGGTCATGTGATTTACGGTCCATGGTCATGTGATTTACGATGATGAGCACACAGGTGCACAGCTGATTACCAGGCAGATGTCTGATTACTGGGCTGTGACTGTAATGAGCGGCACCTGTGTCCTCATCACATGACCATGGACCGTAAATCACATGACCATGGTCAGAGTTTTATCCTCTAGAAGTAACAGAATGAATGACCGCAAGCCGAAATCTAGAAAACCGTGAGGAATTGATACAGAAAGTATATTGGAAAATTGTATATCTTTTTATTGTACATTTGTTTGTCAATATTGGTCTGAAAGTGGCCAACCCCTTTAAGCGCTGCTATAAAGTCTTGGTAACAAGCATATTGGAGGTTTCTTTTTAAGAAGAAGTTGCTCAGTTAGAACAATCCCTGGGATCATGGTTGCATCTGCCATGAGGTGAGATGATATCTTGCCTCAGGCAGCAGATTGCCAAGTTCCTGTGGTTTGTTTTCACCCAGCAGTTTCATTTGGATCACGCACATCTAAAATGGAATTGCTATTATTATATTCTGGGGTCTCTTCTATAATGATTGTAGGCCCAGGAGAGGTGATTAAACATAATAAACAGTGTTATCACCTTCCTTGGACTCTGACACGTCTTTGGACATCTGCTGATGTCAGAGATGTCATGAATGATGTCAGAGACATCTGAGGCCTGGGGATGGGTCTCAGGGGTCATGTCAGTGCCATGCCCTGATAGAGCCTCAGTGATCTCTGATGTCATTCATGATGTGTTTGACAGCAAAAGAGGCCCAAAAACTGGTACTGGACCACTTCTCATTATACTATGGGGTCTGAAGAGACCCCACAATATAATAAAATCAGTTCCATTTCGGGTGTGTTTGATCTGAATGGGTTTACGCACGCTCCCATTGAAGTGAATGGGATGTGTTTTGAAGTGCTCGCGTGTATGGGTTTAAATGAGCAATGCGCTTACGCCGTGTGAAGGGGCCCTTTGGGTGGAAACATGGCAAACTTATTATAGTCTATGGAGTCTGCAGATTTTCACGGGCAACCTCAAGCTTTCACCAAAAACATTTGATGCTTGATGAATAAAATAATTCACAATAAAACAATAGATTCATACCTTGATGTACAGATTATAATTATTACTATTACTATATCAGACAGGACTATTTTAGGACCCACAGAAGGAATTTGTGTTGAGGTTTAACCCTCAAAGTAAATTTTCCACCACCCACCTATGTGGTCAGCAATGATCTCTGTATATTCAGCACTCAATGAGACAAACTGCGGCTCCCCTTCCAACACATCGGTCATGTGATCCACTAGGGCCGGGAACTGTAGAAGCTGCTGAGATCTAGAAGGCCCAGATCATCGGAGGCCGAGGCGAAGGTATCAGGCCTAGTTACAGAGGAAATCAACTGGAAGAAAAATGTAACGTTAAAATGCCCCCCAAGAAATTATGGGAGCAACAATGCATAAAAAAATTCTAAAAATAATAATAATATAAATAAATAAAAAAGGAAAAAATGTGAAAAAATCAAAGCCAATACCATGCCCACTATGTGTCACCTACATAAATATTCCTGTTATTATACATCCTCAGAGTGTTTATTCTTATGATTATCTTCATGGGCTCCATGTTGAAGAAGCTGGCCTATTTCTCTGTCAATACTTGGGTCTGTTGGAGGATGTTTATTTTTTATTTCTGTATATGGGAATGGGTGAAGAGGATGATGTGAATTTTTGTTGTTTTTGTTTTTTACATTTTTAAACACTTTTATTATTACGCTGTCTAAAGCGTCATTTACATAAGTGAACTCCACTAAGAAGACCAGATGTGCTTGAGTTTTTCCCTTTTATACAAATACATCTGTAGGTAACATTTTGACCGGGTGACTTCTTCACTGGTCCCTCTGACCTCTATTGCTGATTCTTGTGAAAAGCAAAGTGACCTAAGGATTATTGATCCTAAGTCCTGGACATTGCCCATTCACACTTTGTGACATAGTATCAACTTCATAGTTCATGACATACCCCCTATAAATTGTGACCGGGGGAGGTGTGCTGTCTTATGGGAGAGGATACCCAAATAATCACAATGCACTTTATAGGAGGCAAACTTGGGGTCATTGACAGTTGTCAGCACCACTAGCTTAGAGGATCAAAGCCAGAGTGGTCTTAAGAACGTAATATCCCGCTATAGAAAGGAGGAGATGGTTTTTAGGGGGATTTCAATAGCTATGGTTCCAAGAAAAGCGTATTCAATAGAGATGAGCGAACAGTAAAATGTTCGAGGTTCGATATTCGTTTCGAGTAGCCCCTCAATATTCGACTACTCGAATTGAATATCGAACCCTATTATAGTCTATGGGGGGAAAATGCTCGTTTCAGGGGTAGGCAACGTTCGATCAAATTATACTTACCAAGTCCATGAGTGAGGGTCGGGCTGGATCCTCCGAGAAGTCTTCTACCTGCAGCGTCCCCGCGGCATCTTCCGGCTCTGAATTCACTCTGCCAGGCATCGGGCCTGGGCAGAGCTGACTGCGCATGCCCACACTACAAGCGGACATGCACAGTCGGCTCTGCCCAGGCCCGATGCCTGGCGGAGTGAATTCAGAGCCGGACGACGCCACGGGGAAGCTGCACGGAGAAGACTTCTAAAGGTAGGAGAAGAACCAGCGTTGATTGGCCAACTGTATAACAATCGGCCAATCAATGCTGGTTCTGCATCGAACTTTTCCATTCGAATAGCGAGTGGTACTCGATCGAGTACGAGTATTTTGAATACCATAGTATTTGATCGAATACCTACTCGATCGAATACTACTCGCTCAAGTAATCTCAAGATCGGCTCAATCCTAATTCTAAGCAATAGTCCTGGAAATTTAGAAAATCATAAAGCTCTATACAAAACAGAATAGATAATGATACCTTTTCTAAAATGGTATTGATGGCTCGCAGGAACCTACCCTCGGGGAACACCATTAAATCCAAATAAATAGATTTTAATACACTATCAGAGGTGTCAAAGCCAAAGCAGCCATCGACTCATTAAACCATTGAGCTAAAAGAATCACCCAGAGAGACTTATGTGTACACTCTTCTTGGCAACATCTACAAACACTTAAATGGGGTACTTGGATTGTTTCCCGTGTAGATGGTGTGACAGGACACTTAACATGCACATGGCTTTTCTGCAAAATGAACCTTTAATATGCCCGGATACTTGTCTGCAGTTGGAGATTTGACTTAGCTAATTTTCTGTTCAGTTAGAAAGTGAAAAGCCCCTTTCTTAAAACATTGGCAGGGTATACAAGAATTCACAACAGCAAGTGGGCACTTCATAGGCCCATTTACATTACAATGTCCAGATTAGCATTCTACTTTAGAGGCTGTCAGAGTGAAAGGGAGACTGGGAGCAAATAATATATCTCAACTACAGAGGAAAAAATCACATGGATGTAATTGATATTGTTGCCGGAGGTTTCTCTTGACTTCTCGTAGAAGTAAGAATGTTGTCCAAGTTAGAAAAAATAATCTCCATGATACCTTTTGTACAAGACTTATATTGTAAACCATCTATAAATCTGTTCAAAAAAATATTCAAGCAAGAAAAAATCTCAGATGAAAAAAATATACTCAGATCCATAGAAACACGTATGATTTGTGGATTAGAGTCTAGAACAAGGCATCTACGGGGATTGAGTTTACACACACACACACACACACACACACACACACACACACACACACACACACACACACACACACACACACACACACACACCTCCTAATATTATAAATGTGAAAGTTTGTGTGTTTGTTACTCAAAAACACAAAAACAGATTTGGATGAAATTAGGAGCATAGATAGTTTGTAACCTCGATTAACACATAGGCTACTTTTTATCCTGGTAAATGACATGGCTTCACGACTGTTATGAATTTATGTTCACATACTATATTACACTGTTCTTGCAGCAACTTATCTCAGCTAATTGGCGCTTGCTGATAAAGCCAGGTCTGTTATCTTTCTATGTAAACACACAAATAACACTCCATTGACTCCATTGTGTACAAGTATCTGCATATTATCTGATTTACTCCAGTGCTGAGACACTGACATGGGAAAACCCCTTTAATGCAAATTGGCAATTTGCCAATTTTAAACATGCCGGGAAAACGAAAATCTAATTTGCCGCAAAATTCTAAAACAGCGAGAGCTATGAAGGTAGCCAGAACTCAACAGAGTTCTCCTCAAGCAATACTGAGGAGGATTGAGCCAGCTAGGCGTCAAGCGGCTTTTAGAGCAGCCAAAACTCTGGAGCAGGTGGATTATTGACGCCAACAGCAAGCTCATGATATGGCGTCCCAACCAGCTGCTGAGATGCCAAAACAATTACAGGCATGGTGCGAGTAACAAGTTCAACAGCAGGACAGATTGAGAGCTGCTGAAACACTGGAACAGGTGGATCATCAATGCCAATAGCATGTTCATTATATGGCATCCCAGTGAGCTGCTGAGATGCTAGAACAATCACAGGCACGGCATGAGGAACAAGTGCAGCAGCAGGACAGATTGAGAGCTACTGAAATGCTGGAGCAGGCAAACTATCGGCAGTAGCAATTTGCTGAATATAGGTGGATCATTGATGCCAACAACATGAAGAGGAAGTTGGGGGCAGAATTTGATACCATTTGGAAGAATAAATTTTTGAAATTGCTTTTTAGTCATTTTTTTTTTTACAGGGATGCAAAGAAGAATAAATACTTTTTTATTTTGATAATTTCAGATATGGTGATATTTTACGCTTTAGTGATCAGCCAGTTTTAGGCCTTAATGCATGTTTTAGGCCTTTGGCATGGTCTAATAGGAATTTACATAGGCAATCGGAAGTTCTGATGCCTCCAGGAAGCAGCGCCCTCCCTCCAAAACCTCTTCGATGCTGCTGTTGATATTGACCATAATACCAGGGTTTGTAAATCCTGGGCACGTGGGATATCCCGCAATATTCCACGACAACCAATGTAGAAAGTCAATTGCAGCATATTAAGGTCTAAAAGAGAGTCTATATGTCAGTCGCTATGGGGTAGTGGGGTATTCTGGTCGCAACATGTTATCCACTATCCATTATATTTCGCAACACTGTCCCATATAGCGCTCACAATCCAAATTGAACAATTGACCTCAGCATCTAAGTGCTTAAAGTCAGTAAATATTCCATATTCTCCAAAAATAATATAGAGAATTCCAAACTTCTAACAAAATCATAGAAATGCAGTTGGGTTTCTCTGACCATATTATAGAAACTGAGAATCCTAAGTGTCCAGCAGAATCGTGTCCATCCATATAAACACAATACTAGCAATTAGTTGAAAAGACCTGATCATAGAGTTGGCTTAAGACGGCTTTGGATTTGTGTTCATGGTTTGAAAAAAAAAAAAAGGCAAACAGAGGATTTTCTCATTTGAAGATCAGTTTGAATCCTGGAAAAAATCCTATTATTTTTCCATTTAGATAAAGAGACTTGAAAAGCTCAAACCTTCTCCTCCCCAAGGCTACAACTTTTTGTGCATCCTATTTCACTGTAGGATTTGGGTAATATCATCAAACCAGAATCCAATTAAGAACATTGTTACTTGACTCCTTCTTATATACATATAGTATTTTACGTGCCTACTAAAGCTTTTGATGGCATAGTAACTCGTACTGTAAGGCTTTATGCACATGAATGTATTATGGCTTTATAAAACCGTGAATGAGTCCTAATAGGGCACCTGCAGACATATGTGTTTACTAAGCATTGTCATAGTAATAGGTGAAGAGAGGTAGCTGTTGGTGTAACCTAGCCCATGTGCTTACGGGGGCCAGCTGTTGGTGTAGCCCAGCCCAGGTGCTTATGGGGTGTCGGCTATTGGTGTAGCCCAGACCAGGTGCTTATGGGGGCTGGCTGTTTGTGTAGCCCAGCCCAGGTGCTTATGGGGTGTCAGCTGTTGGTGTAGCCCAGCCCAGGTGCTTATGGGCTGTCGGCTATTGTTGTAGCCCAGACCAGGTGCTTACGGGGGCTGGCTGTTGGTGTAGCCCAGCCCAGGTGCTTATGGGGTGTTGGCTATTGGTGTAGCCAAAAAGTAAACAATGGAGCTGCACACTCTAATAGATGATAGGTGGTGCTGGCCTCAGATTCCGGTTTTTCGACCGGAATCTGAGGCCTCCTAAGGGTGCGTAACGCGCCTAACACATTGAAATCAATGGGTTAAAAAGCCTCCCATTGCTTTTAATGTGTAGCGCACGTAAGATGGAACCCATTGAAGTCAATGGGATTCTGTTTTGAAGTGCTGACTCTGACACGTGTTTACATGTCAGAATGAGTGCCACGTTACATCGTGGGAATGAGCCCTAAGCAAGGAATCAGAACTAAACACTCCTCCTGCGCCACAACGTTCGAGCAGAAAGCACAGATGTTCGAATGAGTGCGGACATAACAATATTGTTGTACTTAGCCAGGCGAGCTTCATGTCCACAAGCAAAATTCTTCACATCACTGTATATCACTACAAAATATGTTGGTGCTATAAAAGAAACAAAAAAATAAAAGCCACACCTGTCTGCTCTAAACATGAACATGTCTATCGTGACTTCTTGAGACTTCTTGAGACACCTGCTTTTCTGTAGAGTTTGACACCCCAGCTCTTTGCTCAGTCTCTGTTACAAGTAAAGGTCATTTAGGAGGGATATTATCAAACAGGACAAAACCATTTCAGAAGGTTTTTGATGACTCTAGATCCATAAAATCCAACCTGTGAACATTTAGCTATTTAGTCTTCCGTGAGGTCTCATAGCCATATAACTGTACATGATATAGATTTCCTAAAACATTCTTAAACATTTTGTTACAATGTATTTGTCCTTTGTAATAAGAAGGGTAGTTGAGAACTGTCACCCTGGGGGGTAACTCTAACTAATTGGCCTAAGAATGACTTGGATAACCCAAGCTTATGTCCCTGTTGACCTGGGTGACCCTTTTCTCTTTGAATCGGATGGACTCATTTGCACCTCACCCATATAGCACCTCATCCAGTCTTAGTAGGATAATATAATAGAAGCGTTTCCTAGAAATCCGGAGTTCTCGCATTGTCAGGTGTTATTTATTGTGGAACAGAAGTTCAACAAGATTTACGGAACGGCTTTGGTTTGGATTTGTATTGATAAGGAGTTGCCAAGTGGTTTTATGCTAACACGAACAGTGTACACATATACAATACGTAAATGTAGCAGAGCTGACTTTATCAGGCCTGATGGTAATTGGCTTGGGTTCATGTTACTATTATTAATGTCCGTTGATCTCATCTTTCATGGGATGAGGACAAAGGAGATTTATTGCAGAATGCAGATAGTTCCACTCCGTCTTCTGATGGAAGAAAAAGGTCCTGCAAAAGTAAAGAAATATAAGGAAAAACTGGAATGGGCACAAACTGTGGGGGATCCATCTGTGTATCCATCGCTGTAGTGGGAACGTTCCCTTAGGTAGCCCAGGCTCACCTGAGTGTAATAGGTTTTTCCACATGAAAATTCATGCCTTCTTTGTATATGTAAGTGAGCAATCTGGAGAACTAAGGGTCCTTTCACACGGAGGAAAATGGCGCTTTATTTGATGTTGAATTTTCAGCGCTGAAAAAAAGCCTCTGGGTTCCTTTTTCTGCTAGCAGCACTGAAATTCCACACTAAAATCCTCACCATTTTCCTCCATGTGAATGGAACCTAAAAGAGAAAAATTTTGCAAACTTTCTGTGCAAAGTACTGCTGGAAGAACTGCGAAGTGTTGCCGTAGCAGTTTTTCCGACAGCGCTTTTTTTTTTGCTGCAGGATGCCACATGGGGCAGTAGCCTAAAGCTAACAAATAAACCAGATGAAGGAAGAGATCTGAAGTGTCTATATATTGTTT
The DNA here is from genome assembly GCF_031893055.1 of Leptodactylus fuscus. Taxonomy (NCBI): domain Eukaryota; kingdom Metazoa; phylum Chordata; class Amphibia; order Anura; family Leptodactylidae; genus Leptodactylus; species Leptodactylus fuscus. Next base: position 198,805,681 of record NC_134269.1, on the reverse strand, counting down.
GACTTCTATTGTCTATGCAGTTGTTAGGATGTGGCAACAGAATGTGATAATTACGTAAATATGTTGATGTACATTACAGCTCCACTCTGGCGATTATCATTCTCCAGTCCTATAGCGCAGGGGATATTAATGTGTAAAGAACAATGCAATCGCTCACTTGGCACATTGTTCCCTTTATTTAGATGTAAAATGGGTCCTTGACTGGTCATGTGATCATAAGACGGACCTGCCGATTCACATATCAGGTGGAAGTCCCTGGTTTCTGTACAAGACTATGAGAGTGTTACACCCATAGGAAGAATATGCAAATCTGTCTTCCATGATGTAATTAGGAAGTCAGGTGCCTCAGTGTTGCAAACCAATAGAGGGCGCTCACTGGAATGTGCAAGCCTGTCTTCCCTGATGTAATTAGGAAGACAGAATCTCAGTGATATGGCCCAATAAAGGTTGCTCCCTTTAATATCATGCTCGTCCTTCCAAGAGGCCTTTGTTTTGCAATGATGCTGGGATTATTAGTAGGTATAGTCTCTCAACTGAGGACGGCTGTTTCGACGTTATTGCATCTCGTCAGCCCAGTGTAGAGAAGACTAACCTGGTAGAGGTGAGAGACTTAGACAGGATTAAGGGGATATCGTCACACCTTGAGGAGAGACCACCATATAGGTGTGTGGAGACTTATTAAGCCTTTAGCACTCCACTTTGCAAGGGACCATGGGAAAAATATGCAAATCTGTCTTCCATGATGTAATTAGGAAGTCAGGTTCCTCAGTGTTGCAAACCAATAGAGGGCGCTCACTGGAATGTGCAAGCCTGTCTTCCCTGATGTAATTAGGAAGACAGAATCTCAGTGATATGGCCCAATAAAGGCTGCTCCCTTTAACATCACCTGACTTCCTAATTACATCATGGAAGACAGATTTGCATATTCTTCCCATGGTCCCTTGCAAAGTGGAGTGCTAAAGGCTTAATAAGTCTCCACACACCTATATGGTGGTCTCTCCCCAAGGAGTGACGATATCCCCCTAACAGTGTTACACCCAGGCATAGGAAAAAATGACTTCTAACTGGTGTACAAATTGACAGGTCAACCTGCCGATCACATGACCCGGCAGAGGACCTGTTCTACAGCTGACATGTCCAGTGAATGTATCAGTCACATCACATTAGTGCGCCTTGCGTTACAGGACAAGGGGCTTTAGGTAACTGTAGCATGTAGCCTATATATACATTTATGAATTGCTTCCTATATCGGTATTACATTAACTATCTACAACCTGATATGTTATTTTCCAGAACTGCACATGTGGAGAGACAAGGCCGAGATGTGTTTGTTTATTTAATGGCTTCTTTGTTACGGGGCAGTTTTCCTCCCAAGCACAATGAGCCTTTATGTTTTTTTAGACAAATGCAATGATTTCAGCAGGTGAATAGAGGGCAGAAGTGCAGTTTTTCCTTGTTCTGTTTGGGGTATATTTGCCTTTATGAAGAGAATAGCAGCAATGGGATTTCTTCCTTTGAATGAATGACTTTAAGTCTCCGTACCTTGGGGGCTTAAAGGGAAGTTGGATCTAATGTCAGAAGAGTCAACAGTATAAGTCCTTAGAGAGTGGTGAGTGGCTTGTGCATCGTCTCAAGTGGACGTGCCCTCAGAACACTGTTTCTACAGCGAACATTAACAGCTGAAGAGGGGTTGTCTGAGAGTGATGCCCTGTTATGACCTATGACCCCTGCAACCTCGCTCAGTAAGGATCTGAAACTTATATAACCATGACTTCTAGGAATTGGAGAAAGCCTTTGTACGCAAAAATAAATGGGAACCACATAGAAACAAAAAAATAACGTGTATTCAGCCATATTCCTGGTTTCCACAACACAATAGGAGTGAGGTATGCTTTTATCTGGAATGACTTGAAAAAAAAACACAAAATTTTTTAAAAATTAAATTTGTAACACTTATTTTCTTCTACAAATACAAGATTGAAAATAAATACAAACAAGTCGGTGGTTCTAATTGATAAAAATTTTACTTAGGACACGTCTAATAGTCGTATAAAACTTGGCGGCAACTTCTTCAGGTACAGGAGCTTCGTTCCATCCAATTGAACGGTTGCGGAATATTGTACAACCATTATATCTACAGCGGCCCCGCAAGTTTATTATTTAATATAAAAATCTACAGTTACTGTCTCATATAGGGTTTGCATTTAGGGTTGAGCAATCGGGATTTGAAAAGATCGGATTCCGATCGGCGATCGAGTAAATTTCACGATCGCGATCAAAATTCCGATCCCGATCTATTCTGGCAGGATCGAGGTTAGCTCAAAATCGGCTCAACCCTACTCATATATATATCGTAAATAGGGTTCAGCGATCGGGATCGGGAAAGATTGGATCCCAATCAGCGATTGAGCAAATTTCATGATTGCGATCAGGACCGACTGGAAAATGATCGAAAATCGGATTTTAAAAAACGATCCTGAAATTTCAAGATCAGCTCAACCCTACTCACATTTCATATACATATCTAGTTATATATTGTGGGAAAGGTATCTCGGTAGCAGCAGTGGTGCGGACCCAAACAGTCAAGACCGGGACACAAAATGTGCAGCAAACTGGTTTATTTAGAAAAAAACTGGAAAATAAATAAACCTTAACTTCAGAAACACATGAGCAGAAACACAATACCGCCTTGACTTCAGGCAAAAATAAAACAAATCCCTGCTCGTCCGAGCAACTCACTAAACAGAAGTAATAACCTAACTATAGGTGGGGCTTACTTCCAGCCACACGGAAAAAAAACCAAGCACAATATATGTCTCACCGGACTCCTTGCATATATGTCCTTGGCCAAACTCAAACCTAGGACTACAAGGCTACAGAGCTAACAACGGCCTGAGGTTAAAATATTTTAAACACTCCATAGTTATTGGTAGGCTATTCTACCTTGAATCCAGATACAATGCCACAAGCAGAGCCAATGTACAATGTGACTGGCTAGAAGATTTTGACAATTGACATATGTTATAATCCATTATAATAAGGAGTGAGTGAAGCAAGGCATCCTGATAATTGTTGGAAAACAGAACAGGAAAGATATCCATGTAAACAAATGCAGAAGATGCCAGGAACTCCCAGAAAATCTTAGAAATCACTCAAAACACTGCAAAAGGTATTTGGCTGCATCTATTAATAGCACTAACAGACATTTTTTGAATTTTTTTTTTTTTTTGTCCAGAAAACCCCTTTAATACATTGCCCAGATTGTTGTGAGATCATATTGAAAATGTATGGAATGATTTAATATTAGTTTCTGAGAGTCTAAATCATTGGTGACATCAAATATTGTTCCACTTCCTGTTTTAACTTTGACACAACTGTTCACCACGGCTTTATACCATGTGAGGCCAATAAAGGATGGTAAAGAGTATGTTGTAACGTACCTGGGCCAGGAAAGTAGGCTTTATACTGTATAGGAGTCAGGTAAGTGGGTGTTATACCATGTGGGGGTCAGGAAAGGGTGCATTATATTGTGTGGGGGCCAGTAATGTGGATGCATTATATTGTGTGGGGACCAGTAATGTGGGTGCATTATATTGTGTGGGGACCAGTAATGTGGGTGCATTATATTGTGTGGGGACCAGTAATGTGGGCGCATTATATTGTGTGGGGACCAGTAATGTGGGCGCATTATATTGTGTGGGGGCCAGTAATGTGGGTGCATTATATTGTGTGGGGGCCAGTAATGTGGGTGCATTATATTGTGTGGGGGCCAGTAATGTGGGTGCATTATATTGTGTGGGGGCCAGTAATGTGGGTGTATTATATTGTGTGTGGGGGCCAGTAATGTGGGTGCATTATATTGTGTGGGGGCCAGTAATGTGGGTGCATTATATTGTGTGGGGGTCAGTAATGTGGGTGCATTATATTGTGTGGGGGCCAGTAATGTGGGTGCATTATATTGTGTGTGGGCCAGTAATGTAGGTGCATTATATTGTGTGTGGGCCAGTAATGTAGGTGCATTATATTGTGTGGGGGCCAGTAAAGGGCTGATCAGTGTCCGCACGAGTCACGCGGAGAGGAAAGTTCCGTCTTCCGTGTGGACACTGTGCGGAAAAGATACGGACCCCATCATAGTCTATGGGGTCCGTGTGCTTTCATAAGCTCACTGCTTGCCTTGGGGGGTCCCCATGCGGACTCCCCGAACTAAATACCGAACGCAGATGTGAACCAGGCATTAGAACGCCATGCACTGAATTACTGATAATTCTGCATCTTGGTACGATATATGCATCACATGATATCCTCCAAATATTCTTTAGCAGAAATGAACCCACAATTAGCTCAAGTTCATGACGACTTCTAGAGCTATATCTTGCACTTGTGTTAAATGAAAGTTCTTTCGTTTGGGAGGAGCGTGATAGGAGCAGAGATTTCATTAGATTAAGCTATTATTGTAATAACAAGATGACAGGCCGACAATTAATGGGATACCCTCGGATTGGTATGAACAAAAGAAATCTATCAAGGGGATTCGAGATGCTATTGTTACACGCTGAGAAGAATAGTGGCGGCTCAGCTTTAGGGTGGTCACTGGTCAACCAAGGTCGTATTGAAGCTGAGGGTAAGGGGAGCTATTACAAGTTTAATCAAATGACATTGTTTTACAGGCAATCGGTTTCTCTGCAAGAAGAATACAACACTTCTACTTGATACCGCTGATGGCTGCAGAGATATTACCGGCAGGGGCTTGAAGTTATCAGCGCGGTTATCGAAACAGCTATTAGACCACTGAAGTGTATAGTGAAGCATTTACCCTCACAAAACAGTTATTGGAGCATTAAAGCAATTGAAGGGGCTATCTGAGCTTTCAGGCACCGGAGAGGCAACTGGAGCGTTTCTGCAGCTCCCAGAGCATTGCACTGCCTATAGACCAGAGATGTTATTGAGCTACATTAGTAGGACAAACATGTCCCGGTAAAACTATACCACAAGGACTGCAAGTAAAAATCTCCCAGCGCAAGTGTGCAGAGGTATTTTCCAGTCTGTTTATGGAACCGCTTTATGTTCTTAAAGTACAAGGCACATTTTGACCAATTTTACTATGGTGGACCTCGGCTCTGTGCCTCACTCACTCCATTGTACGAATTATTATTATTATTATTATTATTATTATTATTTATTTATATAGCAGCATTAATTCCATGGTGCTTTACATTTGGGGGTTACATACAATACACAGAATATACAGGTAGATATAATACTAACAATGACCGACTGGCACAGTGGGGTAGAGGGCCCTGCCCACGAGGGCTTACAATCTATGGGGGAAGGGGGTAGAGACAGAAGGAGAGGGGGAGACTGTACAGATGGCGGTGTGGTGATAGTGTTATTGGAGGTTGTAGGCCTTCCTGAATAGGTGAGTCTTCAGGGCCTTCTTGCACCCTGTGATTGTGGGGATCAGTCTTATGTGTTTTGGTAGGGAGTTCCAGAGTATGGGGGATGCACGGGAGAAATCTTGGAGACGGTTGTGTGAGGAGCGGATGAGGGCAGAGCGGAGCAGGAGGTCATTGGAGGATCTGAGGTTACGTGTGGGCAGGTAGCGGGAGATGAGGTCAGAGATATATGGAGGGGACAGGTTGTGGATGGCTTTGTATGTTAGCGTTAGTAGCTTGAACTCTATTTGCTGGGCAATAAGTAGCCAGTGGAGGGGCTGGCAGAGGGGAGCAGCCGATGAAGATCGGGGGGTGAGGTGAATTAAACGAGCAGCACAGTTTAGGGTGGACTGGAGGGGGGCGAGGGTGTTTGCTGGGAGTCCATGGAGAAGGGTGTTACAGTAATCTAAGTGGGAGATTATGAGGGCCTGGACAAGCATCTTAGTAGTTTCAGGGGTGAGGAAGGAGCGAATTCGGTGAATGTTCATGAGCTGAAGGCGGCAGGAGGTGTTGAGGGTTTGCACGTGTGACTTGAAGGATAGGTCGGAGTCCAGGGTTACCCCAAGTCATCAGGCCTGTGAGACAGGGGTAAGTGTGGTTACGTTATGGGCAGACAGGACAAAGAATGGGGTGGGTCAAGGCAGAGATTCAAAACATATTTACAACACATCAATCCAACACATCCGTTTTTTGGCATGAGGAGTTATAATGGAAATCTATGCCAGTTCTGAAAATACGCTTGACTTATGAAGACACCAGAGTTGTCAGACATTGCTGCATATTTTCCATGGGCCCAGGAGCTTCATTTTGAATCTCCGCGGATATGTTCACACTACTGTTTTAAAAGTCTCATAGGGTGACAGCAAAGGACAATAACGGTGGCGGATTACCAAACACAGACAAAGCTCCCTCCATCTTTGTCTATTCCCGTTGACTATAATGTAAAAAAACATGATGGACACTTTCTTCTGTCCTGTTTGTTTACTTTTGTAACAGAGGAAAAAGTCCTGCATGAATATCCGGAAGAAAAGTAAAAATCATGAAAGCTCCCAACAAACAAACAACTAACAGAGAGGTTTCTGTTTGTATTTGTGGGCCGCAGTCAAAAAGCGCTGCAGGATACACTGTGACGGAAACACATTGTAGCTTTTTACAGAAGGTTCACAGAGTTTTCCTCTGCAGACTTCCTGCGGCCATTATACCTATATGGAAACCATAGGTATATTTAACATACTGCGATTTGGAAAAAATGGATTCAAGCGACACTTTGTGGTAAAAACTGCCGTGCGGACATACCACAATTTCCAATACTGGCATGGTTTTGGAAATCGCAGCATATCAATTATATCTATGGAAGCACCGTCGGTTTCCCCATAGATGTAATTGTAACAGAAAGTCCACAGAGGAAAACTCAGCAAATTTTCTGTTTAAAATGCTGCAAGGAAGATCCGCGATGTGTTTTTACCGCGGGTCGTCCTGTGGGGCCTTAGCCTAAAGCACAGTGGTTTCCGTCAGGTTTACACTACATGGGTCCCCGGCCTTAATGTCTGTGTTCCTATCCTGTGACGGTGACAGCAATGGACATTAAATGAGGAAATTGATTTTATTTTTCATTTTTATTTCTGACATGCTGTATAGTAAATCTGATGGGCTTGCCCTGCCACATTCGGCCAACTTTTCTCACAGCACAGGAGGCGGAAATGTGCTACTTGTTCTTAGTTTAATATACCATATATACTCGAGTATAAGCCGACCCGAATATAAGCCAAGGCTCCTAATTTTACCACAAAAAACTGGGAAAACTTATTGGCTCGAGTATAAGTCGAGGGGGGGGAAATGCAGCAACTACTGGAAAATTTCAAAAATTAAAATGGTTGGAGTTTTTGGGTGCAGTAGTTGCTGGGTGCTGGGGAAGGGGAGGGGTGTTTTAGTTGTCTGTCTGCCCCTTCCCTGAGCTTGAGGACTGGGTTTTTTCCCCCACTTGGAATCCAGTCTGGCTGAATATAGGGGATCTGCAGTGCTCCTATTAACCCCTTCCTGAGGGAAGAGGAGCACTGCAGATCCCCTATATTCAGTAGACCGGGCACAGACACAGGGAGACCTAATTTGTATGTGTTTCACAGTAATTTTCTACTTTTGTGTCTATTCTAGGGAAAGGAGGGATTTAGAACTTTTAATTTTTTACATTTTTTTTAAAGCTTCTTTTTTTTCCCACTATTTTATGGGAGGTTCCATACATTGACATCGCTTCTGGCCATAGACCTCCCCCTAAAAGATAAAAAAAAATTAAAAAAAATTGCTGATTCGAGTATAAGCCGAGGGGGGGGGGGTTCAGCACAAAAACTGGGCTGAAAAATACGGCTTATACTCGAGTATATACTTGGGTCCTTGTGTTTTACCTAACACCAGTCCTGCAACATTATTATAAATCTGATGTCTTATGCTGTATAGTTTATAAAAATTATATTATTATTATTATTATTATTAATTATTATTATTATTATTATTATTATTATTATTATTATTATTATTATTATTATCTAAGTTTGCTACTTTGGGCATGTATAGTCTTTTATGATTAAAGCATTCGTATTAATATTTATTATTATTATTATTATTAATAATATAATAATAATAATAATAATAATAATAATAATAATAATAATAATAATAATACATGTTATTTATATAGCGCCAATATACCACAGAACTTTACAAATTGACTCTATAGCGTATATAGTCCTGCTGTATGATGATAAATATAGTAAATATATGTTTGCTATTCACTGAAAATTTTGTATTCTATTTTTGTATCGTCTCCTACTTTTAACTATTTATTGACAGAGTGTGTTTTGTATCTTCTTTCTTCTTCTATGTCTGGTATAGGAGTATGTTTTCTTCTGGATTATGGTGGTTTCCAAATATGTGTCCATTCAAGTATAGAAAAGACTCCAGCTGACCATCTGAATAGGTCCAGAGTCAATTGGTCTAAGATGCATGCGTATGAAATAAAGGTCTGCATGGCCCGCTATTCTCCGTCCTTCTGCATTGATTTCACACTTCTCTATCCTGTTAGCGTTCTAGCGTTTATTTTAACACTGACTTTTCTGTTACTATGTCATCTGCATTTAATCTCGCTGAAAGGACTTTAGGACTTATTTCAATATTGAAGTTTAGCAGCAGCTGTGAATCCTGACATGGGTCTGAAAGTGAAACTTTGTCTGCGTTGTCGTATCTGTCCCAGGTCTCTGAGCCCACCACATTTATTTTGCATCAGAATTCTGCCTTGTGCTTTGTCCGCGGTATTTTAATTTTAGAAATTTGAGCAAAAAGCTTACAAAGGTATTTTTTTTTAACAATTTCGAAAAAACCCTGTAAATTCTCAAATGCGGTACTTTTGTTAAGAATAGCATACAGATGTCATTGTGATACTATTATAAAAAGGGTAAAAAGTATAATTTATTTTAACAGAATATCTATAGGTGATGGAACAACTTACAGTATGTGGCATTAAAGGGATCCTATCATTTATACTCAATTTTTTTCTGCCTATCACGTAGGAATAGCCTTAAGAAAGGCTATTCTTCTCCTACCTTTAGATGTCTTCTCCGCGCCGCCGTTCCAAGGAAATCGTGATTTTCGCCGGTATGCAAATGAGTTCATTCGCAGCACTGGGGGTGTCTCCAATGCTGCGAAAGAACTCTCCAATGCCGCCTCCATCTTCTTCAGGAACAGGTCTTCTTCTGGGGCTTGGCTTCAGACTTCTAGGCCTTGGACCTAGGGCAAAGCCGACTGCACATGCCCACAGGCCACAAGAAAATGGCTGCTTGCACAGTATTGTAAGCGGCCTCCTTCTTGCGGCCAGCAGGCATGCGCCATCCACTTTGCCCTAGGCCCGAGGCCTAGAAGTTTGAAACCAACCCGTTCCTGAAGAAGAAGGGGACAGCGCTGGAGAGTTCTCTCGCAGCACTGAGGATTCCCCCAGTGCTGTTTGAACACTGGGCCCGCCCTCAGTGCTGTTTGAGCAATAGGCCCGCCCCCAGTGCTGCGAGAGAACTCATTTGCATACTGATGAACACCGGATTATATATACGGAACGGCGACCCGGAGAAGACATCTAAAGTTAGGAGACAAATAGCCTTTCTTAAGGCTATTCCTACATGTTAGGCAGAAAAAATTGAGTTTAAATAATAGGATCTCTTTAAGGCTAAGGCCCCACGTTGCGGAAACACAGCTTTTTTAGTTGCAGATGTTGTCACGTTTTTTTTTTTTTTGAGCCAAAGCGAAGAATGGCTGCAAAAGGAATAGGAAATATATAGGAAGTTCTTATACTTCTACCTTTTGCTCAATCCACTCTTGGCTTTGGCTCAAAAAACCGCAACAAAATCTGCAACAAAAAAAGCTGCGTTTCCGCAATGTGGGGCTTAAACCTAAGTTACATTTTATCAGGTCAGGGGGTGCACCGAATGAAATCATTGCCCTGGGTAAAGATAATACATTATAACATTATAGACTCCCAAGTACTGATATATCTTGTATATGCGATATATTAAAAAAAATGTAACCCAGGCTTGTATATTTAGGCAGTAAGATTCTTTTATAAGAATCTTTAGCTTCACACATTTATATTGCGGCTATATCATGTCTTCATTCTCTTATATTATTCATTGTTGGGGGTAGAACAAACTTTTCTGCCTTTCTATAAACAACGCCCAAGAAAAGTAACTAAAGGAATAAAAATCAATCACTGAGAAAGTCTTCCTTCCTGAAATGGAAAGTGTGTGAGATATACAAGACTGTCTCACTTCGGGTCTATACATTTCAGGGAGCGAAAAAAAAAAAGAAGCCAAAGGCTCGTGTCATTGGGAACTTCAGCAAGTCAAAAAGAAAAGCAGAAGGTAGAGGATGAATACTGGGGTAAATCAGTAATAGAGCTAAAGGGCATATGCCTGTAGGGAATATGTTGGCATAAAAGAGCTTTAAGAGTGGTCATTCATGCTGACAAAAGGAGATCTGAATTGCTCCCTTTACAATAGCTTGAAAGGATAGACTAGAGGTCTTTCTGAGACGTCGGGGAAATCATACTGCTATGACCAATTCTAATAAGCTTTTAACTATTTTTACATGATATGGACAAACATCTCACTTTTTAATGCAGATAATGTCTGAGGTCGGAGCTTATACATGAGCTGCGATACTTCATGATGATTGACAGGTAGGAAAAAAAAAATCTAACAATCTGTATATAGCTTGTACATACCCGACCGACCAACAATCTAAGGAACAAATAGCTTGTGGGGTTTGTCAATTGTTCCCCTATTTGCATAATGCTTTCTATTTAGGAAAATACCGATTGAAAGTAGAAGTTTATAGTGGAATTTCTATGCAAAGGAATACATATAATTAATGAGGGATAATATACATCTGATTGCGTTAAAAAAAATAAAATAAATAAATATATATATGTGTGTATGTTTTGTTTTAAATATGTTTAGTATTCTAAGGTAACTATACTGTTTGATTATACTGTTTTACATATATATATATATATATATATATATATATATATATAGTATATATATATATTTAATATATATATTTATTTATTTTAGATATACATATAATTATATGTTAATATATATATAGTTATTTATTTAATAAATATAAATAAATAATATATAATTAGTATATATATTTATTTAATATATATTAATATATATATATATATATATATATATATATATATATATACAGTATATATATATATATATATATATATATATATATATATATATATATATATATATATATTATATATAAATAAATAATATATTATACTTTACACCATGTAACTTTTTAGTGTCCGTGTTATGTTTGTTATAGGAAAACGCAATGAAAAGAAAAACTCATTTAATATTCTCTACTCAGGGCAGGCCCTATATTGGATATACAGTAGACTTGGCTAGTACCATCCATATGGTGGTATAAATATATTAAACAATTGCCTAAACATCATTACTTTATAGTGTTGCCACCACCATGCATTGCAAAAAAATATATATGTGTACACGACCATAGACTGACCAAGTAAAAGCTCTCTATATAAAGTTGTCTGATAACTGTGTTAAGAAATATATAAACAATGCTTCCGTATGTGTCCCAGAAGATCAGCTATTACTAGGGGTGAACCTAGTCTTTGTACCGCCTGAGGCGGACGTCAGAAAGCCGCCCCCACTTTCCCTGGGAGGAGCGGGGCGGAGGGGGCAGAGACGAGCGGAGGGGGCGGATGGGGGCAGAGCGGGCAGCGTTAGCAGGCAGAGAGCAGGCAGGGAGAGGACCTGCTCTCTGCTAAGCATGAGGAGTGGCCGCTGGAGCAGCGCTGCGTCCACAGAGCCGCCCCAATCCACCGCTTGGTGATGGTAACATTAAGCCAGTCCAGGACAGCTTGTCCTGGACTGGCTTAGGACAGCAAAAATGCCGCCCCTCCTCGGAGCCCCGGCATAGCGCCGCCTGAAGCGTTCGCTTCAGGTCGCCTCATGGGAGGTGCAGCGCTGGCTATTACCAACCTTCTTTCTTAAATTCAAATCAGATCTGTATCTGGTCCTAAAGTAATAGGCTACATCCTTCGTCTCCATATAGTAAAGTATCACCCTCAGAGAAGTCCCACCAACAAAACGATTGCCAAGATGCATTCCCTTTCTCTATGTCAGGACAATGTCAATCCATCTTTGAGCATCACGTTTGAGCCGTGTCTGACAGTCTGGTTGCTAGGGATAAAACTATATGTGTTTTAATGGGACTTACAGTCAGTGTGTTCCTAGCAGAGCACTGAGCTCCAAGTGTGAGACTGAAGAAGGGTCAAGGAAAATTGGCAGAACCAATGATCTGGACTTTTTTTTTTACTAAGTCTTACTGGAATATTAAAGGGATAGTCTGGTAATAAAAAGTTATTCCTTTATAAATTCTATATCATGGGTGCCCTGACTATTTTGATCCCTATTGATCATAATAACAGGGTTCCAGTGTGTCTTTTATTTGAATGGGGCAATGGTGGAACGCATGCACTGCCATGCTATAAAAAGTTTAGGACTACTGAACATAGCTGAGAATTGTACTGGGCTATCTTGGTCAGTTTGACAACATGTTTGACCACTCCATTTAAACTGGGATCTTGAGAACCCCATTCCCATGATACATGTCCGAGCATCAGACCCCATTAATGAGGACCTTTCATGTCCTCGGGCACCTCCGGTTTTATATACCAATTGAAAGTCAAAAGTTTGCTGAATTCAGCGCACTGTTGGCTTTTCCATTATGTGCCCCGGGGAAGAGATATCAGTGCCATTACCGATAGCTCTTCACTGTCAGAAGGGTGTTTCTGACAGTCTGTGAGGACCTGTGCCCCTCTTGTACTGTCCATAGCTCTGTACTGTCAGAGGGGGCGTTCCTTACCACCCAGCGATGATGCCGAGCGGTGAGGACCCCCCCCCAGTGCTAGTCTATGGACTCTATTATCAGGAGGGTTGTTCCTCAAAGACTGTCAGAAACTCCCTTCTGACAGTGAAGAGCTACGGTAACGACACAAAGTCCCATTCACTTTGATGGAACTGTAAAATAATTTTTTTTCCTACAACGCCCTAAACCACTGCATTTCTTCAATGTGTGGTCTAAGCCTAAATCCCATTTGTGTAACAGTACATTGAGATGGAATAGGAACCTTACATTTTATGGTTGACAATTCTAGATTATTATTTGTTACAATGAAATCCAACCAGTCTTGAATAAAAGAGGCCGACTACTACATGAATTTTTGATTCTAGGATTTCCAGAATTTATAATTTCCTCTGTCACCTGTCTAAGGATTTATTGGACTCTGACCTATCTTTCAAGCCACATATTCAAACCCTCAACACCTCCTGCCGCCTCCAGCTCAAGAACATCCACCGAATCCACTCCTTCCTCACCCAAGAAACTACCAAGATGCTCGTCCAGGCCCTCATAATCTCCCGCCTAGACTACTGCAACACCCTTCTCCATGGACTCCCAGCTAACACCCTCGCCCCCATCCAGTCCACCTTAAACTGAGCTGCTCGCTTAATCCACCTCACCCCCCGATCTTCATCGGGTGTTCCCCTCTGCCAGTCCCTCCACTGGCTTCCTATAGCCCAGTGAATTGAGTTCAAGCTACTAACGCTAACATACAAAGCCATCCACAACCTGTCCCCTCCATATATCTATGAACTAATCTCCCGCTACCTGCCCACACGTAACCTCAGATCCTCCAATGACCTCCTACTCTGCTCTGCTCTCATCCGCTCCTCACACAACCGTCTCCAAGAATTATCCCGTGCATCTCCCATACTCTGGAACTCCTTACCAAGACACATAAGACTGATCCCCACAATCACAGGGTGCAAGAAGGCCCTGAAGACTCCCCTATTCAGGAATGCCTACAACCTCCAATAACACTATCACCGCACCGCCATCTGTACAGTCTCCCCCTCTCCTTCTGTCTCTACCCCCCTTCCCTCATAGATCATAAGCCCTCGTGGGCAGGGCCCTCTACCCCACTGTGCCAGTCGATCATTGTTAGTATTATATCTACCTGTGTATTCTGTGTATTGTATGTAACCCCCAAATGTAAAGCACCATGGAATTAATGGTGCTATATCAATAAATAATAATAATAATAATAATAATAATAATAATAATAAATAATGAGTAAATATAGTGGTGTCTTATTTAGAATGCCCATGAATTGGCAAGAGGAAAGCATATTTTTGGAAGACCCATATAACTAAGAAGATTACCTAGATTTACAATTGTGCTCAATGGTCTAAAAGCTTCATTTACTATCAAACCTTACCTTGAGGACCTTCACTTAATTGTACCACATATCACCATCTCAGCAATGTGTTGTTAGGTGTTAAACACTTCCTTGATAATTTGTCTAATTGTCTTAACCAGCCATAGTAATGAGAAGACTAAACTAATCTCTATTATTTCATTTTACATAGTTAATTACAGGTAGGCGGAACATTCATTGAGCAACCCTCTACTCAAGTGCTGGAAACACACCTGGCGCCCAACTATTGTCAAGCCCACAGTAATTGTATTCATCTCCACAAAGGCCCAGGACAATAATATTGGTAGAAGGCGTCCGGTACATATGGAAGAAAGCGTTGATTTTGTGAGATATGCGGAAATGTCTCACAAATTTCAATTTTAGGCCGGAAATGTTGCAATTTGCCTTTGGTGGAAACACTGCGTGAAAAATTGTGGCGTTACAGTACAGGCAAAGTGGATATGGAATTCTAGTGAATCCCATACCCACTTTGTGCTAAAAAATCGCGGTGCAGACACGCTGTGATTTCCAAAATCGGCGTGGTTTTGGAAATCGCAGTATGTCAGTTATATCTACTGAAACATCAGAGGTTTCCCCATAGGTATAACTTTCTGTTTAAAGCGCTGCGGGAGGAACTGCGATGCATTGCGGCTGCAGTTTTTCCTGCAGCGCTTTATTACTTTGGGTCACCCTATGTGGCCTCCGCCTTAGGATGAGTTCACACGGGTTTTTTTTATTGATTGGAACCTGAGGCGGAGGCCACCTCAGGTTCCGATCCAAAAGCCAGGTAACCGCGACTGAAAGCCATCATCCAGCTGCGCACTTCACTCCGGATTAGGCCCAATAAATGGGCATAGTCCAGAGGAGGGTGTGTCTTCAGGCCGAATCGTGAGGCGAAACGGCCTGACGAATGAGCACCTTTCTTCTTTTTTCCCGGGAGCTGAAAGAAACGGCTCCTCCTGAGTGGCTCCCATTGATTTCAATGGTAGCCATCTTTTTGGTCAGGATTTTCAGGAGAACACGGCCTCAAAATCCTGACCAAAAAACTCAGTTTGAACTTACCCTTAGGGTTCCCTGCCAAACTAAAAAAAGAGTGGTTTTCTTCAAGCTCTTATGCACAGAACCATATTGTGTGTGTGTATAAAAATAAATAAAACTATCTATCTATCCTATCTATCTATCTATCTATCTATCTATCATCTATCTATCTCCTATCTATCTATCTATCTATCTATCTATCTATCTATCTATCATCTATCTATCTCCTATCTATCTATCTATCTATCTATCTATCTATCTATCTATCTCCTATCTATCTATCTATCTATCTATCTATCTATCTATCTATCATCTATCTATCTATCTATCTATCTATCTATCTATCTCCTATCTATCTATCTATCTATCTATCTATCTATCTATCTATCTATCATCTATCTATCTATCTATCTATCTATCTCCTATCTATCTATCTATCTATCTATCTATCTATCTATCTATCTCCTATCTATCTATCTATCTATCTATCTATCTATCTATCTATCTCCTATCTATCTATCTATCTATCTATCTATCTATCCTTGTGTGACTGTTAATATAAATAATTGCTGTTCTAATCTCACAATTCTAATTCTCATTAATAATTCTACGTAAATCCGAGCATTTTTAAATACATGCGTGCGACTATTTTCCAGGTACCGCCTACATTAAATATATGCAAATATCCATCAACTATCACTTCTTTTATTTCTTAAGACAGCTTTTCTTTCACAGGACCCCCTCATTTACATAACACAATTTGGGTAGCTTTTATGCAGATTTATGAGGGAAAAGTTTTATGGATATGGAAACGACCCACTTTTAATCCGGTAAAGAGATGACCCTATTGAGTGTGCACATGAGACCCCTTCATAAAAGTAAAAATACGGGCAGAGCCGCTCTAAGTCCCACTATAGAAACCAATAATGTATGCATAAGCCATGAAAAGCTAGAGACAATAGTCTATTTGGATTTTGTTCTCAGACAATGTTATTTGCATATTTCACAATGGCGGTTAACATTCTGTAATTGGTGATTAATTGCTGTTTTCCAGCTAAACGGAAATTGGCTTCTTCAATAAACTGCAAAGAAGTAGATTTTTTACAAAATGTAAAATTAAATCTATATAATTATTATCGCAGGGGTATAAGCATATGGATCAAATATAATAACGGCAGAATGGAATGACTTCAGTGGAATGTGTTGTAATTCCTCCATATTTCTTTGACCTTCATTTTGTTTTTAATTTTTGGAATATAAAAATTCCAGGGTGTTCTTATAGGATATTAATATTAGAGACGGTTCCACTACTGAGTCTCGTATGTGACACTCACTCAGTGTGCGCCAGATTTATCAGCCTGTACTGAAAGACTGAGTGATAGACTCTCAGCATTGTAGTTATAAGATAAGATAAGATAATAGTCCCACCATGTGGTGTGTTACAGCAGTGTGGATAATACAGTAATATATTCAAGAAAGAACACATACAAAGCTCATAGCAGATAGAAAAGATACAGGAGTCATAGCAACTAAGAAGAAAAGAAAGACTCAGGATCATTTAGTTCTCTGTGCGGAGTGATCTTCACTTAGCCTGATGTTGATTATATAGCCTGACCGCGGATGTGAGGAAGGATCTCCGATAGCGCTCCTTCTCATACTTGGGGTGAAGCAGTCGGTCACTGACAGTACTGCCAAGTGCTATCACAGTCTCATACATGGGATGGGAGTCGTTCTCCAGCATGGAGCTCACCATGGACAGTATCCTTCTATCACCCACCACCTGAACTGGGTCGAGGGGGCTCCCCAGGACAGAGCTGGCCCTTCTACCCCTGGCTGGTATGCTACTCCCCCAGCAGGCCACTCCGAAGAAGATGCTACTACAGAGTTGAAAAAGGCCCTAAAAAGTTCCCCCTGGACTCCAAAGGCCCTCAGCCCCCTGAGCAGGTAGAGCCTGCTGTGACCCTTTCTGTGCAGCGCCTCCAGGTGATCCACCCAGTCCAGCTTATTATTAAGGAGCACACCCAGCTTATTATTAAGGAGCACACCCAGGTACTTATTGGTCTGTACTATCTCAATGCCTGTCCCCTGGATGTCCACTGGATTTGGGGCACTCTTCCACTTACTAAAGTCCACCACCATCTCCTTGGTCTTCCCAGCGTTAATGCTGAGGTGGTTCTGCTGACACCATTCCTCAAAATCCCAGTTTAAGTCTCAGCACTCCCTGCCATCTCCATCTGTGATGAGGCCTACTACTGTAGATGTATGATGCTAGATGCCCCTGCCTTTCTGCTACGTACTATCTCATAGTGATAGTATGGACAATACATAGCAGATAGGCAGGGACTCCTAGCGTCATAGATGGCTATAATTCTAAGAGTCCGTCTCCTAAAATCGTGTACAGATGGGTTAACTAGAAGAACTATGAAAAATTGGTGCAACTTGGACGTGGTTAGGTACAGCTTAAAGGAAGTCTGTACAAAATGCCTTGGAAATAATAATGGCGCCATATAGGACCTGAGATAATCATGTTTTTATGGATATGAAAATCAGATCAAAAGTGCAATGGAAGTCAACCTGACAAACAATTGCTCCAGCTCTATATAGAGTATAATGGGATCCGTGTGTTTTCCACGCAGTGTCCACACGAGTCATGCGGAGAGGAAAGTAGATCATGAAGTACTTTGTTCCATGCGGACACTGCGCGGAAAACACATGGACCCCATTATAGTCTATGGGGTCCATGTGCTTCATAAGCTCACCAATCGTCAATGCATCGAGGGGAATGCCGAACGCAAATGTGAACCGGTGAAGATGTACACAGAAAATGAACTTCGTAATATCTGACTCTAGTGTATAGTAACATTTGCTTGTTTAGGTTACATTGTCTTTAATATGTTATTGGAATCCCGAGAGGAAGAATCAGTATACGAGTATATTATATCTATACGTAAATCACAACCATATAAACATACATGCAGGCACGGTCCGTGTATCTTATGGTCGATAATTATTAAAATCTGGCAATAATAAGAACTCATTTGTCATGTTGTGCTCTTGCATATAAAATGGAAATGGACCCACATTGTTTTCTTTCTGTGGGAGTCATATAAGGAGTGTGACATAAAAGCCAACACAAGGTCAGAAGTGTAATATCCACATTCAGTCTACTCATTAAACTCAAAAGCCATTCGGACTGAGACACCATTGTTGAACAGGTCTAGAGCGGCCTCTCCTGCTGCTCCCCTCATGATTTATTAGGAAATGGTCTGTCTCCATACACATCACCAGAATACGCCATTTGCAGGGAAACATTCATTCTGATTAAGGTTATTCCTATAAATCTCATGTTCAAAGGCTTTGCAAAAGGGACTTGAGTTACAGTAAATGGCGTAGAATGAACGGGAATGTTGTGCGATAACTATTTTTTTATTTCGCTGGTAGGTGGCCTAAAGATTTATAGCAAGTGCACTAAATATGGATCGGCATAGAGCCATGAAAAGGCCTAAATTTAAAGCAACAACAGACCATTGAATATATTTGGGTATGAAATTTCCCTGATAAATAGGACTCATTGTCTATGTCGTGGTATATAAAAATCATCTTCAGTAAAAATCAAATTTATATCTCCCTGGTCCGTAATATTATACTTTGTCAGATACAAACCTAATGTTACATTTCTATTTCTTATTCTTTATATTGACAAGGGAAAAAGGAAGACGTCTAGTGCCACTGCTTGTGTTTTCCAAAAGCCATATACCTGACACGCACCCTGTTTTGGGATGGAAACACATTGTAATGTTTTTGCAACTTTGAACCCCGGCCTAAGAGCATACCTCCCAACTTTTGAAGAACCGAAAGAGGGACAAAATGTGCCCCACCCACTTTTGTGTTGACTCCGCCCATTCTCATTAATTTTTCATGTGCCCGCACACAGTATAATCCTCCTATAGTCACCCATAAATTATATGTTCCCCCTCTATCTCTCCCCCAGTTTCATATACACCCTTCATCTGCCCCCAGTTTCATGTCCCCCCTCCATCTCTGCCCCCAGTTTCATATATCCTCCATCTCTGCCCCCAGATTCATGTCCCCCCTCCATCTCTGCCCCCAGATTCATGTCCCCTCCATCTCTGCCCCCAGATTCATGTCCCCCATCTCTTCCCCCAGATTCATGTCCCCCCATCTCTGCCCACAGATTCATGTCCCCTCCATCTCTGCCCCCAGATTCATGTCCCCCATCTCTTCCCCCAGATTCATGTCCCCCCATCTCTGCCCACAGATTCATGTCCCCTCCATCTCTGCCCCCAGATTCATGTCCCTCCATCTCTGCCCCCAGATTCATGTCCTCTCCATCTCTTCCCCCAGATTCATGTCCCCCATCTCTTCCCCCGATTCATGTCCCCCCATCTCTGCCCACAGATTCATGTCCCCTCCATCTCTGCCCCCAGATTCATGTCCCCTCCATCTCTTCCCCCAGATTCATGTCCCTTCATCTCTGCCCCCAGATTCATGTCCCCTCCATCTCTGCCCCCAGAATCATGTCCCTCCATCTCTGCCCCAAGATTCATGTCCCTCCATCTCTGCCCCCAGATTCATGTCCCCTCCATCTCTGCCCCCAGATTCATGCCCCAGTGTCATGCCGTCCTCTCCTTCATCTGCCCCCAGTTTCACGTTCCACCTCAGTGTACACATTACACTTACCTTCTCCTCGCTCCCCCGCCACTCTCTCCGCGCCTCTCTCTCACACACAGATCTGAGTTGAAATTGGGACATACCTCCCTCCAACTGGGACCGCGGGACACGTCACCGAAATCGTGAATGTCCTGCAGAAATCGGGACGGTTGAGAGGTATGTAAGGGGTTTGCCTATCATGGTAACATGTTGCAAGAGAGCTCGAACCAAATGAACTATTTTAGGCTAAGGCCCCACGGGACGACCCACAGCAATAAAGCGTTGCAGGAAAAAATGTGGTGGCAATGCATCACGGCAGCGCTTTATACAGAAAGTTCATGAAGTTTTCCTCCGTGGACTTTCTATTTCAATTACATCTATGGGGAAACCGCCAGCGTTTCCGTAGATATAATTGACCTTCTACGCTTTCCAAAACCGCGCCGGTTTTGGAAATTGCAGCATGTCCGCACAGCAGTTTATACTGCAAACTGGGCATGGGATTCACTTGAATCCCATCTACTTTGTCTGTACTGTAAAATGACGCGATTTTTCCTGCGGCGTTTCTGGCCCACGGGGTCCTGGCCTTACAGTATATAGGATACTTTAATCTTCTGAAAACTAAGTTCACATAACATTGTACATACATGTATAACATGAGTATGTTGGTGTACCATGTGCTGAAATCAAGTGCTCAAGGACAACTACGAAAGGTGTTCCAATCATTTCAATAGGGAGTACACGTTGCTCATACAAAACGGATACAAAGTATATCGTTCGTACAATGCTTATTTTACCCCGTTGATTTATAAACAAAAAAAACCTAAAACATTTTGCATTCTGCAAGAAATCGAACTATTGAAGCGTTTTAGAAATTGATTTTCTTATTGAAGTCTATAGAAAGAGGAAAATGCACTCCGAACAGAAATGTAAAAAACATATATAGTATGGGAGGAATAGAACTAAGTATGGGAGGAATAGAACTAAGTGATAGCATAGGGGAAAAGGACTTGGGCATAATAGTAGATCACAAATTCAACATGAGCCAACAGTGCGGTGCTGCTGCAAAAAAGGCTAATAAAATTCTGGGATGTATTAAGACAAGCATTGAATCTAGATCAAGAGAGGTCATTATTCCGCTGTACTCTTCCCTGGTCAGACCACACCTGGAATACTGTGTACAGTTCTGGGCGCCTCAATTCAAGAAAGACATCGATATATTGGAGCAAGTCCAGAGAAGAGCAACCAAAATGGTGGAAGGTCTGCAAACCATGTCCTATGAGGAGCGGCTAAAAGAACTGGGATTGTTTAGTTTGCAGAAGAGAAGGCTGAGGGGAGATTTAATAGCAGTCTACAAATATCTGAAAGGTAGTCACAGTGCAGAGGGATCTACCCTATTCTCATTAGCACAAGGAAGTACAAGAAGCAATGGGATGAAACTAAAGGGAAAGAGATACAGATTAGACATTAGGAAAAACTTTCTGACAGTGAGGGGAGTGAGAGAGTGGAATAGGCTGCCACGGGAGGTGGTGGGCGCTCCATCAATGGAAATCTTCAAGCGGAATCTGGATAAACATATAGCTGGGATGATTTAGGAAAACCTGCACTCGCAGGGGGTTGGACCCGATGGCCCTTGAGGTCCCTTCCAACTCTAACAAAAAGAAAAAAAAAAAAAAAGAAAAAGAATTGCTTGCTTGGTGTTTAAGCAGCAACAAATCCTGCAGGAAAAAAAGAAACACATCTTGGATTTAGAGACGTATTTCAGTTCCCAGTAAAATATTCCATTGCAACATTCCCGGGCATAAAAATAATAAATATTTTTATGATTTTGTTACATATAGGTGATCATAATGGAGGTTATTTAATAAAAATATCCATTACATGGTGCAACTTAGAGTATGCTCACATGGAGGAAAAGGTCGCGGAAGCCTTGACTGCCTTGTGAACATTCCGCGCGGCTATCTGCGATGGGATGCTGATGCAGCATTGGCATTCTGTCACGACATACCCCTCCTGATTAGGCCTTAATTAGAGATGAGCGAGTAGTACTCGATCGAGTAGGTATTCTATCGAATACTACGGTATTCAAAATACTCGTACTCGATCGAGTACCACTCGCTATTCGAATGGAAAAGTTCGATGCAGAACCAGCATTGATTGGCCGAATGCTATACAATTGGCCAATCAACGCTGGTTCTTCTCCTACCTTTAGAAGTCTTCTCTGTGCAGTGTCCCTGCGGCGTCTTCCGGCTCTTCATTCACTATGCCAGGCATCGGGCCTAGGCAGAGCTGACTGTGTGTGTCCGCTTGTAGTGCGGGCATGCGCAGTCGGCTCTGCCCAGGCCTGATGCCTGGCAGAGTGAATGAAGAGCCAGAAGATGCCGCGGGGACGCTGCACGGAGAAGACTTCTCGGAGGATCCAGCCCGACCCTCACTCATGGACTTGGTAAGTATAATTTGTTCGAACGTTGCCTACCCCTGAAACGAGCATTTTCCCCCCCATGGAGTATAATAGGGTTTGATATTCGATTCGTGTAGTCGAATATTGAGGGGCTACTTGAAACGAATATTGAACCTCGAACATTTTACTGTTCGCTCATCTCTAGCCTTAATGAATGGGCCTAAACAGGAGTGTGTCTCGAGCCGCGGAATCCATGGCAAGATAGGACATCTCATTTCTTTGTTCCGCTACTAGCTAGAGGGAAAAAAAAAACGAGCGGCTCCCATTGAAGTCATTTTTGCAGGCGATTTTAGAGGCGGATTCCGCATACTGCATGCATTATAAAAATCTATAAAAAAATCTATATTTGTCCAAAAACCTTGCCGTTACCGGAGGCTGCACTTTCATTGTGGTTGAATACGAATTCCCCAATAGTTCTGAGCTAATGATATGAATGACTATATAGGTGTCAGTGGCGGCATGTTTTAGGTTACCGATACCATATTACATTTGAGAGTTTCCTGTTTGGTGTTATTTTTCCTTTTTTCGAACAATGAAAGTTCACCAAGGGTCAAGTTAAAAAAAAAATGACCGAACTGAGGTCAAGTTGGCTATTCTGACATCTCATTTCACAACAGTATAATTAAAGTCTAGCCAAGAAGCCTGCAGATGAGACCCCCTGCCCCGTAAGAACACATCGCGTCCCGATGGGGGTGCCCCAAACAGGTGTAATGGTACCTGGTTTATCTTACATTGTAAAATAACACATCTGTTCATCTCTGGGGTCGTCTGTATTACGTTTCCCTGATTTTTATCTCGTATGTTCCTTCGGGGCCTGATTCCAGTAGTAGGTGGTCAGAGATGTATACAGCTGCTCTCCTCTCCATGTGATTGACAAATGCTTTAGTGAGACCAATGCATCGGATACGCTTCTGTGAACTTGCAAGGATCTGAACAAGTGTTTCCCATTTAGCATGTGACAGGGAGAGTGCCGCAGGTGATGATCCGCAACAATTCAGGTAACATGGACTCCGCTCTTTAGAAACACTTGGTCTAATTAGCTGCCACTTGACTTATCAAGAGACCATTGTTGCCCCCGAGTAACACTAGAATTCTGAAAGGGTCTACATTTTGGTTGTCGGCAAATTGAAGAGTTGAAAGATTTTATCTGTTGAAAGGGTGGACTAAAACTAGTAAGACGTTGCTTTCAATTGCGTTTCTCTTAATATAATTAATATATATATATATATTTTTTTTATATTTTATATATTTTTTTATATTATTTTAATTATATTATAATTTCGAATTAAAATATTATTCTGCCTGGTAATGCTCCAATAATTAAAATAAATAAATAAATAAATAAATCGAACAAATAACTTTGCTGAGATGGAGTCCTGGGTTCGAAACCCACCAGGAACAACATCTGCAAGGAGTTTGTATGTGCTCCCTGTGTTTGTGGATTTCCTCCCATTCTACAAAGACATACTGATAGCCCCTATATGGGGCTCACAATCAACATTTAAAAAAACCCATTTAACATTTAAAAAAAGAAAAAGAAAATGCAACAAAATCTGCAACAAAAAAAGCTGCGTTTCCGCAACGTGGGGCCTTAGCCTTACACTTCAGTTAATAGGTGTGGATCCAGAATAAGAGACCATCCTTCTATTAAAGGGATTCTATCATTAGAATCCCTTTTTTTCTCCCTATCACGTAGAAATAGCCCTAAGAAAGACTATTCTTCTCCTACCTTTAGATGTCTTCTCCGCGCCGCCGTTCCGTAGATATCCCGCTTTTCTTTGGTATGCAAATGAGTTTTCTCACAGTGCTGGGGGCAGTCCCCTGCGCTCAAACAGCACTAGGGGCATCCCCGGGGCTGCGAGAAAACTCTCCAGCGATGGTCTCTGTCTTCTTCTGGCAGCCTCTCCGCGATGTCTTCTTCTGGATGTAAATGTCACGCATGCGCAGTCGGCTCTGCCATGTCTGCGGCCATTTTCTTGTGGCATCTTACACGAACGTACTGTGCATAATCGTGTAAGCGGCCACAAGAAAATGGGTGCAGACATGCACAGTCGGCTCTGCCCAATGAGAGCCGACTGAGAATGCGTGAATTTTAAATCCAGAAGAAGCCATAGAAGAAGAGATCGTGGAGAGGTGTGCCAGAAGAAGACAGAGGCCATTGCTGAAGAGTTCTCTCGCAGCATTGGTGACACTCCCAGTGCTGTTTGAGCGCTGAGGACCGCCCCCAGTGCTACGAGAAAACTCTTTTGCATATTGAAGAAAATCAGGATATCTACAGAACAGCGGCGTGGAGAAGACATCTAAAGGTAGGAGAAGAATAGCCTTTCCATAGCCTTTTAAGGCTATTCCTACGTGTTAGGGAGAAAAAATGGGATTCTAATGATAGAATCCTTTTAATACAGAATTCCATAACAGGTATTAACTCGGACAACCATTTTATAGGAGTGGTGTTAAGTGCTACCCTATTCTCTAAACAGATATACTTTCTATACCGTATCTTATATTATTTATCAGAGAAATATTCTCATATTGGCTCTATTTTACCCAGGAAATATATTTAGTATTTTTTTTATTTTAGATAATAGACTATAATAGTTGTATAAATATGATGTAATGTAGACAGCCATAAAATACATTTGATTTTGTCAATGTATTTTAAATAAGTAAAGCCAAATATAAAACTTTTATTGCTTTTTATTTGTTTTATTTATTTTATTTTATATTATTTCATCATAATAATACATAATTTAGTTACTTAGTAGCAATCTAAGTGCTTTTTTATTGGCCACTAATGGCTTCCATCTACATGTAAATATGTTTTTATTTTTTAGTAAAGCTTACATTAATTTTCACAAAATTTTGTCAAATTTAAATTTTACAAGCTATAATAAATAATTCTAAGGACTACAAAAAAAAGATAGTAGACTGGAATATTTCAATGGACCAAACCAATAATAATGTACACTTGGTTCTTTTAAGCCTATCCAATATCTGGATCTCATCAAACATGGAGTTAAAAACAGACAATTAGTGTTTGTCCACCCAAGACTAGAAAGCGGTAGTCAACATGTATACACCAATACAAAATGTTCAATTCCAATTCAATCCTTTAGCTCACACATGAGACTCTATTCTGCACCTACACAGTAGTTGCATTGTTTATATACTTGTCTTTTCAGTTTTGGCCCCTTTGTTTAGACAAAGAGCAGATATCTCGGCAACCAATCTTTGTATTTTTATCAAGATCTAATTCCAAAGTGGGACGATCATGCATCTACACTCATTGTAATTACTTGACAACCCGTTATTAGTGAAATTAGTCTTGCAGTGATAGGAAACTTGGTTTCAACTTTTTGTCTCAAATTCAACTTTACAAATAGAGTGGTAGTCCAAGCAAGAAGGCCTAGATAGCCCGGGGTGGTCAACCATCGTTGTGATATTTTGTTGGCCAAATTAAAAAAGATATCTCTGTTCAAGCACAGGTGAGTCAATATAGGGAACAGACATGTTGATTGATCCACAAGTCCTCAGGTAGGATGGTCTTTGGTTGTTAGGTCAAGATTCAGAAATATGGTGGCTTACAGGCTTTCCTCCTTTACTTTTGTAGACTTGTATGTTATCATGTGATGTTCTTTTTTTCATTATGTCACCACATTAGCATGGAGATGTTGAAAAAATTGGGAAGAATGGGCTATGGACTAGATAAAGTGTGTCTGTGTGTTCATTGGATTTGTCTCAAGGGTGCCCAGGAGGTCCATCCAAGCCCGAATTCAAGTACGATACACCTTTGAAATTGAAATGAAAATTTCACAGGCCAATGGTGGGGAAAATCTACTTTTTCACTGCAGATGTTTTAGAGCTGAATATTTTTTTTGGGGATATTTTCTTTGAGCCAAAGCTTGGAATGGATTGAGCAGGTAGAAGTACAACCACTATATATATATATATATATATATATATATATATATATATATATATATAGTGGTTATACTTCTTCCTGCTCAATCCATTCCAAGCTTTGGCTCAAAGAAAAAAATGCTGCAAAATGTGCAACAAAAAAAAACAACTGTTGTGCAATGTGGGACCTTAGTATAGGCTTAAAATATCAACTCACATGCTGCCAAGAAAGTGAGGGTTGGTTGACATTTGCATTGGTATTCCATCCATCCATTCCATCCATTCCATCCGAACGGCATACCGAACGCAACTGCAAGCAGTGTGCAGTGAAAGCACACAGATCCCCATAGACTATAATGGGGTCCGTGTGCTTGCCGCAGATCTCCGCAGGGATCATGTGGACAGGAAAGTAGTTCACAATCTACTTTCCTGTCCGCATGATTCATGTGGGCAGCGAGCAGCAAGCACATGGACCCCATTATAGTCTATGGGGTCCATGTGCTTTTACTGCACACCGCTTGCAGTTGCATTCGGTATTCCATTCGGGGGAGGTCCCCATGTGAACTCCCCCGGACGGAATATCAACGCAGATGTGAACGAGGGGTAAGGCTGTTGGAAAGACTGAGAGGGAAGAAGATGGAGACTCTGGGGTAGATAAACTTTTACTGTCTATCTTTTAGAATTTTGTTAGTGCAAAGTCAGACGAGATCTTATACTAATCTAACTTTACACCACTTATTCATAGACTAGGTTTTCAACACAATTTTGACACATTTTTGGGGAACAGTTTTGCATATTAAGCTCGGCCCCTTCAAAAGTCCCACCCACCAGGCACCGAAGCTGTTAGAAAATGAAATGTAAAGCAAGCGCCCTGATTTTTTTGCACAAATTATTCCAGAACTCTAGACAGTACTCTCCTCTTAGTCTTTCGGCATCAAGTAATATTTGACAGAGTTAGGATCATTCTAAAATCCCCCCCCCCCCCCCTTTTACCTATATGGAAAATTTGAGTTCATATGGGTCAGGTGTTTGGATACGTATACTGTACTACAAGTTGAAAAGAGAGTATATAAGAACCGAAATGCGATGCATATACTTAAATATATGTGGGGAACTTGGTTGGAACTTGGTAGTTTGCTCAGGAATTGGAGCAACCCATGTGGAGCCTGGGGAACGTGCAAAATTAAAACAAACAAAAAAACACATACATTGGTATCTATTCTGGCTCATACCAATGCCTCATTACTGGAAGTCCTGCACCCTGTATGATCATAGAGACTACTATGTGCCTTTTGTGTTGAACGGCATATAACTCTGTAAGAACGTCTCTGAATGGCCTTGCTGGATTTGGAGCTGTGCAGACATTGTGCAGCTGCAGGAAAGCGGAGCAGGATTTCCCACTGAGAAGGCAGAGACGGTTTATTACCATCAGTGGCTTCGGTTAACTGTATCTGCAGCGACCAATAGGCATGGTATATACAGGACATGGCCATAACTCTTCCTCCTCTTGTCCTGGGAATCCAGACATAACAGATCGTGTTGCACAGTCGCCTTGGACATTCATCACATGTCTGAAAGCCCCAGAAAAGCAAAAAGAAAGTCAACTCGAGACAAACTGAAAAGAGTTTTTATAATTTAAGGCCCTGAACTCCTGCATTCATTTCAAACTATCTATGGCTTCATGTCAGAAGAGTCTAGTAGGAAGATGGGGGGGAAGGGGGTCCACAATATAGGAAATATCTATCTCATAACAAAAACAAAGCACCCAAGTAGACCTTTTTGGATTTGGAGATGAGGACTGGAAACATGTACTCGGTCTACGGTGTTATGGGGGAGGGAGCTCTAAATAAAGAGCTATAAGATGTAAAATCTCTTGTTAGACCTGGTTCACATCTACATTTGGTATTCAGTTTGGGGAGACTGATTGGAAATGGAATACCAAACGCAATGAAAGCGCATGACCCCATAGACTATAATGGGGTCCGCGTGTTTTCCACACAGTGTCTGCACGGAACATGTGGAGAGAATAGTACTTCATGAACTACTTTCCTCTCCGCATGATTTGTGTGGACACTGCGTGAAAACACATGGACCCCATTATAGTCTATGGGGTCCATGTGCTTTCATTGCTCACTGCTTGTCAAAGGGGTCACCATGCAAATTCCCCAAACGGAAAAACGAACGCAGATATGAACTGGGCCTTACTATGTTGCTGAACTAAGGCTCACCTCTAGCAGGATTTTGGAACAGATGGATAGAGCCTGTGTAGTTTAGCTTGTGTCCCAAAATTTAGGTACAGTATGCTTTCCATTTTGTCTAAGACCCAGTAACACCAATACTGTAATATTATTATTTAATTGTAAATTTTTTAAGAATACAAATCCACAATGATTTTTCTAAAAAAAATTTGGTAAAACAATCTACTATTATCAATATATTCATTTATCTGAATCCATATGAGAAAAACTTTAAGGGAATTTGACGTTACATACACATTATAATGAATAGATCTCTACAGTCCACCTAATAAGACACTATTAAAGGACTGACAAAGGATAAATACCCAGCATTGAATTCCACCAGGTGGAAGCAAGACACCTGCAACCACAATGAAGGACAATAGAGGACACCCAATGATAACCCATTTAACTTTCGTAGGAAGTGGTCATAGATGGTGAAAAGGAAATTGAATAACCCTGAGAAAAGTTATTTGTCTTATTGGGACTCCCAATAATCTGTATTTTGGATTGTATTATGGTGGTTTCCAGTTTTTGAAAGTCTGGACATTTACATTACAAACACTTGGCATAGTTTAGAAAATTTATATATTATTTTTTTTTAAACATACAAACCATTTTCTAAGAATTTTAGAGAACTTTTTTTGTGCCACTGTATACATGAAATGTGTGTGTTTGAATCAATGTACCTTGTTTTTCTATATATGTGGTCATCTAATTTCTTTAGATATCTTAAGGCTAAGTTCCAACGTTGCGTTATTTTGTTGCAGTTTTTTGAGCCAATGCCAAGAATGGCTACAAGAGTAATGGGAAATACATATGAAGTTCTTATACTTCTCCCTTCTGCTCAATCTACTGCTGGCTTTGGCTCAAAAAACGTAACAAATTCTGCAACAAAAAAAAAGCTGCATTTCTGCAACGTGGGGCTTTAGCCTAAAGGGGTTTTCCCTTGAACATAACAATATCTAAATTTTTCTTCCCTAATTAAAACTATAGGGAAACACAAGCATTTGTGCAGGTAAAATTAATTTTCTGTGTTTTTCAAAAACTGCACAGTGCAGACACTGTGCAGAAAACACATGGACCCCATTATAGTCTATGGGGTCCGTGTACTTTCATAAGCTCACCGCTTGTCAAAGCGTTCCGTATTCTATTCGCAGGGGTCCACAAGCAGATTCCCCGAATGGAACACCAAACATAGATGTGAACTAGACCTTAACACATGGAAAATACATTTTCTCAAGAGTAGGGTTGAGCCAATCTTGACTTTTCAGGATCGATTTTGAAATCCGATTTCTGATCATTTTTCATTTGAACCCGATCTCGAATAGAATCTAACAATTGAACGCTTTAATTGTTAGAGTCCACGCTGTGCATTGATTTTTTTTTTAATCACAAAGTAGCCAGAGGATTTTTTTTTTTAATCCTCTGGCTACTTAGTCCCCCCTGGTGTCCACTTATCTGCAGAGATGGCTGGTCCGGTGTGCGGTGTTCTCGTTCTTCTTCGCTGTCCTCTGCCTCCCAGGTTAGGAGAGTGTGGGCGGGTACTGGGTGGGGAGACGTCACACTCTTCTAAGCCACAAGCCCCACCTTCTTCCTAGCTCTTTAACACTAACCTAGGAGGCGGGGACAGCGAGGCGAAGAAGAACAAGAACACCGGGTACCGGACCAGCCAACTCTGCAGGTAAGTAGCTACTAGAGATGATAGCTAGTCTCCCATTAGAATGAATGGATGCAGACGGCGCGCAGGGGGTTAAGGCTGTGTGCTGGCTGCTTCCATTCATTCCTATGGAACCGCAGCGGAGCCTTCACACTGAGTATACACTCCATTCAGAATGAGCGGAGCATATACTCAGTGTGACCTTTTCCCACAATGCTTGGCCAGTAGCAAAGCATTGTGGAAAATAATCACCGATCTCGATCCCACCTAAAAAGATCGTGTTCTGAATTCCGATTGCGATTGTGAAATTTTCTCGATCGCCGATTGGAATCCGATCTTTTCCGAACACGATCGCTCAACCCTACTCAAGACGCATGATGCAATAGTTGCAAAACAATGGCATTAAAAAATAGTAATCTGTGCCAACAAACAGGTTAAAACTACTATTCACCCCTCTTCCCATTTAGGTTTTTGTGTCCAAAATGGGTCGTGCCACAATCATTTTAAGATCTTTAAATGTGACCACGTGGTTGACTGAAAGCCATTTAAGAATCTATGCACCCATGTCCAATACTCCTTGGCACTCAGAGATATCTAGATAGTATATGAAGTTCAAGTAATTTGATCTTAGAGATCTAAAAACACATTTGAGTAAACGTCCCCCCCCCCCCGTGTCCCATTCGAACAATAAAGCAGGTGTAACATAAGCAGCGCGTTTCTAGCCATTCGTGAATTGACTTATTGTAATATCCAGATGTTAAGTCCATTGTGATAAGCCAGTCATTCTCACTGGAGGAAGCCAATGCACTTACTGAGTAAGATAAGAGATATACGGCTTGTACAATACACGCGTTTCAGAGCTGCCTGAGGACTTCTATACTCACAATCACTTGGAGACTTTCTCATAATGACTCTGTTGTTTGTCTGTGTTACATGGCTACAAGAAAACAGGTTGGCTTGGAAATGGCCCCTAAGTGTAACGAATACTTTCTATCATTTCTAAGACGGAAAAGCCACAAGAATGAAACCAATTAGAAAAATTACAAAAATTACAATTAGAAAAATTAAATATACATTTGTAACAAAAATCCATTTTCACTTATATTCCAATTTAGAAACATTGATTCTAATACACAGTCCAGTTATATTAATGTGACCACCGCCTACAATTGACGTCAACGTTAAATAACCAATCTCAGAAGCCACGTGTCATCAGCCATCTGGGTGCACTTATCATTGTGGAAGGCACGATGGATCAACACAAGTATACATCTATCCTTGTGGACCATGTTCACCCCTACATGCGAATTGTTTTTTCTCAGGATGATGGCATCTACCAGCAGGACAATGCGACGTGTCATAAAGCTCACAGTGTATGTGCGTGGTTGGAGGAACACCAGGATGAGTTTACCGTACTCCCTTGGCCAGCAAATTTCAAGAATCTGTGGGACCACCTCGATCGAGTTGTTCGCGCCATGGATGCTCAACCACATAACCTAGCGCAGCTGGCCACGGCACTGGAGTCGGCATGGCTCAACATCCCATTGATCATCACGACATCCCCTCTCTTCCTGCACGTCTCGCAGCGGTCCGCTCTGCCAAAGGTGGTTATTCTGGATTTTGACAGGTGGTCACATTAATGGGACTGGACTGTGTAGTATATTAGTGCCCACTATTAAGCAAAATTGGCTGCATAGAAGGTCCAAACAGATATTTCCTAAGATATAATTAATTTTATCCTTGAAAAAAACATTTCTCCACTTGTAATATTTTACTCTCACAAGGATAACTAAATCTCTATCCAGATATAGGTGATAAATATGTGATTTCTGGGGACCCTACTGCTGATCACCAAAATAGGGGCCCTAAGTATGCTGCACTGCCCCCACTTACACAACCAAGATGAGAAGGAGATGGAATGGGGTAACAATCCATCACACTACTCTAACACTTTACCGTATACCGTACAGTTTACATCCCCACTGAAAGGACAGTACATTCAGTACCTTGGACAGGGACTCTGTAAGCCTAGTAAAGCATGCAAACATCTGAATGTCAGGATGGGAGACATAGAAAACAATCCGAAACCAAGAGAACAATTATTTCAGCTTGTATTATTAAATTCTATGAAATGTTGACCATTTTAGCAATGACTATACCTTTGGTCACAATGTAACACTACTTCAGAGATTAGCAAGCTTTGGTAGTCCAGTTATTGTAAAACTGCAACTCCCAAAATGCATATTCACTTTGCTGTTCTTCAAACTTCAGAATACAGTGGGTATGGAAAGTATTCAAACTCTTTGTTTCATTGCAGCCATTTGCTAAAATCAAAAAAGTTCATTATTTCTCATTAATGTACACTCAGCACCCCATCTTGACAGAAACAGTTTAATTAAACTGATTGGACTTGATTAGGAAAGGCACACACCTGTCTATATAAGATGTCACAGCTCACAGTGCATGTCAGAGCAAATGAGAATCATGAGATCAAAGGAACTGCCCAAGGAGATCAAAAACAGAATTGTGACAGGGCACAGATCTGGCCAAGGCTACTAAAGAATTTCTGCTGTACTCACGGTTCCTAAGAGCACAGTGGCCTCCATAATCCTTAAATGGAAGAAGTTTGGGATTACCAAAACTCTTCCTAGACCTGGCCATCAAGCCAAACTGAGCAATTGTGGGAGAAGAGCCTTGGTGAGAGAGGTAAAGAAGAACCCAAAGATCGCTGTGGCTGAGCTCCAGAGATAGGGGGATGGGAGACAGTTCCACAAAGTGAACTATCACTGCAGTCCTCCACCAGTCGGGGGTTTACAGCAGAGGGGCCCAAAGGAAGTCTCTCCTCAGTGCAAGACATATGAAAGCCTGCATAGAGTTTGCCAAAAAACACATGAAGGATTCCCAGACTATGAGAAATAAGATTCTCTGGTCTGATGAGACGAAGATTGAACTTTTTGGCCTTAATTCTAAGCGGTATGTGTGGAGAAAACCAGGCACTGCTCATCACCTGCCCAATACAATCCCAACAGTGAAACATGGTGGTGGCAGTTTTTCAGCTGCAAGGATAGGACGACTGGTTGCAATTGAAGGAAAGAGAAATGTGGTCAAATAAAGAGATTTCCTAGAAGAAAACCTCTCCAGAGTGCTCGGGACCTCAGACTGGGCCAAAGGTTCACCTTCTAAAAAGACAATGATCCTAAGCACACAGTTAAAATAACAAAGGAGCGGCTTCAGAACAACTCTGTGATAATTTTTTGACTGGCCCAGCCAGAGCTCTGATCTCAACCCAATTGAGGAGAGACCTCAAAATGGCTGTCCACCAATGTTCACCATCCAACCTGATGGAACTGGAGAGGATTTGCAAGGAAGAAAGGCAGAGGATCCCCAAATCCAGATGTGAAAAACTTGTCCCATCATTCCCAAGAAGACTCATGGCTGTACTAGCTCGAAAGGGTGCAAGTACTCAATACTGAGCAAAGGGTCTGAATACTTATGACCATGTGATATTTCAGTTTTTCTTTTTTTTTAATAAATTTGCAAAAATATCTACATTTCTGGGTTGTTGTTTTTTGTCAAGATGGGACTGAGTGCACATTAATGAGAAATAAATAAATGAACTTTTTGGATTTTAGTAAATGGCTTCAATGAAACCAAGAGTGAAAAATTTAAAGAGGTCTGAATACTTTCCGTACCCACTGTATATTACATTGCGTGCCCCATACACACAGTGCAATCGAACATCTGTCGGGACAGTTGCTCTAACAAGCCCAATTAAGGTCCCCAAATAATCCTTAATCCACTATTTGTGAAACAAGTCATT
Organism: Leptodactylus fuscus; assembly: GCF_031893055.1. NCBI lineage: Eukaryota > Metazoa > Chordata > Amphibia > Anura > Leptodactylidae > Leptodactylus > Leptodactylus fuscus. Next base: position 198,771,623 of record NC_134269.1, on the reverse strand, counting down.
ACGGTTGCTAATTGCCTTTGAGAGATTCTAGGGGCAGTCATTGTGGAACTTTAGCTGGAAATCCAGGAATGGAAAGAATGTAAGTTATCCTGCAAAGAAAGTAAAGAGAGATTTACTAAATCCTTATTTGGGAAATACACAAAACATAAATTGAAAAACTAATTAAATTGGTTGGAAGGTTTTTTCTCTAGAGAGATAATCTATTCGGTGAAATATCAGTTTTCAGGTAGATGAATCTATCATAGATGTATCAGTAGCTTCACTGTATATTCAATCAAACATTTCACACAAGTGAAAGTGAAGGAAGTACTTAAGTGAAGCCAAGATATAAGAGACTGGGATTTTGCATTTGATCTTTGCATTGAGAACATTACATCTATAGGCATAAAATCTAGGACTCATAGGACTAAAACATAGGGAAATTAATGGGAAAATATTTTAAAAAAACATGTTTTACAATTGAAATTAACCTGAGGGTTCTTCAACCCATTCATGATGAGAATGTCAGGGTGGCAAAAAATATTTACTGAAAATATTTCTGTCTCTATAGTAAAGGGGTTTTCCAGGCAAAAAAAATAACTTAGTCTGTTAGTGCTATTAATGGGTTAAAAGTGCACCCATATAATTTTAGGAATGTTTTGAGTGATTTCTAGGTGTCTGTGGTATCTTCTGCATTTGTTCACAAGGTTTTAGCTTCCTACTATGTAACTTGCTGTGAACCTTCCATGCTACCTCCCTGTCCACCTCCTTTCTCCTGTGTTATACCCCCCTCCCTGTCCCCCCTAGATAAGCTACGCTAAGCTATCTTGCCCACTACCAGGCTACCTCTCCTTCCCTGTCTCCCTAGCTAAGCTACGCTAAGCTATCTCACCCACTACTAGGCCACCCCTCCCTCCCCGTCTCCCTAGCTAAGCTACGCTTATGCTTGGTTCACATCTACATTTGCTAATCCGTTCAGGTTTTCCACATGGGGACCCCCGAATGGACTATCGAATGTACTGGCAAGTGGTGTGCAGTGAAAGCACACGGACCCCGTAGACTATAATAGGGTCCCTGAGCTTTCCGCGTGCTGTCCGCACGAATCATGCGGAGAGGAAAGTAGATCACAAAGTACTTTTCTGTCCGTATGTTCCATGCAGACACCTTGCAGATAGCACACGGACCCCATTATAGTCTATGGGGTATGTGTGCTTTCACTGTTCACCACTTGCCAATGCATTTGGTATTCCGTCCCTATGCGGACTCTCTGTACAGTTTACCAAACGCAGATGTGAACTATCCCACTACTCACCCACTACTAGGCCACTCCTCCCTCCCTGTCTCCCTAGCTAAGCTACACTAAGCTATCCTGCCCACTGCTAGCCCTTCTCAAGTAACTAAGCCCACTCCCCCACCAAATCATACTTACCTAGCTTTTAATGTAGGAGACGACTCCTCCTTTCCTCTTCACTGTGCGCAAGCTGGAGTCACTGCACAGTGACCGAAAGTACCTGTGAGGCCTGCGCAGTACAGATGGAGTAACAGCTCTACTATGTATGTTTTGTAGTCACCTCCAGACTGCACAGGCCCTTCAAGATAGGAGGAAAGAAGGAGCTGTCCCGAACAGTTTCCGGGACGGCTCCTTCTTTCCTCCTATCTTGAAGGGCCTGTGCAGTCTGGAGGTGACTACAAAACATGCACAGTAGTTACTCCATCTGTACTGCGCAGGCCTCACAGGTACTTTCGGTCTCTGTGCAGCAACTCCAGCCTATTGATGGGGTTGTGGGGAGGACAGTGTTGGTGACGTTATGTTTCGGAAGTGGTGAAACGGAACGTCACCGGATTATCAGAAAGTGTTCTTAGGCCGGTCACATGACCGCCCCAGGGATATGGTAATTATAGATTTTTTAATACAAGTAAATTAGAAGTTAGGTAGGGGGAGGAGGTTCAGTTTAGGGGCAGATTTGTAGTTTATCCCGGACAACCCCTTTAAGTTATTAATAATTTTTGTAGGGTCTAGATGATGTAAGCTAAAACAGTGAATTGTCTGTTTAATAATATCGCTGTGTGTATTATATTATGCAACTATGATGAGACTATACCTGTATATTGACTTTGTTTATGACATGGTAGAGGGCCCTTTGGGCTCCTTAGGGTGGTTTATAGAATAGCATATATTAGCCTTGGGTTATTTTACTTTGTCAAGGATCCATTTGATTCAATACCGTGCACATATTCCATAATGATGACCATACACATTATATTAGTGTCTATTTCAGTGAAACGAACAGACTATATCATGTGTTTGGGGGTTCAGATTTTCCCTTGACAGCAGGTGTTGGGGAAAAGATGGATTGGGCAATTGGATTTCAACATGCCCAATCCTTTTGCTCTCAGGGAAGATAACCTTAGGGAACTTTTATTTGCATTGCAGTGGTTCAATGGCTAGCACTAGCCCGACCACAGACAATATCTGCAAGGAGTTTCTATGTTTTCCCTGTGTTGGGTACTCTGGTTTCCTTCTAAATTCCAAAAGCATACTAAAATGGAATTTAGATTGTGAGCCCTATATGGGACAAAGATAGTTTCTGTAAAAGCGCTGCAGAATATGTTAGTACTATAGATGTAGTAGAAATAATAATAAGTAAAATAATAACACATATTTTATATTTTTACGTGCAGGACTTTGTGTTGGTCCAAAAAAAAAACCCAAAAACGGATTTCTCCGCGGAGAGGCCGCATACACACACTGGCTGTTTGCTTTAAAAACCCAATCAAATAAATGGGTTTTAAAGCTGACCGCCGGCAAGCCGTCCCCTGTCCAGTTTCCCCGGGGTATAGGACGGAAACCCCAGGGTGGAAAGTGGTGGTAGTGTGAACCCAGCCTTAACCTATCTATCTACAGGGCTGGGTTGATAGGCAAAATTCTGTTAGCATGCTCCCTTTAAGGTTATGTTCACAGCTCAGAAAATTAAGAGAAATTCCTCTTCATTTGCCGCCGCTCTATTCAGGGAAGGGCAGGGCATCGGCAATCCATTTTGCTGATTAGGACTGGATGAATGGGCCTGATCGGCAGGGAGCGCTGAGTAGCAGAATCCACAATGAATCCAAAGCAAGATCGATTTTTTTTTCAGCGTCCTGCTACGTTCTCTGCCTCCCATTGATTTTTGTCATGGATCAGAGGTGGAATCCACTCCCAAATCAGTGGCCAATCCAAGAGGCCAATTGTGCTCTTCAGAGTGAAGCTATTCAATGGCTTCTACCTTTAGAATTTAAGGTCTCAAAAGCAAAAAGTGAATGGGAACCCCAGCCCCCTACATTCTACCCATCATGGGTTTCCAGTTCATAAATTAAATTTTTGTCATGGAAACATGATGGCTCAGTGGTTAGCCTTGCAGTGCTGGAGTCCTGGGTTCAAATTCTGCCAGGAACATCTGCAATGAGTTTGTATGTTCTCTCCATGTTTGTGTGGATTTCCTCCCATACTTCAAAACATACATTGGGAGCCCTATAAGAATTGTAGAGGAACATCTTCAGATCTGAAAATCCTTAAAGAGCAAATTTGCCCCTAAATGTGTATATAATAGCATCTAACGTTCCACATGTCCTCAGCATACCTTCGTTACAATACGTGTGCATGTAATACACTATTTAGCGCCATAGGAACGGACTAAAAAATTTCCAATTTACCACCAGTTCAGGCGGTTCTTATGCACACCTACAGCCATTGTCACCACTACTACAGCAAGGGATTAAAGGGATTATATTAATTTTCTAGCCACTTTTTCTTCATTTATTTCTGTTACAAACTCAGCTGCTGAGTCTTTGAAACCTAACTTCAAAGAAGTTAAACCTTTTAGTGCTGGAAGGATAAATCGGATAGAAGGATTAGCGGCCACATTTGCTAAACGATGCTATTCTGTAAGACTAATTCGGGCTGTGGAGGACCCCTTTCAGCCTAGACCTGAATGGACGAGTAGCTGTCTTGTGTGCAGAGACGTGCCATTAATGCAATAGCGCTACTCAGCAAATATTGCCCATCAGGTCTGATATGGGATCATAGTTTTTTTTATTAAAAAATATATTTGAAAAACTTTTTTTTTTTTACCCTAGTGATTGCTAATTTTATAAAGACCAAGCACATTTATGTGTTCCAGCCCAGGTGGTGCTTTATATGCAAGTGTAGTTATTGAAAGTACTGGACTTAACACTACTGTGTTAAGACATGCCTAGGCATGACAATATTAAGACAATTGCAACAGCCAGTTATTAGAGATGAGCGAGTAGTATTCGATAGAATACTACGGTATTCGAAATACTTGTACTTGATCGAGTACCACTCGCTATTCGAATGGAAAAGTTCGATGCAGAACCCGCATTGATTGGCCGAATGCTATACAGTCGGGCCAATCAACGCTGGTTCTTCTCCTACCTTTAGAAGTCTTCTCCGTGCAGCGTCCCCGCGGTGTCTTCCGGCTCTGAATTCACTCTGCCAGGCATCGGGCCTGGGCAGAGCCGACTGCGCATGCCCGCGTGTAGTGCGGACATGCGCAGTCGGCTGTGCCCAGGCCCGATGCCTGGCAGAGTGAATTCAGAGCCGGAAGATGCCGCGGGGACGCTGCACGGAGAAGACTTCTCGGAGGATCCAGCCCGACCCTCACTCGTGGACTTGGTAAGTATAATTTGATCGAATGTTGCCTACCCCTGAAACGAGCATTTTCCCCCCATAGACTATAATAGGGTTCGATATTCGATTCGAGTAGTCGAATATTGAGGGGCTGCTCGAAACGAATATCAAACCTCGAACATTTTACTGTTCGCTCATCTCTACCAGTTATTTTTCTAACTTATAATACGGAAATGATATAATATTACATGAATGGCCATGTAGTCTCATTTTGGCACATGAATATTTTTTAATAAATATAAATAATCTATTGGTACAACATGTCCCAAGATGTGGGGTACAAGATGACCAGCTTTTTAAAAAACATGATTTTGCAATACTCTGTCATGAGATGTCTGTCCTATATGACTCAATGTGTTGCCACCCAGTGGTCGTGTTCTGAGTTTGTCTGTCAATGGTTTTGCTAGTATGTTGTAATATTGTATTATTATAATGTCAGAAGGACAGTGTCAGGCAGAGGGCGTGAATCAGAGCTCCAATCAGAGGCAGCCAGTGTCAAGGCTCAGAGTCACACCCCTTGTCTGCTCCTGCCTGACACCACCCTCCTGACAGTCCAGAACCTAAACACTGTAGTATATCAGGCACCATAACTAACAGCATTGATTGCTCTGGAATGGTGGGGCTAGAGAAAAAAATCAACTGTGGCAGAATCAGTGGAGCAGCTCCCACACTGTCTACCAATATGTATTTGGACACCTGTGGTAGAATACAGAACAACATTTTTTCATATTCAATAGTTGGTAGAGCCTCCACGAGCAGCAATTACAGCCAAGTCCTTGTATGACGGCTAGTGGTATTTTATTCCATTTGGCTTGGAGAAGACAGGTCAGTTCTTTCACTGATTTGGATGGCTGCAGTTTTGGGGGTCTGCTGACTCGGGGCGCATTCCGACAATCACCGTTCACCTTCCACTTCGTAATCACATAGGCCACTGTAGATTTTGGGTAATTCAGTTCGCTTGCTATGTCCCTTAAGGATCGACTATTTCTGTGTTATCCAACAATTATCCCTTTCTCGAAATCAGACAACTCTGCACTTCGTGGCATCTTGCATGTGACCAATGCCAGACAAACGACTGTGCTGCAAATGGCCTGCTGTGAATTAAAAGCATGGACTGCACACAGGGGACACGGGTATGTCCCCATGTGCCGCCCATGCACGGGTTGTGCTTTTGCAGCTCCTTTCATTAAATGAATAGGAGCAACAGAATCATGGGCCACAAAATAGGGACAAGAATAGGACCTTTCCTATCTATTGTGGCCTGGACTGTTGGCCTGCACAGGGGACCATGAAAATCACGGTCGTGTGCATGCGCCATAAAAAAGAATAAGTCAGTGTGCTATCTGTGAAATACATGGATAGCACACTGACCCACACCACGGTTGTCTGCAAGGGGCCTAAGACAGAGGGCAGAAGATGGAAATATTGCAACTGTCTGGAAATATTGTCTCTCCTACCTACCACTGCCCACTGTAATTTTTTAATCCACATAATCTTAGGGAATTTTTCAAGGATTTTTGTGCAGACTGGTTGATTTATTCAATCCAGGCATTTAGTGTGAAATAATGATGAACAGCAGTCTCAGGTTAGCTGTAGAAATTTGCAACATATTATATAATACATAGATATTACTGACTGTTAGGGTTGAGCCGATCTTGACTTTTCAGGATCGATTTTAAAATCCAATTTCCGATCATTTTTCATTTGAACCCGATCTCGATCCCAATTCTGATCCCAATGCAAGTCAATGGGATTTTTTTTATTAATCGGAGATCGGATTTTAAAAGCAATCCTATCCACTATACAGCATGGAATCTAACAATTGAACGCTTTGTTAGAATCCACACTGTGTAGTGAATCACTAAGTAGCCAGAGGATTTTTTTTTAATCTTTTTTTTTTTAATTTTTTAATTTTTTTTTTTAATTTTTTTTTAATCTGGCTACTTAGTCCCCCCTGGTGTCCACTTACCTCCAGAGATGGATGCTCCGGTGTTCTTCTTCGCCTCGCTTCCACTCCACGCTGCTCTTCTCGCCTCGCTGTCCCCTGCCTCCCAGGTTAGGAGAGTGTGGGCTGGTTAGGAGAGTGTGGGCGGGTACTGGGAGGGGAAACGTCACATCTCTCCGCCCTGTACCTGCCCACACTCTCCTAAGCCACAATCCCTGCCTTCCTAGCTCTTTAAACACTAACCTGGGAGGCGGGTCAGTGAGGCAAGAAGACTGCAGCGTGGAGCAGCAGCGAGGCGAAGAAGAACACCGGAGCAGCGGAGCAGCCATCTCTGGAGGTAAGTAGCTACTAGAGATGTTAGTTTAGTCTCCCATTAGAGTGAATGGAGGCAGCGGGCGCACAGGGGGTTAAGGCTGTGTGCCGGCTGTTTCCATTCATTCCTATGGAACCACAGCAGAGCCTTCACACTGAGTATTCACTCTGCTCAGAATCAGCGGAGCGTATACTCAGTGTGAAGGCTAAGCAAAGCATTGTGGGAAATAGTACCTATCTCGATCCCACCTAAAAAGATCGTGTTCGGAATTCCGATAGCGATCGTGAAATTTTCTCGATCGCCGATCAGAATGCGATCTTTTCTGAACACGATCGCTCAACCCTACTTACTGTACTTTTTTCCATAATATCAGTTTTATAAATATCTGCAAACCATAATGTGCCTGACAACGCTTCCTATTACAGATAAGGATGTATGTGCCTAAAGACAAGGACATGGGAAGATTATTTCTCATTATCACCAATCCAACACAGATAACTTCAAGTAATAAAGAGGCTTAAACAATAACCAGAAATAAGTGACAAAACACAAAACGGAGCAGGTTTATGTAACAATCCATCCCAGTAATGAAGAAGAGTAGATACAGGCACTATGGTAGGTGTACACTAAGAGCTAATCTAGAATTAATATTGATGAGCATGCAGTGCCGAGACGCTTTGTTTCATTGACGACACAGGTCCTTGAAGACTTCATAGGCTTATTCTTCTTAGAATTTGCTGATACAGTTGAAAGGTTGACCATAAGTCACAGCTGCTCTCTGTAAAGCAGTTGTACAGCCTCAGAGATGGCACATGTCCAGAGTGGCCAGTTTATATAGCTGTGGAGGAATAGAATTTATAGAAGTTGTACACGAGACCGCAGTAAATTTGTGTTGCCAAGTATTTGTATTTTTTCCCATACAAAGGGTTGGTACATAAAATAACAATACTTGGACTGGAGGAAAATGTTGTGCATTCATTTCTGGAAAATAAATGAATGCAGTTCTCAAGTTGTTAAAATGTTTATTACACATCGTGATAAAATCCTTGAAGTCACTTCTTGGCGGATTCCACTTTACTAATTCCTCAGAGGCTCTGCAAAAAGGGCAAATACTAAACCATCTCAGGCTAGGACCCACATTGTGGAAACGCAGCTTTTTTATATTGCAGATTTTGTTGCGGTGTATTGAGCCATAACCTGGAGCTGATTGAGCAGCAGGGAGAAGTATAAGAACTTCCTATATATTTCCCATTCCTTTTGTAGTAATTCTTTTCTTTGGCTCAAAAAAACGCAACAAAATCTGAAACAAAAAAAAAGCTGCATTTCCGCAAAGTGGGGCCTTAACCTAAATCTGTGCTCCAAAAGCCAAACAGTGTTCCTTCCCTTCTGCATTCTGCCATGTGTCCAAACAGCACTTTACGCCCATATATATAACTTTGTTGTATCCAGCATAACCAGTTTAAGAACGGGGCCCCATGGGACGGAAATGCTGCGATTTGCTCTCGGCGAAAACGCCATCGGAAAAATCGCGGTGTTTTACAGTACAGTCAAAGTGGATGGGATACAAGCGAATCCCATGCCCACTTTGCGGTAAAAACCACCGCTTGGACACACCGCGATTTAGAAAAGCGGCACAGTTTTAGAAATCACAGCACGTTAATTGTATCTACAGAAACGCTAGTGGTTTCTCCATAGATATAATTGTAACAGAAAGTCCTCGGAAGAAAACGCAGAACTTTCTGTTTAAAGCGCTGAGGGAAGAGCCACAATGCTTAGTTGCCCCGGTTTGTCCTGCAACATCTTAATGCTGCGGGACGTCCTGTAGGGACTTAGCCTTTAACTGCTTATGAAATTTAAAAAATTGAGGCTGAATCAACATTCTGTGAAATATTTTTGATATTGACATATTTTATTAAATTTATTAAAATTCCCAGGAAATTACCGGTATACAGAATCAGATTACCAATTGGGTTATAGTAAGGGTTTAGAAAACCTATATAAGAAAATAAGAAGGAAGGGATGTCATTTATATATGAAAGCTACTAAGGAAGGAACAGAAACAAGTTCCTAAGTGTATAAAGTTACCGAGAGTGACCCAACAATTTATGGATCATTCTATTACAGCCATACTAACTCAGGAGGATATCACCTGGATATTACATTCACCTGAACAGAGTTATAAGGGGTCATTCACATGGAGTAAAGCGGCACTGATTCTGCCATGATAACGCGCTGATAAAAAGACTCCCATTGAGTTCATTGGTTTCCATCTTCCACGTGGAACACATTGAAAATGCGGAAGACGGAACCCATTAAACTCAATGGGAGTCTTTTTATCAGCGCTGATTCTGCCGCGAGTTATTGCAGTGCCTCCCACATGATATATAATTCTTCACAGTGCCTCCCATATGGTATATAGTGTTCCATAGTGCATCCCACATGGTATATAATGCTCCACAGTGCCTTCCACCTGGTATATAATGCTCCACAGTGCCTTACACATGGTATATAATGCTCCACAGTACCTCCCACATGATATATAATGCTTCACAGTGCCTCCCATATGGTATATAATGTTCCATAGTGCATCCCACATGATATATAATGCTTCACAGTGCCTCCCACATGGTATATAATGTTCCACAGTGCCTCCCACATGGTATATAATGTTCCACAGTGCCTCCCACATGGTATATAATGCTCCACAGTGCCTCCTAACATGGTATATCATGTTCCACAGTGCCTCTCACATGATAGATAATGCTCCACAGTGCCTCCCACATGGCATATAAAGCTCCACAGTGCCTCCCACATGATATATAATGCTCCACGGTGCCTCCCACATGATATATAATGCTCCACAGTGCCTGCCACATGGTATAATGCTCCACAGTGCCTTCTACATTGTATGTAGTGCTCCACAGTGCCTCCCACATGATATATAATGCTCCACAGTGCCTCCAACAAGGCATATAAAGCTTCACAGTGCCTCCCACATGATATTTAATGCTCCACAGTGCTTCCCACATGGTATATAATGCTCCACTGTGCCACCATGCAGCATAATGCTCCACAATGTTTTCCACATGTCATAATACACTGCAGTGACCCCACACAGTATAACACTCCAGAGCTACTCCTTACAGTGTAATGCTCCACAGTGATCCTACATGTCACACAAAAAATATAGGGCAATCCTAGGTAGTACTATCAAAATCAACCACTTTTGGCCAACAGGCCAACTACCACATGAAAGACAGCATAGTTATAAAAATGTATAAATTTATTAGAAAAATACATAAATAAATAATAATAAATTTAGAGGTAATTAATGCAACCAGCAATGGATGCAATGACATACATACTAATAGGCTTCCATGAGGTAATATGCTTTACATTTTAGTCAGTACAATATTCAATGAAAAAAGTTTTTTTTTACCCCATAAGAATGGGTATCATTCACTATATATGAATAAATGAAGATTTCAAATCACTAGCAATTCTTACTAGAGAGACAGTACATTTACACTTGATATTGTAGACATAAAGAAGGCATGTGAGCTACATTGAACATTACCTGTATGTATATCATGCATCAGAACGCGCCCCGACGCGCGTTTCACCACGCAAGTGGCTTCGTCAGGGGGATAGCTAATTGCATCCATTGCTGGTTGCATTAATTACCTCTAAATTTATTATTATTTATTTATGTATTTTTCTAATAAATTTATACATTTTTATAACTATGCTGTCTTTCATGTGGTAGTTGGCCTGTTGGCCAAAAGTGGTTGATAGTGATCCTACATGGTATAATGCTCCATTGTGCCTCCACACAGTATAATATGTTCCACAGTGACCTCACACTGTATAATGCTCCACTGCCGGGAAACCTTGGACTTCATTAGTAAAGATGGGTGACCGCCACGCAATTAGTTTTGACAAATATTTCTGAGGTTCACCCCCCCCCCCCCCTCCAGTTCATGTCAGTGAATTATTATACTTTGGGTTCTCCTCAGACTCCAGAGTATAATAAATGGAGGCAGAGAGGAGGTGAGAAAAATAATGAACAGATATACTCACCTCTCCTGGGCATCCTCATGGCATCCAGTGGTCACCTGGCATCATCTTTAGGCCTCTTACTGATGCTATTGGCCTTAATGTCACCTTGACCCAGCGCCATGATGTCAGCATTTTTTTTTGTACTACATTTTTCCAAGCTGCTATATATTATTATATAGATTATATATTAATTATATTAATTATTATATATTATATTTTTGCATTAACGGAATCCCTTGTTATTTCAAAATGTATAAATCCTATATAAATTAAATCCCAATTTACAGATTCAGAAAATACAAAATATTTAGATTTTTCATTATTAAAACCTTTCCCCTTATTTCCTTGTAAGCAGTGAATTGGTCGAATCAATCCAGCAATAACTTTTCACTGAATATTGATTTTTTTTCCTCCCCGGATTATGCCTTTTTTCTCTATAGACTGGAAATGAATGAACCCTGCAGGCTGGCGCTTATGTCTCACCTGCCTCTGTGCTTAGAATCTGTACTTACTATACAAATCAATTTTAATGGGTCACTAGAGTTCCCAGACACTGTAATTATAGTATTGCATGTCATGTACTTTATACTTATTCAGGTAGACTGCTGTCTCAAGGCAATGTTAATGGTAAAATGAAATATACTGAAGATTAGCATTAAACAAAAAGCCATTGTAAGGACCCTAAAAAGATGGCAGGGTGCTTAGAAATTAAGCTTTGTGAAGTTTTAGGGAAAGCAATAGAGGTTCTTTGATAAGCGTAAAAAGACATGGCATCCCTTTGGCTGTGAAGATATATAACCTGCTATGTATTAGGTGCTAATGTTTTCTAAAGAGAGAGTAGATGGCAAAGGGGATTCAGCTTTTTGTTCTGAACATGACTTGGAAAAGAAGGCTGAACTGGCAAAGGAATCAAAGATATGATCAAGCAGACTTGAGTTAAAATAACAAATGTGATAAGGAGCTATGCCTTCCATGCTTTGCCATATATAGTATAAACTTATGCTTATACTATACACTTTATAGTAATGGTATATGTGTGTTCTATAAAGTAATCTTAATAATCATTTTGTTCCAGTTACCAAAATTATTGGAAACTCCCAAAAATAAACCATAAGATTTGACAGATATACCAAGACTACCTGGGTGTTACCACTCTCTGAGCCACAAGGCTTACTGGGTGTTACCACTCTCTGAGCCACAAGGCTTACTGGGTGTTACCACTCTCTGAGCCACGAGGCTTACTGGGTGTTACCACTCTCTGAGCCACGAGGCTTACTGGGTGTTACCACTCTCTGAGCCACAAGGCTTACTAGGTGTTACCACTTCATGAGCCACAAGGTTACTGGGTGTTACCACTCTCTGAGCCACAAAGCTTACTAGGTGTTACCACTCTCTGAGCCACAAGGCTTACTGGGTGTTACCACTCTCTGAGCCACAAGGCTTACTAGGTGTTACCACTTCATGAGCCACAAGGTTACTGGGTGTTACCACTCTCTGAGCCACAAAGCTTACTAGGTGTTACCACTCTCTGAGCCACAAAGCTTACTGGGTGTTACCACTCTCTGAGCCACAAGGCTTACTGGGTGTTACCACTCTCTGAGCCACAAGGCTTACTGGGTGTTACCACTCTCTGAGCCACAAGGCTTACTGGGTGTTACCACTCTCTGAGCCACAAGGCTTACTGGGTGTTACCACTCTCTGAGCCACAAGGCTTACTGGGTGTTACCACTCTCTGAGCCACAAGGCTTACTGGGTGTTACCACTTCCTGAGCCACAAGGTTACTGAGTGTTACTGCATTCTGAGCCACAAGACTTGTCCCTACACACTGTCAAGTGGGTGCCAGCTGTGATAAACTATGTATAGAGTGGGACACACCATGTTAACAAAATAATTAGAAACTCCCCAAAACAAGTCATAAAAATAACAGATATATCAAGACTACTTGGGTGTTACAACTCTCTGAGCCACAAGGCTTACTGGGTGTTACCATTCTCTGAGCCACAAGGCTTACTGGGTGTTACCACTTTCTGAGCCACAAGGCTTACTGGGTGTTATCACTCTCTGAGCCACAAGGCTTACTGGGTGTTACCACTCTCTGAGCCACAAGGCTTATGCTTACACACTGTCGAGTGGGTACCAGCTGTAATAAACTATGTATAGAGTGGGACACACCATATTAACAAAGGAAGTAGTAATGCCTTATAGCGCTGGAGTCCTCGGTTCGAATCCAGCCAAGGACAACATCTGCAAGAAGTTTGTATGTTCTCCCTATGTTTGTGTGGATTTCCTTCCACACTTCAAAAACATGCTGATAGGGAATTTAGATTTTGAGCCCTACTTGGGACAGTATTGACAATATTTCATAGGCAAAATAATAAGTAAGAAATTCACTGATAACGATGACTTATATGTCTGTATTGCAATATTGTGTAACTGTATGATGTCACTGTCATAATACTAAATCACTAAAATATAAAAGTCATAGAATAGTCAGTAATGGTTTATATCCATCAACCTAAAAAGTCATAAAATTTATAATATTTTATGGACCCCGTATAAAAAAGAATCTTTCTAAGTAACGTTAAAGGTTGAGTGTTTGATGTCTACTATTCGGGAAGACCTTTCCATCCATACAAGTCAGACTTTATAGGCTTTAATAAAAGTGCCCCAAGATATTACTTTGTAGAACACAATATTTCTTTCATTCACGTAGGTCAGTTTTCATGGTTGGGAGGAACATGGATTGGAATATTGTAAGGATCAGTCGCCCCTTGACTGTTACCGGTATAGAGTGATCTTTGTTGATTGATAATTTTTCCCGTCATGGTCCATACAGAAAGTTTCCCTACAGCTCGGCCTGTGACTGTCTAAGAAAAATGAATATGTTTTTGGAACACATAAAATGTACTTGAATATGTCAATAGGCTGTGTAGTCTGTTCTAGCCAACAAAAAGTGAGTGTATAAGAAGGAGACGCAACGAGGCGTATGTCTGAACCCTACAGAAATGAATTTTATAGAAAACAAAAAAGAATATGTATCAATGCAAAATAAATAGACTGATCTGTTATCCACCAAGATGTTGCACCTAGTTCTGGGTGCTATGTAAGGCTAAGGACCCACGTTGCATAAATGCAGAGTTTTTACTGCTGCAGAAACGCGTTTTAGCTGCGACAGAAACACCACGGCAAAAACCATAGTGTTTTACAGTACCTGCAATGTGGATGGGATTCTGGCTAATCTTATACTTGCATTGCAGATTTAAAAAAACAACGCATTTTTGTAAATCGCAACGTTTCAATTATAACTTTGGAAACGCTATTGGTACATTAAGGTAGAAACTCCGCAGAGGTAAACTTTTTTCTTGCAACTCGCTATGTGGGGGGCCTTAGCCTAAGGCAAGTTGCAGTTGACCGTGTGCTTCCGTGAATTAAAGGCATGGGCGACTCACAGGGGACACGGGGATGTCACCCATTTGCCGCCAGTGCACTGGTCGTGTTTCCACGGCCCCTTTCATTAAATGAATAAGTGCTACGGAAGCAAGGGCTGCAAAATAGGACAGGAATAAGACATGTTCTATATTTTGCGGCCTGGACTGTTGGCCCACACACTGGACAGTGTAATTCATGGTCATGTATATAGGCCTATAGAAATGAATAGGTCGGTGTACCATCCGGGAAATACGCAGATGGACTTAATCCAGTGGACATTCAGGGGACCAGCATTGAGATAGTCAAGATCTATAAGTACCTGGGTGTGCTCCTCAATAATAAGCCGGTCTGGGCTGGGAGAAACAGTTCCAACAATTTTTCAATTGTTAATGGGAATTATTATCTGTGTGATCCAAGGATTTAGTCAGACTGCCATGATTGAAATTGTCTGTGAAAAACGGGTGAAACTTTCAGTTTTTTTTCCCAGTTGATTTGCATCTGTGGACTGGATGATTTCACAGACTAGTCACAAACTTCAGTCCATTCATAGATTCTTAAAATCCCCCACAGGACGGAAATGCCACGACTTGCCCGCGGCAGAAATGTTGCAGTAAAAATCGCAGCATTTCATAGTACAGGCCCACTTTTCGGTAAAAACTGACATGCAGACATGCCAAAATTTCCAAAACTGTTGTGGTTTTGCAAATCGCAGCATGCCAATTATACCTATGGAAACACCAGTGGTTTCTCTATAGGTATAATTGTAACTGAAAGTCCACGGTGGAAAACATCTGCGGACTTTCCGTGAAAAGAGCTGTAGGAAAAACCACAATGCATTGCTGCTGCTGTTTTTCCCACCACGTTTTTTTGCTGTGGCCTGCTATGTGTGGCCTTAGTATAAAGCTGTGTTTGAGGCTAAGGCACCATGGGACGAGCCGCAGCAATAAAGCGCAGCAGGAAGAACTGCAGCAGCAACGCATCGCGGTTCTTTCTGCAGCGCTTTAAACAGAAAGTTTCCTCCGTGGACTTTCTGTTACAATTATATCTATGGTCCGGTGCCCGGTGTTCTTCTTTGCCTCGCTGCCGCTCCACGCTGCTCTTCTCGCCTCGCTGCCACCACCTCCCAGGTTAGTGTTTAAAGAGCTAGGAAGACAGGGCTTGAGGCTTAGGAGAGTGTGGTCGGGTAAAGGGCGGGGAGACGTGACGTCCCAGTACCCGCCCACACTCTCCTAACCTGGGAGGCAGGGGGCAGTGAGGCGAGAAGAGCAGCATGGAGCGGCAGCGAGGCGAAGAAGAAGGAGAACACTGGACCAGCCATCTCTGCAGGTAAGTGGACACCAGGGGGGACTAAGTAGTCAGAGGATTAAAAAAAAAATCCTCTGGCTACTTAGTGATTCACCTACACAGCGTGGATTCTAACGATTAAATTGTTCAATTGTTAGATTCCCTGCTGTATAGTGAATAGGATTGTTTTTAAAATCCGATCTCCAATTAATAAAAAAAATCGCATTGACTTGCATTGGGATCGGAATTGGGATCGAAATTGGGTTCGAATGAAAAATGATCGGAAATCAGATGTTAAAATCGATCCTGAAAAGTCAAGATTGGCTCCACCCTACTTGGAGGTGGTTATCACCAAATTGAATGAAATCGAAAGATTTTGTAAGGGCTAAAAGAATTTGAGTTTGGAAATTGTTACATTGTAGCCAACAAATTCTGTTTAGTAATCCAATTATTTTCTCCTTAATGAGGCAAATAAATGTTCTGAAAAATGGGGCTTGTAAATGTGGCTGACATATGGGATTATTGCATGATTTCTGAAAGCCGCACTTGTGCACTTTACAGGCAATTCTCAATGCTGGAGTGCTATTTACCAATTAAAGTGTATCTGAGGAAGAAAAGCCTGTGAAAGGAGAGCCGGGGACAGAAGTCCGATTACATTAGCTTGTACTGCACCCTGACCTCAGCCTTTGAGGTAAAAAGCAGTGCACGCTCTATAGACCTGAAGGTCATGCCTCCCAAGTGAAGAATCAAACTATCCCAAGGCTAAGACTTAAGACAAAAGGAACAAATACTGAAAGTCAGTCCTGTGCCTTCTGTGAATCTATCTGTTTAAAATATGCATGAAATAACTGCGCGATACAACTGGAGTGAGAGTACAGACAGGCAAGGGAGCCAAAGTTTACACGGGAGAATACATTTTATTGTAACAATGGCAATGAGAACACTGCCGGCTTTATTCCGTGACAAGTAAAGGAGGACTGGTTGTCCATCAGCTCCATCGCTGTCTATTTCATATTATAGGCTACCAAATATTACAGTGAAACTAAGAACTATGGGATTTTGGTATTGTAGTACTGAAAATAAATATATTAGTTAATAACGTTCTAAATAATAAATTCTCCAATTTCGATTTTCGCTTTATCCAATATAACATTGAAGATACAGTTACATAGTTACATAGTAGATGAGGTTGGATGGAGACGTCAGTCTATCAAGTCCAACCTATAACCCTACAATCCCCTACAGTGTTGATCCAGAGGAAGGCAAAAAATCCCATGAGGCTCGTGCCAATTGTCCCATTTCAGGGGAAAAAATTCCTTCCCGACTCCAACTCTGGATCAACATGTCCTTAAAATCTAGAATCGGTAACCCATAATATTGTTCTCTTCAACAAAGGAATCCAGTCTCACTATAAGGAAAAAAGCAGAGGCGTAACTGAGGGGGTGCAGAGGGTGCAATTTCACCCGGGCCCAGGAGCCTTAAGGGGCCCATAAGAACTGGCATACCTTAAAGGGTTCACAGTGGTCTCATCTATAACTGGGTCCATAAGTCTGGGGTCCATGAGTCACCCTCACCAAACAATGGCTGATTAAACTTCTTACCCTTAGTTCACATCTGCGTTTGGTAATCTGTTCGGGGAGTCCGCATGGGAACCCAACCCCTCCAGAATGAAATACCAAACGCATTGGCAAGCGGTGTGCAGTGAAAGCACACGGATCCGATAAACTATAATGGGGTCTGTGCTGCCCGCATGAATCATGCAGACATGAAAGTAGATCACGATCTACTTTTCTGTCCGCATGTTCTGTGCAGACACCGCACAGAAAGCACACGGATCCCATTATAGTCTATGGGGTCCATGTGCTTTCACTGCACACCACTTGCCAATGCGTTTGTTATTCCGTTCAGGGGGGTCCCCATGCAGACTCTCCCGAATGGATTACCAACGCAGATGTGAACCAGGCCTTAGATATTTCTAAATCACTTTGATCACTGGCATTTTGCACCTTGTAAAATTATTACCCCATCCTCTGGTGAACTGGAGTGAGGAAGTTTATGACACTTGGCCTTCCACTGCCAAAAAGGAGAAAATTAACCTTTTCATGTCAAATGGAGCAACTGGTCAGAATATAGTCAAGGATGGATTCTGAGGGAGGGGTGAGATTGGACCACAAAAGGGGAGAACATTTTTATGTGGGGGGCCCAAGCTGGATTTTCACACCAGGGCCTTTAATCTTCAAATTACTCCACTGGACCACTGGACAAAAACATAGGGATGCCAACACGTTACACCTACAGCAGCTTTTGTGACATTCAAGCGAATCCCATACCCACTTTGCGGTAAAAATTGTGGTGTGGACACAACACGATTTCCAAAACCGATGCGATTTTGGAAATTGCAGCATGTCGATTATACCTAAGGAAATGCTGGCGGTTTCCCTATAGGTATGATTGTAACAGAAAGTCTGCAGAAGAAAACGCTGCGAACTTTCTGTTTAAAGTGCTGCGGGAAGAACTGCAATGCATTGTCGCAGCGGTTTTTCCTGCAGCGCTTTATTGCTGCGGAACGTCCCATGGGGCCATAGCCTAAGAGACACATACTTTTTAGAAATTTTGCATATGCAGGACCTATCTTTTATATTTGTTGGACACTACAAATAGACTAAAACTAAACAAACTAAAAAATAAAAAGTTTATAGTTTATTTAGTAAATTGTACAAATTGCTTAAAAAATAAATTATTAAAACGGATTGTCTATTTCCTGTCTGCCATTTTGATACCAAATCGGCAGACGCATTTTTTCAGATTTTTTTCAGAGTTTAAGACCCGTCTGATTATAAGACGCACCGCAGATTTATAATATAATTAAATATGAAATATTCATTTTACCTTCCCTGGTAGTCAAATCGAGTAGAGGGGTCAATGTCACTAACTGCTATGCTAGAGAAGACAAGGGGGTTAGAGATGAGCGAGTACTGTTCGGATCAGCCGATCCGAACAGCACGCACGCATTGTAATGAATGGACGTAGCCGGCGCGCAGGGGGTTAAGCGACCGGCCAGCGTCAAAGCGGAAGTACCTGGTGCTTCCATTCATTTCAATGCGTACGTGCTGTTCGGATAGGCTGATCCGAACAGTACTCGCTCATCTCTAGTTATTACTTAAGTTGTATATAAACAAAGCCCCATTAATGCTGGGACATTAATCCCTTTCTGTGGAAGGCTTTTTTCGATTTTTCGTTTTTGACTACCCGCCTTCCAAAAGCTATAACTTTAAAATTTTTAAGTTGTACAAGGGCTTAATTTTTTCATGAAAAGTTGTAATTTGTGGTGGTAGCATCTAATATACCATACAATTTACTGGAAAGCTGGGAAAAAATCAAAATAGGGTGGAGCTGGAGAAAAACTGCGCTTGCGCGCCTTTCTTTCAAGCTTTGGTTTTATGGTGTTCATTGTGCAGCTGCAGTGACTTGTCAGGGCTCGTTCACATCTGTGCCCCGGTCTCCATTTTGCAGGTTTCCGCTCCCTGCCCAAAACTGGACAGGAGACGGAAACCTGCAGTTATTTTTCAAACCCATTCATTTGAATGGGTTTGGAAAGTGTCTGGCCGTGAGCGCCTATGAGCGTTTTGTGCTCTCCGCAGTGAAACCGTGTTTTTTTAAGTGGACACAAAATCGGACATGTAGGACTTTATGTCCAATTAAAAAAAAAAAACAGTTTCACCGCTAAGAACACAAAACACTCACCCGGCACTCACGGCCGGACACGGTCTGCCAGGTTTCCGTCTTCTGTCTCCTCAGACACCAGAGTATAGTAAATAGGAACCCAGGAGAAGTGATTAAAAATAATTCACCTATATTCGCCTTACCGCACCTCATCCGTCCAGCTGTCTTTCCCATCCTCCTTGGTCCTCCTTAGTATTATTCTATCTATAGGAGGTCTGGTAATGGAACTGGCAATGGAAGCTTCTAACAGAGCAACCAGGTTCACCAGGCTGTAATACAGATATATTATATGCTCTGGATTACAATTGTATTGCATTGTAGGGGTTGACATCTTTATTATTGTACAACATACTAAGTACGTCTTCTTTGACTTAAGTAACCTATATTCTTTGATTCACGCACCTCCGAATGTATTATATAATAAGATTTAAGAAATTTTGATTTTTCCTACTGATCTTACATGTAATGACACAAGTGCAGCACATAAGCACCAGGGGTGTTAATCTTTCTTGTCCGTCAGAGTAAATTTGCTACAACAATGTCGCAGTCGATAATAACACATGATGAACCTAATGGTAGGTCATAAATCATGGAAATACGTGAACAAGTGATAAGTCACATGATGCTTTGCCAACACTGGCTGACATAATTTGGCCACATGGAGACATAATTATAGTCATCTGCCCAATTACCAAGACTTACGTTCAATTGGAATTATAGTTACAATATTGAGAATCCTGCAGCTTTTTCTTATTATATCCATAGATCCATTATAGTAGTAATCTCAAACGTGTAGCTCTCCAGCTGCGGCAATACTACAACTCCCAGCATGCCATGTGGTGACACTACAAAGTATGGAAATGAGAGAATCTGGGAAAAAATCCTCAACTGACATTTTATTTTTCCAATGTGTTTCCAATTGGAAACTAGGCTTCAGTTTCCAATACAAAATATGAGAAAAATGCAATAATCAGTATAGTGAATACATAGACAGGCAACTATCAGTTTATCACTGAAACCAACAATCTGAGTAGATTCTCTGAAAAGTGAAGTGGTTATAATGTCATGTCCTATGTAACCAAGTATAGGCTATATGGGGTGCAGTATAGGTTTAACCCTGGTAGAAGAAGCTTTGGTTATACAGTATATTCCTCCAGTGTATGATAGCTTGCAGCAAATATTTTAAAGTGTTTTGAGATCCTCTGTATGTGCTTATTAATAATCATAATATATAAGTGATGTGCAGTATATCATAGATTACAGAATGGATGGATAGATGGATGTGAGATAGACAGAGGTGTGAGGACACGTGGGTGACACGGAAAGATATGACATGGACATGATACTGGGGATTTGACCTAAAAAGCAGACTCACAATTGGATGACTTTTGCTGGAATTTTGTAGCCCGTTTTCATTTCAGCATAGGGGTCTATCAGAGGATCATAGATAGATATTGGATAGATAGATAGATAGATAGATAGATAGATAGATAGAGGATGGAAAGATATTGGATGGATAGATAGATTGATAGTATCTATTGATATGTGTTAGATATTGGAGAGATAGATAGATAGATAGATAGATAGATAGATAGATAGATAGAGGATGGAAAGATATTGGATGGATAGATAGATTGATAGTATCTATTGATATGTGTTAGATATTGGAGAGATAGATAGATAGATAGATAGATAGATAGATAGAGGATGGAAAGATATTGGATGGATAGATAGATTGATAGATAAGTATTGGGTATAGCATAAGTAGATAGACATTGGATTGATAGATATTAGATAGATATATCATAAGTAGATAAATATAACATGGATCAATGGGTAGATAATTGATGGATAAATAGGCATTAGATAGATAGATAGATAGATAGATAGATAGATAGATAGATAGATAGATAAATATTGGG